>NC_053405.1:21625259-21946259 GCF_016859285.1 Xiphias gladius | reverse complement strand
AGGTATCTTACATGATAATGTCAGGGTGGCCTTCTGCCAGCTGAAGCTCAGCAGAAGCTGGGTGATGCAGCAGGACAACGACCCTGACCATGAAAGTGAATCTACAACAGAATGACTTCAAACAAAGAATATCTGCCTTTTGGATTCAGAGCCCAGACGTTAATCCAATAGAGATGCTGTGGAATGACCTGAAGAGAGCTGTTCCCACCAGAGATCCTAAGAATATGGTGAAGCGGCTCTATAAGTTGAGGTCTGATCCACAGCTACAGGAAGTTTTTGTCTGAGGTTACTGTTGCCAACGGAGATTTGACCAGCTATTAAATCCAAGGGTTCACTTACTTTTTCCGACAGCACTGTGAATGTTTAATTTCAATAAAGTCACGAAAGATTATAATTGTGTGTTATTAGCTTAAACTCATTGTGTTTGTTTCTACTTGTGACTTAGATGAAAGTCAGATCATATCTTATGACCAATTTATGCAGAAAACCAGGTAATTCCCCTTTAACGCATACTTTTAATGACAATAAAGCAGAAGACAACAGCTTGTCTGAAGGAATTCATTTCCCCAACACAAAGAAATTACTTGGATTAAGTTGATGAAAATTGATGACAGTGCTGTTTGGTTTTCAGTTTATTGTCCAGCCCTAATGCTTGTATAACATGACACTGACTGGCAGGCCTGTGTGTTCAGTTAGGAAATAACTCAACTCTTGCAAGCAGCGAGCAACAATCTCCTTCTGCTGGCTGAACTCGAAAGCCAATCTCATCTCAGATAGGGATTCCTGATAAATTTATGAAATGGAGGTGTAAAATGACTGTAAAATATGTTTTGCTATTAAATATATAGAAAATATAGATGATGTGCTTGATAAAAATGATACAATCAGTAGTTCAGTTTGAAAAACAACCATCATGCAGAGAGAAAATTTTCCATTGTTTTGATCATAAAAAAACAAAATAATTTCAAAGAAGGATTAACGGTTCAATGTCCTCGCTTCATGGAAGTGGCTGTTCCCATGAGTCAGCTTTAAAGTAGTTTCAGTGGCAATAAGTGAGTTCTTGAAAAAGATGAGCATGCCTGAAAGTGCCAACACAAACTGTAATTGAAAATGAAAATGAAAATTAGATTTCAAATATGAGATGAAAAGTTGAACTTCTTAAAAATCATCAGAATGTTGTCCTGATATACCGTAACATGTTGGTTGTAAAAAAGTGCAGAACTTTTCGCTAAATCCCTGTTACAGATTTATTTTTCATGTTAATGTTGTGGGCAAAACTAACTCATGTTTTAATTGAGATTTTGAGTTAAACTGACAATATCCCTTTATTGGAGAGACAGCGATTCCCTTTTCTGCACCAGTGTGGTTAAACAAGTCCACTTTAAGGGGGACTCCCAATGAATTTTAACAGTCAATTTAAACATTTTGGATCTCCTATTTCAGGAAAAAAACCTCAGAGGGTGTGTAAAAATAATTGATGATTACTGTTTAAGTCTTTTTATTTAGGCCGTATTCATCTTTGTGTCTTTAATAGTTTATTATTGTAACTCTGTTCATGAAATCAACTTAATATAAATGATTTAAATGTGAGCATTGTACTGTTATCTTAAATAAATAAATGAATAAATAAACAACAATGATAACAAAAAAGGACAGGGGGAAAAAGTGATCTTGATTGTTAAAATCCTTCACATTATTGCTCACCTCTTTGCGTTGTCGAGCAGGATGAGCATGCTGGCGCCACCATCGTCCTGGAAACTCTCGTAGTGATGTCTATCAGCGTTCCCAATGAGATAATCAAATATGGCTGTGTCTATGACATCTAGCAGCCTTGGCCCTGCATCGTAAGGGGGCATTTTCTTCACCGCCTCGCAGTAACTCTCATCGTACTCCCACCTTGATGTTCAAAACACAAGCGAATCTATTAAAATCAGATCAAAATCTCCCATGCTGGTCGTGTCTGTTTTTATCAGAAGGTAGAAGTGAAGCCAAAATTATAAAAAATTCTGATATTGATCAAATATGACAGAAGTGTTTTAAAATTCTGAGCCACTGCAAACAAACCTATAAGGTGGCATTTATGTATGCGTGTTTCACATCTGTATGTTTTCTGGTGCTTTTGTGTGTGTGTGAGAGAAAGTTTCATTCCATGTATACAGGTGTACTCTGTTACCACTGTGACTTTTCTGTTACCTTCATTCTATACTTTGAACGTCCTCCCTGCAGTTAGCAGAGACGGCTGAGTCACAGACCCTCATGATCTAATTACTTCAGCAGTCCACTATCACAAACAGGATCTCACTACAAGGTGTACGCTGGATGAGTAAACCTTTAATAATGCTTGCCTCATCTCAACAGCATATGTGAAATTGACAATTCCAGTATCCATGCTGTGTGGTCACAGGGCACTGTCTGATAGTCAGTGTTTTAGTATCATCATTAGACAAAGTTTCTGAGAGCATTCCCATGACATAATGTAATCCATAACTAAATTTAAAAATATCCTGCTCTGTTAACTCATCATAGCAGTAAATATATTTGTCAGCATAGTTGAGCCCAGTACTGGAACAGAAGTTGTTACGTAAGCACTATGTTTTAACGGGAAAAAATGTTGCACAAAAACCCTCTCTGCAAGGTCAGTGGAACTCTTTATTGATACTTGGGGGTAAAAAGTAACTGATGAACATTTTATTTCATGTAATTTTCCTCATAATTTCCATTCGATTTCCTTGAAGGAATAATTTAGTACTTATTATGGATAAAATAGGAATGTCCTTGAAGGAAAAGCTTCATTTAAACTAAAGTAAATGCCAATTTTTGCAAAGCTGCTGTGCACTGATGAAAAGACTATGCCAGCAGTTAATTCTAGCATTTATTTGGATCTTTGTGTCTAGATCTTTCTCTCACTTCCCTATTATTCATAACAAATTGCAAAGTTCTATCCAGGAAATGTCTTGGACATTATTAAAAAATTATCAAATTACAAATCTTAAAAATACACCACACACCACCAATAACTACCTTTTTTCAAACATTAAGGCACACAACCTTTGCATTAATGTATGAAATCGTCACACTGATGCATTTCCTCCTGCTATGAACCCTAATGAAGACCGAAAAAGATCAAAACAGGCAGGTTTTTTCATTATAATCAACTAATAAATTGTCCAATCAAAACAATATATATATATTATTAAAACTAATTACTGAAATTTCCAATAAATTATGTATTAATAAACTCAAAGTTACAGACTACCAAGGATTAGTAATGGAGTCTGAATAGAGAAGATCAGACCTCTATCCCATCAGTTTACATCTTGAGAGTCATCTCATCGTTGGTAGATCAGGTGTTTTTATTTCACCATCTAGTTTGACTAACTGAATTTTATCAACTTAAAAACTTATTGGGATAATGAAGACTTGAGGATTCCTCCTGAATTTGTGAACTCGAGCAGAAAAAAACAAAACTCTACCCTCCACCCTACCTGAAATTAACAACTGGAAAGAGGTGGATTCAAACCCCATGAATTTATATAGATGTTTTTCAAAAGTAAAATATTTCACTGCTATAAATTCAGTGGTGTTTAAATTACACAGTTAGGTATTCAGTTTGTTCTTGAGGTCACATCTTTTTATTTGCATTCATAGATATATTCACTCTGCTGCCCACACCAACACTACAACCAGTTATGATGGATGTTGCCCTGGTATCAAAGGACAAGATATCTCCACCTTCACTCACCTCCCCCTTCAGGAAATCTTTCTCAGAGTAAAGGAGTGGATGGAGCGTTATTACACTTTAATAGTAGGAAAGAACAGGTCAGTCTTTTTACAGCTGCTGCCAGAAAATATCTCCATTATGGGAGAGCTGCTGACGCTCAGTCCAGTCACCGGATTTTCCTTGACTTTATAAAATAATAAAACAAGTGTAGAGATCATATTTGAACTCATCACCCACCTGGCCAGTTTCCCCTCTCTGTACGTGCGTCCCCAGGGGTGTCTATGTTTCTGCAAGGGCCAGACGTCGGGCAGCCAAAGGGTTAGGGATCCCTCCATTATCTCTCCCTCTGCACACGCTGGCTCACTCTCCCGACAGTAATAACACTTTCCATAGAAACATGTATTATTAACTGGAGAGAGAGAGAGAGAAAAAAAAAGTACCTATGAAAATAAATCCGTGACACCTTATCAATGATGAGAAATGGAAGAGATGCAAACATGGCTCTGTAAGAAGGTACAGTATGAAGGCATCTGCCACATTCTTTGAGAGGAAAAAAAAAAAAAAAAACAAAAACCAATATCGGGATGAGAAAAGAGTGAAGAAATGTGAACATAGTGCGAATTCCCATTCCTAATCACAGACAATCTGCCTCATTAAAAGACGACTCAGAAACACACACGGAATACACTGTGCAATTTCACCAACACAGTGCATTCAGAAAGTATTTAGACCCCTCCACTTTTTTTAAACTGTTATGTTGCTAAAATGGTTTAAATTCATTTTGTTCCCTCATCAATCTACACTCAATACCCATAATGACAAAGTGAAAACAGAATTTTAGAAATTTTTGCAAATTTATTAAAAAGGGGAACACTGAAATATCACATTGACATAAATGATGAGACCCTTTGCTGTGATACTTGGAATTTAGCTCAGGTGTCTCCCATTTCTCTTCATCATCTTTGATGTGTTTCTACACCTTGATTGATTGGAAATGATTTGGAAAGGCACATACCTGTCTATATAAGGTTTTCACATTTCATGGTCATGTAATGTACAGAAACCTGACTTAGAGCAAACATGCTTTATTCCTTTATTCCTATACATTAAAAATTCATTAACAAATCTTTTAGTTGATAAAATGTAAAAACTAAAGCAAAAAAAGGCCATCAACAGTCCCCAAATTCCTCAAAGTGATTTCTGTATCTGGCATATTTGGTCAGACAAACAATCCAAACACATTATTTACAGTCACAGCAAACACTTGTTTGCACAATTCCGAGGTTGAAGAAAGCAAATGTTTGTAACTGAGTTACTGAAATAGTAAGAAATAATAAATCAATTATGAAAACAGTCACTGATTCATATCTGTTGAATAATTAATTGGCTAATCAAAAAATAATCTCAGAACTAGTTAAATGAGGAGACAGTAACAGGACAGCTCCTTAGGATCTCCTTCAGTTCAGTCTATTGAAGAGCTGACATATACAAAATACTTCCTTAGATGTTTCCTAGACAGTCTGACGGTATTTAAAAGGTATTTTCACCATTTGGAGGCTGTAACTTGAGCAAACTAAGTGAAACAAATCCAACTGAATTCAATAAGCAGAAAACAGAAATAATTTTATTTTCTTGCTATAAAACAAATTACCTGGCTAGGGTCCTACTTGATACTCTAGTGTTATGTCATGCTGCAACTAATACATCTCATACACTAGTTTTCAGCACCTATGATGCAAAGAAAGTTCACATTACTAACACTGGATTTGAACCCAAAAATACATGATCACATGGAGAGTGCTTGAGAGCTAATAGAGGTGTTCAAAATACTTAGAGTTTATCTCTTAAGTATTTTTTTTACTGGTTTATGAGCAACATTTGCAGCTTTGTACTCTTGGGGCCATCCCATCTCACCATCTCATCTGCTTCGAGTTCAAGACACTTTTGTAACAATAAACCATGCTTTTCTCACACACCTTTATGAAACACATCAGGTTCCTTATGAGCTGTTGTAAGAACAGAGGAAAATATATGGTAATGTATCAACCCTGCAATAAATATCACAATTTTTGAACTTTGAATGTTCAGATGTTGTTTGAACTGAACGGGTCTAAAGATAATGATGATTAATGAGGCTGTAGTTTGTGCTGCTGTAAAGTAAATATCTCATAAAAACTACTGCGGACAATCCTCAGAACAGGCTGACTCCAATTTGCATTGGGACTCCTATTTCAGTCGAAAGTATTTTCAATAAAAATTGTTGATAGTGAGATCTGTGAACAATCCACAGGACACTTTTTCTGGAAAATATGTTTCTGTTGAATTTTTAAAAGTCATGTCTCAAAGTAGTTAGCGGCACAAACAACGTTCTATTCACCTCCACTGTGGTGAAGATAGAAATCTAACAGTCATTTATTTCCAAACCAAACCTGGGTCACTCCATGCGAACTCACCCTGAGTTCAGAACTTCTCCCAGTTCATGTCATGGATTTTTTCAAATAAAATTTATCTAAAAACTTCCAATAAATTCATGGGTCCTATAACTCCACTCCAAATACTTTTTTAGTTGCGCATTTTTTTAAGTTTGGCCCCCTGAGCTAAATCTAATCATATTTGCAATTCCTTGTATGTAATTACTAAGCCTCAGCAGTTACTTATTTTTCACTGGATTGTACGGTGTGTGAAAGAGCTCAATGCACTGCAACATAAGAAAACACATCCAAATAGAAAAAACACAAGCAGATTAAGAACACATCCTCATCCATTTGACAACATATGTTCTGTGAATTCACAAAACACAACCAAATGGACAAACAAGCTGCAAGTAGCACAGGCAACAACCAACGTATTTCCAGGGGACACAAAAAAGTGATGAACTGGGCTAGGACAAGCTTGTTGTTCAATATTTGTGACTTTTGAGGTTATTGAAGTTAGTTGCTCATCAGTAGTTTTGGAAAATGATCTAAAATGTGATTTGTTTCAGTTTACTTTAACATTGTGATAACCATCATAATCACCAATCTAATTTACTGCCATTTGAGACAAAATATAATTCCAAGAAACTACATTATACAGATTTTGTCAAGCAAACTCAACTTACAGTATGTGTACTGCTTTTATCACTTATATTTAGGTTGAACCATAATAGGCTTATGGGATAGTGTAACATGCATTTCATTATTTGCCACCAATTGTAATGAAGCTCATTCTCATGTATAGCATCCCTATAGAGCTTTTCTAGGTGTTATTAGTTTTATTTGCAAAGGACATTGTTTGTTATGGAACTTTCACTGTAAGATGATTTGTAAGCCTAGTGGATTTTATATTAGTTATAGTTATAAACATGCATTTTCATGGTTATGTTGCGATTACACTTCAGCATTTTGTCATTTATTTGTCAAATCTTAATTTAATTTGATAATTTAATACTTTATAGAATAATAATTGTGTATCTGCTAAAATACTCATAATATGTTCACCATGAATAATCCCCCCAAAAAATGGTATGACTAATCTACAGCAAATAGTTTTTATGAATATAATGAAAAACTAAGAATAAGAGCTTTTGCTCGCTACACTCAATGATGGAAGAAACCAGAAAAGAACAATCCTGTGGAGCTTTGTCCAATCACCAAGCTCCTCTTTGCTAGATTTAAGACCAAAGTCTGACATCAAAGTGAAGTCTGTGCACTCAAGTGAAATTTTTGAAGCACAGCTTGAGTTATGCACCAACTGTGACAGGCCATGTGCAGACATGCATTAATATTTGCGAAATAATTGCAAAAGTGTTGCTATTTGCTCACTCTTTATCGGATGTTAATGAAAACTTGTTGTGTATGTACACAGATTTTTAGACAGATCTTTCCTCTTTGTATTAAAATTGTATGCTCAGTCCTGCAAAGCTGTATACCCAATGTGGCACTGATACAGTCAAAATCCAGTAAGTAAATGTCACTTTATTGTATTCAATATTATGCAAATTAGCTAAAAATCCATCATGGTGGCTTTTATTGTCCAAGAGGCTTTTTGTAGGGTATATTGTGTTGTACATGAGAGTCAAATTTCAAGTCAAAAGGGCTCATGGTATGGGGGGGGGGCAGCTTTTTAAATTTTTCACTTTTTGGACTGTTAATTCTAGCACCACCATTGGGCTGATTGGGATCATACTTTTTGTGAAGCATTTGCACATCATTTCTAGTTACGGTGCCACGTTTCTATGCCAATGTCTCAAGCTAATTCCAGCTCACAGCAGATTGATCAAAGGCATAAAATCGCTGATAATGATGAATAGACAAGCACCAATCAATATGGAACTTCATATTTTGGTTAATACTGGCACCCAGAGCATGTGAGTTAATGCTAATTTTCAATGCAACACCAATGATATGAAATACCTAGGGCTGCAACCAACAATTATTTTCCTTATCAATTAATCTGACACTTGTTTTTCTATTAATCAATTGATCATTTGGTCTAAAAATTCTTGGAGCACAGTCTGTTGTCATCAAATGTCATGTTTTGTCTGACCAACGCTCCAAAATCCAATAAATATTTACTACAATGAAAGACAAGGAAAAGCAGGAAAACTCTCACAAAAGCTAGAAGGCGGCGATATGGGCAAAATCCCCTGCCATAGTATATGTAATTTTTATATTGCAATATCAATATGTACTATCAAATTTTCTGGAGAATCAACTCAGAACCTTTTTATGGATAAAATATTAAATACTAATGCCTGATAACTGAAGGCACATTATCAAATTGATACAAAAAATTCTAAAAAAATAAAATCCAATATTGCAAAAATGTAAGTCCTGCTCCTGTTGATATGTAACATTGCCCATTATAGCCACACACACACAGAGAAATTTAAGGGAGAGCTACCATGGTATAAACAGTATAGAAAAATCTCAGGTGGTAGGCACATTTATATTGTCAAATTGTCTACCCTAATGAGAGTTTGACAAAACTTAGAAGGCAGGTCAGAGTCAAAGTAGCAGAGGCCTAAATATTAGTCCCTAGGATGGGTCAAGCTCTAACAGCAGCTAATCCTACATCTTATAAAGTGCAACCAGTGACATCTTCACATTCAAACCTCTGTACCAAGTAAATGCCTGTGTCTTTCAAACCCCATGTCCTCAGTTTGTAACGCAAGGTTTCTATAATAAATTTGTGGTCTTCAAACTCAAGCTGAGAAAATGAGTAGTACACTACCTGTGACTGACAGCCTTACTGTTGTTATATTACTGCTGGAGTTCCCCTTTACCAAAGGTAGAGTTTCTTGCAGAGATATCGTATTCAGTTGGGTCATTCTGTTCTCATGCTTCACTTTTCCTAAGTTTGTGATGCTTAGCTCCATCTATCTTTGACAAATAGCTCTATATATCTATGATAGGAGAAAAAAAAAACGATTAGAATATTAAAATCTATTCTGTTATTTTCTATTTTTTTTCCCCTCTCTGACAAACGTGTGTCGAAAGCATAACCTCGTATTGACGTGATTATACTGTATTGATTGTACGGTGCCACACCCTCACCAAACAGTACGCGGGAGGGCATATCCTGGTCTAGTGTGCTGACTGATAAAGAAAAAGATGGGAAAGATGACTGAGAGAGAGTGAGAGTGATCAACAGACAGACTGAAAACTGAGATGAGAGTGAGAAAGAAAGTGGACTGATGAGTCAAAAGAAAGGGAAATCATTCATACAATAACACCATTGGAGAAGTGTGAGAGAGTAAGACGGACGAAAGAGTGGACTGATACACACCTTGCATGAGGAAGGTGCTCAGCAGCTGGTCTGTGGCCACGGGTTTAATCTCTGTCCGCAGGTTGACGTATCGCCCCACCACAAGAGGTGCTCTCCTGAAACCCAGGATTCTGCAGAGAGGGCAACAGATGATGCCAGAAGATTATTTCAGTTTTGCTCCATTGACAGATCAGAGAGACTGTAAGGATAAACTTCAGACACTCAAATAACAAGGCCTACACACCTATCCAAGTGAAAAGCCGCCACCTCTGCGTTGTGCCTGTCATAGCCCGCGTATGGCTCGCCTTCAACAACATAGTCTCTGTTATATCTGAGGGAGGGTTGAAATGGCAAAAATAAGAAAGCTGAATCACTCTTAAGCATAAAATACAAGTGTGTAGTCCTATTTTTAACATTGCTGACCTTTTGGGTTTGAAGACCACTTTCTGTCCGCCGTCCAGCACCAGCAGGGCTTTGAGCTGAGTGCCCTTATAGCCCACATCTGCCCGTTCTATCCTGGCAGTGCTGAGGGCAGTGAGCACAGCAGCAAGCTCTGGAGTCTCCTCAGGGTACACCTCTCTGGGGCCCACCCACTGGCTTGCTATCTCCCATGGAGACTGGAGGGTGTGGGTGAGGCGAGCTCCACGGGACAGGGAAAGGCCGGCTTCCATCTGTTAGGGAGGAATGATAATTACAGTGTGTAACAATAAATATGTCCAAAAATGCTCTAGCCAGAGTCTGAATTCATAACAGATACAGCTGCAGTATTGCTAATTCTACTTAATTATTCTCATAACTCATATTTGACCAGTCGGCTTGCACCCTGACCTTACGAAATGCTCTGAGGTCCCGTCGGCTGGCTGCAGATCCTTCACCTCCATCCAGGAGGAAGATCTTGGCCAGGCCCAGCAGGAGCAGCACGGCACACAGCACCACCAAGCGCTGTTTGAGCTTCATCTCCACACCGACCGACCCTGAATCCCTCCTCATCCGACGATGTGCGTTCTCCCACACTGCAGACCCCCCTCACCCCTGTAGCATGGCCCCCACAACTCCCTGTCGCCCAACCGCCTGCTTGGCCCTGACAAAGACTTCTGAAAGGACACGTTCTGTGCTACAATCTGAGCAAACAGGCAGTCACCTGTGGGGGAGAAAGAGTGGGAAATAGAAATAAGAGAGGGCTATGAGGGAAGCGGAGAGAGAAGAGAACAGGGAGAGGGAAGAGAGAGTGAGAGATGAAAAATGTACTGTCAATAATATGTGGAGAGAAAACTGATTGATTGATTAGCTGCCCCTCTTACTTGTTTCCCCTCAGGGCAGATGGTGACCCAGTACTGCAGCACAGCTGAAGCCTGTTCAGCATGTATAACTACATCAGGATGTCACAGTCTGCTCTGTGTAAATTTGTATGTGCATTCAAAAGTACGTCACACCACACAACCTGTACTGTGGGCAAAATGGGCAACTAATCTTTGGCTTTTACCACATTTTAAACAGCCCTTCAACTGTATGTGCAGCCATAGTACAGGCTGCGCTTTGTTAAAAGCGAAGGG
Organism: Xiphias gladius; assembly: GCF_016859285.1. NCBI lineage: Eukaryota > Metazoa > Chordata > Actinopteri > Istiophoriformes > Xiphiidae > Xiphias > Xiphias gladius. Next base: position 21,935,237 of record NC_053405.1, on the reverse strand, counting down.
GCCACATTTACAGCATGCAAACTTCCCTGTTTCAGGTAATAACACCCCTTCCTCTCCAACACTGGACCTGGGCTGCAGGAAAAATATTGTCTTTTTTATTGACCATGCCTGTTTCCAATGAGGGGATGATGGACATGGAGTCCTGCTGTGGTGCAGACGGGGGTCAGGTGAGATGGTGGACCCAGCACAGCCCTCTGCCTTCATTGTCTAACCTTGCTAGAGAGAGATGACCTGCATCCCTGTGATGCCCATGTCATTACAAAACCTCATGATGAATCCATCCGCCTGCTAAAGCTAAACATAATTCCCACACGGGATGAAAAACGGGTCGCTGCATGTCAGCTTTGCGTGTTGTGATCTACACAACCCGGCAGTAAAATGAATACAACTGCCACGTTTAGCTGACAGTTAACTGACTCTGCTGTGGTTAACCTGCGTTAGCGTTGTTGTTATCAAAAAGGTGACAACAAGCTAACAATTAGCGGGCTAAAACATTATATACACGGCTTCACCTAGTGCTGATACCAGTCAGCCTGCACAGGTTTGGCCACGCAGGCAGTCACTACTTTCACACAATCGGTCTTTCATGATGTTGCTGCCTTTTTTTTTTCAACACTAACGAGAAAACCGCTAGTCATCACCGACCGCAATAAAACCACCCGAAACCTCTGAATAACGGCTCTACTCAGATGCCTTCTATGATTATTACACTTGGGTCATACAAGTAGTCAGGTCACCATACTTGCAACGATGTGGCTACATCTCCCTCGACAGGGCTAGCTGCATAGCTAACCGCTGTACACCTTGCTATGTAGGTTAGCTAAACCAGCCAGCTAGCTCTTCACACAGTACGTCGTCTGTCATGTTAACTGGCTGCCGACCAAGCTCACTTACCTTATAGCCATATGCCGTTCACCGTAGACAGAGTAGCTTCATGTGTCTGTAAAGTCCTAAGAGATGGAAATTAAATAATGCAATTTATCCCGCCGCAAAAAGTCACTGTGGTTTGTCATTTTCTCAATCCCCTCGGTAGCTCCCTTTCCTCCGCCCTTTTCCTTCGATTCCTTCTCTGGCCTGCCGTGCCCCCCGCCGTAAGTGCTCCATGTAACCGCCAGGTGGCAGTGTTACACTACCTCCCGTACACCGTAAGCAAAACCCTGTACTGATGAGCTGGAGATCAAGTGATCCTATTTAACCTTTGGTTTTTTAGCAGTATATCAACATTTAATAATTGTATACTGCTTAAAGTGTCACACCCCCATGTGCCATAATCTGTCACAGTAGTTCCCAATCTTTTTTTGACATGCAAACCCTTAAAACAAAGGTACGTCTACTTTGCACCACTTCTCTCAGTTTGCATGGGTTAAAAGGCTGTGACCAGTTCAACTAAGGGCTGAGTCTTGCTTTTTAGATTTTTTTGTTCTTTGAATAACTACAGGCTGGAAGAGGCAAAAATATCCAGAAATTCTCAATAAAGAAGCCATTAAAATAAATAAAATAAACAAATAATTTGTGTAACAGAAATGTGTTTTTTTTTTCCCTTCTCCACAACCCATCAGAAACACCACTACCCCCTTAAAATTGTACCCAAAAGAAACAAACTGTTGGTTGTTATATTTACAGCAAAGTGTTGAGACCTTGTTGTAGGGGACAAAATTTTGTAATTGCATGACAAGAAATGTTTCCTGACTGCAATGAATCCACAGCTGTTCATTTTGTTGGTAATAAAAAGCCAACATCTGTACTGAGATGGATGTGATTGTAACTGTGGCCTGGTGAGGTAATGTTTCATTTCAAGAAAAAACTGCTGACTAAAGAAAAAAAATTAGCCAACACCACTGCAGTAAATGTAATTTGTCCCTTGGTATTTTGCTGGCTGATTTATAAATTTGATTTTCCGATAATATTTTTGTAATATTGTCATGAAGAAGCCATACTAATATTGAAATTAGCCTGGAAAGAAACTCACACAGGGCTTGACTCTGAAGGACAGATCCTTTCAGTGCTCTCAAAGTTATCACTCCTGCTCTGCAATAATCCACATTGCACCCTAAACAAACTAGAACTGATTATAAAATAGTATCGAATCATGCAATAAAACCATGACTCAATACACAGCAACGCACTCCCCCCCCCCCCCAAAAAAAACCCCTCCATATTCCAGATAAACTGTCACACGCAATCCTTACCAGAACATTTAGCATGAAACTGATGTGTGGAGTAAAAAAGGGCAGAGTGTTTATTGGTTCTCAGTCTTCACACCAGGCAGCACATCACTCAGTAGTGAGGTCACAGCGCTCGCCACAGTCATGGCACGTGTAGACAGAGACAGACACACACACAGAGCAAGTAAAGGGTGAAGGTCATAGATCATTTACCCATCACCCTCATCACCTTTGATTGGTCAAACGAAGGTTGTTGTTGATGTCCTTGGTAAACAGTGAATGATGCCTGGCCAGTGCACAGGAGGCACAGATTCACATTGCCTCCATTTCTCTACCAAAGAATAAACACATCATATAACCACACTCGGACACTTCCTCTGGTTGAACCCTTCATCTGCACTTTTAAACATTTTTCATGACCGTTAAAAAGAATGAATTCAGAAAAGAGATTCAGTGAAAACAGTTAATACAGGGCCAAATTGTGCATTTGTAGACAGTATGGTCAACTTAATGGAAACAACATGAACTCTGACCACAGCAAGGAGAATTTTCAATCATGGCATCAAGTTTCTTCATAACAACCAAAAATTATCTTAAATGAGTGGCTGACATCTGAATTCTCCACTTGCATCCCAAAATAGATGACTGTGATTTTACGTTAGCAGTGATTGGCCTCGAAATCCAAGAAATGAGTCAACTAAAACCACAAAACAAAAGTGAAATGTGTTTCCAATATTCTGACCATACACTGTACAGAAATGATTATAAAAAAAGAAATTCATGTAAACTCAGGTTACAGTGAGGAAAACCTCACAAAAAGCGCTTGACATGATCTGGGAATTTCTTGAGGGGCAGATGGTTACACCCAAATTAATTCAAATAAACCTTCCAAGAGGCCCCCATAAGCACCTCTCTGGTATTTTTAGGTATAACACATCAGGAATCCACATCAGTTACATGTCTTTTCTTTTTTTTTTTCTTTCACTGTTCTTGAGTAACATCAGATAAAGCAAACAGAAAGAAAGGAAATGTGATGGAGATGTTGTCTGTCTACATTGGGTTTGTTTACATCTCAGACACCTCCGTCCACAGTCCTTTTTTCAGAGTTTCTGAGACAGCATCAGTTCTTGCTGAACTGCACCAATTCGTCAATATTTTGCAAATGACAGCGGATTAAGCTTATCTGGATGTGTCAGTAAAGAGAGAGACCAGCTAGCATCTGTAGATAAACCGATGCTAGCCTCTCAATCCCCAAGGCCCCCCCCCCCCCAAAAAAAAAACTCTGTCTCATGCATTTCACTTCATTCACAGCCCTCTTGTCCCTGGCCCACCACTGGTATTAAAACACCAGTAATGATCAGCCTCTTCAGTTCTGGGATTTTGTCACTTCAAACACTCTGCTCCATATTGCAGCTCCAGCCACAGCGGACACAGATGAGTACAGTTTCTACTTCCTATCTGCTCACGAGCCCTCCTTTCTTTACACTTCCCATACAAAACACAAGCTAATGTGGAGGTGTAGCATGAGCTGGCAGAGTCAGTCACACGGATGATTAGGTAGCCGGTTACCCCCACTGCTCAGCAGTGACGGCAGCCTTGAGGGATTTGCCTATCAGGCTTGAATTACAATGTTTTTAAAAAAATAGACAAGTATGCACAGGCACACAAATGTGCACACGTATTTAGAGTAACTGCCGCATTACATAAGCCTGTCTTTGGCTCCCTCATTCATTCTTCCACAGGTTCATCCACTACCATCTCTTTAGTTAATATACAAAGGACTGAACATCTTCTGATTGGGACTAAACAGACATTGTCTCAGTTTGTAATGTTTGTCTGACCTAAAAAGTTGAAATGATGACTTGTATATTATGTTGAGGACAGTTTTAATGCATCTAATTAGACACATTAAAGAGGATCCAGTGCTGAGTACACATATGTTCAGCATGAAACTCTGAGCTTAATAACCCCATTGATAGGAGGACATTTGTTTCTACGTGATATTTCTTCCTAAGGTGGATAGAGTACATGTGGAGCAGTGAGGAGACTGTGATGTTGGGCAAAAGATTGTGTAAACATACAATGTAAACAGCTATTTCAAAAAGGAGATTGGAATTTGTTGAGTTTTAATGGGCGAAAAGCACTTTCTCATTGTCATCACCTCCATCTGATTATTTTCGCTCAAAAACATTATAGATGTACTCTATTTGCAGCACCCTCGAACATCTGTGATCCACAGTGGAAACTGTAAATCCCAGCTTTTTCCCCACTGCCAGTACCTACACCTGATTCCACTGCAGCTCTGCCCTGCCCAAGGGTTCAACAACCTGAAGAAAAACAGTGACACTAATATCACTTGGCACTAATAATAACCAAGGTGCTTATGCTATTTCCAAATCAGATGCATCATGATTAGGGCCTAAAACTGAGCTGGGTCCTGGTTAATAGAATAAGGGGCAAAAAAAAGAAAAAAAAAGAAAAAATAGAAAAAAATTAAAATTCACATGTACATAAAATATTCAAAATAACTGCTCCAAAAAGGGAGAAAAACACAAAAACAAAAATGTAACATTCATATGTAACAGACAAAAAAATCTACATTGATGTGCAATCATCTACTACATGGTAATACTGTGAACTGCACCGTCCCTCCCAAAAAGGAAAAGAAACTAACAACACAAAGGAATATCAAGCAACAAGATTTAAAATAGACTCTGTATGGCTCCAGGTAGCTTTGAATGTCTGCTCCAGACCAGAGGATCTAACCATATTAAGCACAAAAGAAGAGGAGATAAAATCATGTATTGTGAGTTCTCGCTGCTCTCTCTTAGACTCTTTCACAGTTTAAAGTCTTAGTGTTTAGTATGTGTGAGTCTGGTGAACCAAATGTCACCTTTCTGAACTGATGGCGGTGATAACAGAGAGCAGACAACACTGGAGAAGAAAGTGAAGCAGGTTCGTAAAAGGAGTAACTCTTGTCTACCCAACTGTGAACACATCTTAGCTTAGATTCTGGGATTACCGTACCTATGTGGAACGCAGACAAGATTCCTGTAATTTAAGCAAACATTTTCACTCCCGCCCCCTCCCCCTCCTCACCCAATGCAGTTATACAGACACGCACACATACATACAGAACACTTAGCAAGTATATGACAAAAAAAGAAGGTGGGGGGGTGGGGGGCTAAGTTCTGTAATAAAAACTAGAAACATTCAGGAAGTGTGGGAATTGTTTCTGCTGGAACTGACTGCGAATCAGAGCCCTTATGTTTACGATGACGCGATCAAACAGGCCTGTGTGTGTGTGTGTGTGTGTGTGTGTGTGTGAGAGTGTGAGTGCGTGGTTCATGTAAATAACCCCTTTGACTCCAACCCAACTCAAGTGAATGAAGGGAGCAACAACTGAAAGTGTGAACCAAGTAAGTAAAAAAGTTTTTTCCCAAATCCTCAGAAGTCCAACGGGTTAGTCCGACGTGAGTGTGCGTGTTGTGATTTTGTGTCCAGCTGAATAAAAGGCGAGAATCTTGCATTTGAGCATGGTGGATACAGGGATAAGATTAGCTAACTCCTTAAGAAAACCAAAGGAGAGGATTATTTCTGTCCATCCGAAGACAGTCTGTCTGTGAGAGAGGAGAGGAAGTCGATGGCTCCACTGAAGTGCTGAACACTTGCAGTAAAAACAAAAGACACTGAGAGCAAATGGGAGACAAGAGCAGTGGTCCAGGTCCTTGTTCAGTAGTCATTACATCCAAAACAGTCACTTCCATCCACACACACAAACTCACATTCGCTCTCAAATGTACAAGGACACGCACACACACACAGGGTACTCTGGTTAAGGCAGTGGTGGCAGGTGAGGCTGCAGTGCGGTCGGGGCTAGAATCAGAGAATTGGCGGGTAGGGCTCATGGCAGTGAAAGCTCCCACTACTGAGTCAATACTCCTCCTCATCCTCCTCGTCTGTTTTCTAATCCCTCTCCCCTTTGCTCATTTGCACTCCCCAGCATCGGTCATTCAAACGACATCAGATTGGCTGGTACCTGGGAAAAGAGTGAGATTTGTACATCATAGCTAATATTCAGCGGTCTGTGTGTGTGTGTGTGTGTGTGTGTGTGTGTGTGTGTGTGTACATGTTGTTTGTGTGGCTCCATACCTGTTGCCTATTGCTCTGACAAGCAGCACTCAGATGTTTGAACCAGAGCAAAGCGTTCATTCTGTTCCCTGCTTGGTACTTGTAGGTGTTACCTAGGCAACGGAGACAAACAGCATGAGTTGCCAAGTCTTGTTTCCACCTGCTTTCTCATCACTGTGGAAAGATGGCTGAAGCCTCACTTGGCTTTGGCCCGCCCAATCAAATAAAAACAAAGTCACAGTGGAAAAGTTCAGAGCAAAGTCAGATGGACTGTGTGTGTGTGTGTGTGTGTGTGTGTGTGTGCATTAACAGCTGTATACGAACATCAAAAATGCCAAATATGACTAGCACGCAGTGGCATACTTAAATCAAGAGTTAGACTTACTGTGGGTGAGATGGACAGAATCTAATATTGTGTGTGTGTGAGTGTGTGTGTGTGTGTGTGTGTGTGTGTGTGTGTTTCTCACCATGTTCTGAGTCAGTCAGCAAGAAGACATCAGGATGCTCGGGATCGTCAGCCATCATGGCCATTAAACCCACCACACACACGCTCTTGCTCGATGTTGACTTGAACTGAGCAGAGGACACGTAGAAACAGAGTCATTTTTCATTGTAACAACTCTATTGTGTCTAAATATTACCACAGGCCTTGTGTGTGTGTGTGTGTGTGTGTGTGTGTGTGTGTGTGTGTGTGTGTGTGTGTGTGTGTGTGTGTGTGTGTGTGTGTGTGTGTGTGTGTGTGTGTGTGTGTGTGTATTTCTATCTTTGTGACGACCAGTTGGAGTTTTAGACCTTGGGAGTGATGACATTTTCGGAAAGTTAGGACATCCTGGTCGATCCTCACTTTCTGAACAACCTTGGTGGTTAAAATGGTAAAGGTTGGGGTTAAGACTTGTGATGTTTGTGTTAAAATGGTAAAGGTTAGGGATTAATTATGTGATGAGTGTCTTCAAAGATAGAAGAACTAGTAAGGGGCTAGGGGAATTATGTATGTCGATGAGTGTCCTGACAAAGATAGAAGAACTAGTATGTGTGTGTGTAACCTCTGGATTTTGCCTGTGAGCCTGCATGTGTACTCCACAAGGTTCTCATTAGCCTATGAGTGACACACAGGACTGCAGTGATGTCATTGGTCTCATTATTCAATGAGTGCTACCATCTGTCTATCCCCCCGCTGTACCAGACCCAGTCCAGTCCCCTCCACATCCACACCCACACTGCATCTCACATCCAGTGATATACTCTTTTTTTACTCCAGTTCTCATCGTCTCTCCTGCCTCCTTTCTTCCCTACGCTCTCCTGAGCTCCTGTACAGTTTCAGTGAATGTTCCTGTAAAGCTGAGGCAACACTCTTACACAAACACACATCCAGCCAGACACACTGTGAACACTTGTTTTTAAATCTACACTGAACTAAAAATGTTAAACCTTTCTTATCTGAATTGTTGCTGTTATTTCCTTTTCTCCAGTGCACACCAAATACAAACAACGAAGAAGAATCCTTACTTGTTCTAACCCTGAGTTCATTCTATAATGAAGTTTTTAAGAATGAGTAAGTAATGGCTATCATGTGTTATCTCTTTATAAAACTGAGTGTGTTCCAGGGTAATTTGGTACATTTACTCTCACTTCTATCAACAACGGCCGTTCACATGTGAGAGGTATGAGACTTTCAGACATCTCAGTGCAGATATGTGCTATCTGTCCTCACCTGCCTAAATAAACTAACATAGTAAAACCTCCAGAATTTCTATCATCTGCTGCAAAAATGCATGGCATGAATTAATCCTCAGATTGTTAAACAGAGGATGGTGACAGACCACTGTGTGTGACTTACATGTTTTCTCTCAGTGGCCTTCAGGGACTTGGCAGGGTAGTAGTAGAGCTGGGTTCCACAAAGAGCGACCCAGTATTTGGTCCAAGATGCCACCTGGAGGCACAAAGGTGAAATCATCTCCACTTTAGTCTGATTTACTCAATGAAATACTACAGAATGGCACTCAAATCATATTCTTTTAAAGTGTAAATTGTGAGATGTTTTTGGGATTTACAAACTCTCAACCAGGACAGATAAAGAGACAAGATTAGAAAGGCAGGCAAAGTGATGTGAATGACAGAGTGGAAGACTGTGGTTTCAGGGACTAAAAGTCTTTTCTTGTCTGTGCTTGGTTGAATAACTGTGTGCAAAATTAGAATTTTGTTCCAGAAACACAGAAGCTTTTAAGACTAATTAAAGCAAAATAAAGAGAGTTACAAGACGGAGGAAAAGAATGGGAAAGAAAAACGCATTTAAGTGAACCTGCTAACTAATGAATCTGATCTGGAGATTTCACCTGACTGCATGAACAGACTGGGAAAAAGTTTTTTAGACCTTATTATATCATCAAAGAAGCTCGTAAACCATCCACACTATGACAGTTTTAAGTTATTTTAGCTGCATAGAGGGCTCCAGATTTGTTTCCAGCCAAAACAGAATAGGATAATCTCAGTGCAAATATAAAAATGACTTTTGCGGGACAAATAAAACAAAAGCAGTGGAAAGAAATGCAAGCACAGCCAGAGAGGAAGAGAATTACAATGAGTATAAGGAAAAGGAACAGAAAGAACCAAAGATGCTCTGGAGGTTAAGGAGTCTCTGAGGTCCTATCTGTGCTCTGCAGGCAGCATTTATTGCCCGTCTTCTCTTGTATGGTACATGCAGGTATAGATGTATGAACAACATATGAACAAATGCACGTGTACGGTTGTACTGTGCATGTGTGTTGGTTCTCACTGTTGGTTTCTTGCCCTCCTTGAGCACAGTCTTTCGTCTCAACACCCCCTGCACTGTGACTGCTCCGGGATACAGGTGAACTGCGAGCTCCTCCGATTCCGCCGAGCTACAACAGGGCAGAGACATACATTACAAGCTATATACACAAACACGCACACGAGAAAACATGCATGCTCTCATGCACGCACACATATCAGATCAAATCAGAGATGAACTAGAAGTAAAGGCAGACGCAATCTGCAAAAGCTACCTTAACCTCTGCCTCATGAATAAGAAACTTTTTTTATAACTACATCTATTTTTCTCTCGTTTTGCCAGAGTTGAGTTTCTCAGATATAAATCTTAACACTGCTATCTGCATAGAGAAGAGCAGAGACAGGCAAGGTGGTGTGCAGATTGTGTCTGTCTGGAGGATCAGAGCAGGAAGCCCAGTGCAGGAGCCTAGTGAAGCCTGGTGGAAAGAGAGAGAAACAGAGAGAGACCATCCCTAACCACAGGGGACGCCAAATATGCAACGTCCATGAGAATTGGCTCTAATAACCTTGAGGAGTCTGTTCCTCTCTACTTTAGAAATGAGGATGTAACAGTTTGTTTCCAGTAACACATGGAGCACAGTGTGGCTGTGGAAATTCATTTTTAGCTCCAAGCTGTGAAATACCTTGGAAACTTACCACGAAAGTCTAGGTTGAAATTTAGCCCTACATGTGTGTAAGAGTGTGTGATTGTGTGTGTGATGCAGACATGCAAGAAATTCAAGAAAGCAAAAGGTAGATTGTAGACTGATGATGCGCAGCAAAAGATGAAGAATCATAACCTCAAACAGATCCTTTGCCGTTCCCGATTTGTGATTTCACCAACATACGCACGCACGCACGCACACACACACACTTATTTCCCACCACAGGATTAACCCAGCACCACACAGGCTAAGCACCAGCACACAGCAGCCCCTTGCAGGGACTGAGGGGCGTGAAGTGAGGATAAGAGAGGATTTGATTCAGGTCAGGTTGGTTCCGGTCGGGATTTGTGTACCTGCTGGGCCTCAGGACTCCTCTGTAGGGGATGCGGGCCACTCGGGTCACTGGGCCCAGAGAGTGATAGAACCGAGTCCTGTTCAGAATAGGATGAGATAGGATAGGGGGCACGGGACACTGTTAAGGCTGTGCGGGTGTTTTTCGCCTTGTTATTCTTTCTCCCTTCAAATTGCATGGGTAAGGGCTGGATGAGGCGTGGTCATTTGGTTAGAAGAGTTATTGATGGATGCTTGTTTTAAGAGTTATTCAAGAGTTTCGAAGAATGGTGTTTTGGAAAGAAGATTAAGTGATTAAGTGATTTTTAGGCCAGTAGATTCTTGAGCTGACAGTTCTTAACTTCAGAAATAGTGAGTGTGGCTCCACACACTTGTTGGCACAGTGGGCCTACTGGTTAGGGGATTTAAATGTTAAGTACGTCATATATTTCAGGCTGCCGGAGAAACAGAAGCATCTGACAGCAGCGGTGGAGGGATGATGCATGATAGCCTTGACTGCGAGACTAAAAGCAAGGCTGTGCATGGCGTGTGTGTTTGAGATTTTTAACGGAACATCATTTTGCATAGCTGTAACTTGAAGCCAGAGCTTTGGAACTTTGACAATCGTGTCAGGGATGGAGGTATTTTATGATTTTGCAATTGGATGTGATGAACAAGTACCAGTGACATGGATATATTAACCTTACCTCTCAAAAGCTGGCCAAGACACCTCTTCACTTAGCTCTGAACCCTCACTGCTCCCTGTATAGATAAAAATCAGCACAAAAATATAAATCATTGAAGAAACACACTGTGCATCATGTTAATAAGTGTAAAATGCTCAAGTCTTACCAAGTGAAATACCACTGGACATAGTTGAGCTCTCTGCTTGTCCCCTGGTGGGACTGTGACTCTCCATCACACTGTCGTCCAGCAGATGGCGAGAACCAGCATTGGGGAACGTAGCACTTTTAAACTCTACTGTATTCATCTTATGGATAAAACTGTGGAGACACAGAACACAGCAGACAGTCGGGACAGAGAGGGGTGTCAGTATTTTTTAGTTTAGGACATCTGGTGTGTAAACTGTGTGCGTTCATCATCATCATCATCATTATTTATCAAATAACTGGTGCTGACTTGTAGCCCAGACTGTGGCACTTCCTGTGTCCGTAGGGCAGCAGATTCCTCGGGGAGGGTGGTGTGGCCGGGACTTTGGGTCCTTCACTTGCCACCGTACATTTACGGCTGCAGAGAGGAGATGCTGATGCTTCCTGGCCTGTAGGTAAGAAAGGAGGAGAAATATACAGTCCAGGAAGAACAGAGAGGTAAAGAGATGATACACAGGTTTCTTCTACATCTCAGACCCGCTAGAGATCTCCACTGAAACTCACCAACAAGATCCTCTTTGGAGGCATTTGCTCGTGGTGTGCTGGTGCCTGGCTCAATCTTCTGTGACAACCTAAATAAAGAATATCGGTGAATCCATCAGCTTGAATTCATCCTCTGAAAAACTGTCGTCATGAAAATAATTGCATAGATGGAATTTTTTCAGGCAAGGGAGTAGATTACCAGCAACAAACAATAAAATTAGAAACAGCAGAGAAAACTTATTTTGATCTTCCTGGCAGGAAATTGCTCCTGTGACCAAATCAGAAATTATGAAACAATATTGTTTTGTTTCTTACTTGTAGTTGTCATCCTCTACAAACTTCTGCAGCTCCTCGATATACCTGACTGAGTTGAGATACTTCTGTACATGAGGCAACACTGGTATATCTGAAAAAGGGAAGGTAATAACTAATGACACACATTAGAAAAAATACTGACATAAAGTGTGTGTGCCCGTGATCCTGGGTTACTAAAACCACCAAGATATCTAGGCTATAAAGTGTGTCTGGAGTGAGGATAAAAAATTAGTAATAATGTGAAACTTTAAAAATGATTACAGAGACTTTACTTCAATTTCCTCCAGGGAGCTGGAGTGAAGGTCAGCTACAGAGCAGCAGCCTGGGCGTTGCTAGGTAATAGCTGCATCTCATTTGTAAGAGCTTTATGTCAATATATGTAATTTTTTTATGCAGCATTTCAAAAGTCTGTGCCAGTGTGCTTTAGCATTTTTCAACACAGGGATCCATGGTTTCTACTGCATGTAAATGCATCATGCATCTACTAGCCATATGATGGAGGATCTGTAAGCTGTAGCTCTCTGAATCATAAGAAAGAACAACATTGAAACATTGAAACCAACCAAAAACATGAAAGACAAGGGCAAGTCAAGAAGTGTACATGAAGAAGTTGTCATTTTTTCACAAATTAAAAATGTTTAAAATATCCTTAAATCTTTTTCACTGATGCTGAATACAGATGAAGGTAAAACTGACAGAACTACTGAATGTATTTTGATTTTTTAACTTAAAAAAAAACAAAACACTGACGTTTTGATGAAGAGCATGAAAGAATCTTTCATAGTGTCTCCATGGTTACAGAGAATGAAGCAGTAAGGCTACGATGCTGTTTTCTTCCAACCTTTATACAGACTCCATCCTCCCTTGTTAAATTTTTTTCTTCCACATGATGGACATAGTTAGATCTCAGAGTAAAGTGAGGATTTGTAGTTTAGACTGCTCTTCTTTAGTGTTCTAGCCTTTCCATCAATGTGCGGCTGTGTGCGAGTATATCTAATCTCACCGTAGGTACAGGATCTCTGCAGGTCCGATATGATTCTGAGAATGTTGTTCATCAGGTTTGATCTCTGTTCGTTCTCCAGTATGCTGCCTGTAGAGGGGTACGCTGAGTCTATGTAGGTCAGATCAGACAGGTACATCCCTAAAATAGAGCAGCAGACAGAAAAAACATGCAACATGTTACATCAGACCAGGAGAAATACACAACCATCTTCCTATGACTCCTTCAGTGAGTCGAGGGCCTCACTGTAAGCCAAATGATGACAGCGTCCATCTATTGGACATGTTATCTTAACACTAGTGGGAAACACAAGGATTTTCCTGCCCCAACAAAGAGAAATCAGATCATTAGAAAGCAAACATGTCGACGGGAACAATGCTGGACATCATAATAGGGCCAGATTTCCTTGGATGCATGATGAAAAGCCATGCAACTGTGCGTTTCTTGTTGTGAGGACCAGCTGGTGACTGGAGACTGCTTGTTTGATATTCCACAGGACTTAACACATAGTAATAAAAACCATGCACAAACTCTCTTATTTACATCTACTTTGCTCAAATTTCTAACAGACTTTTTTTGCCCTGATCTACTCCCAACAGATCTAAATGAGTGCCTTGAGTGGATGACTGATCTTCTTTTCAGCTTTTCCATTTTTCTCTCTCTCCCCCCTGTTCCCTCTCTCATTGCATCTTTTTGGCGGATTTCGAGCAGAGCTGAGATTCTTAGTCTCTCATTACATAAATATTAACTTTGAAAGACAAAGCCAGGAACAACTTCTCATCATTCTGAAAAGAGAGATTCATAAATGAATTGATGGTGCACCTTCCCTTCCATTCCTCTCTTTCCTCCTCTTTTCTCTTGCTTATCGTTTCTTTCACATGCCATGAATTAGATTGGGTGCAGATGAAAGAAAAGTTATCACACAGTAGACTATAGGACACCCACACCTCCACTATTTCGGGAAATGGTGTTGTACTCACCAATGTGTGCATGTACACAAGCAGTTACAACACTGTGCATGCAGAGTCTAAACACAGATGTTCAAATACGCAATGACAACAGCACTGCAGGACCAGATCCAATAAATAAAAAGGACCAAACCTCATCTTCAGGATACCATAAACACACACACACACACACAACACCATCTGATTAGATTTAGGGAGAGAGGGAGGGAGAGAGCAGGACAAGCAGTTTACAAGCGTTTTAAGACTCAGCTGTGAGGGGGGAAGTGAGAGATGGGGAGAAGAGGAGGAAGAGAGGGATCCTGAAAGCTTAACTGCTATAGCTGCCCTTTTGAGAGCATGTCAGGGATAACAGCAGTTAGTCATGCACAAATCCATACTGCCTGGAAAACCCAGAGAGAGATGCGTGCTCAGAGAACCTGTGGTTAGGGTACACAGATACTGTGTTTACATGTGGCAAAACTTGTATGAAAAGGATCAAGTTAGAAAATTAAAGGTAAGAGCATGAAATGTGGTCACAAAACAGGGAGAAACCATCCTCCTCTGTCTGCTCATCTTATCCAGTTATCTTAAAGAGCTCTTTCAAATATTTCAGGTAAAAAAAAAACATAACATAACAAAGTAAATGACAGCAGTGATAAGGAGCAAGCAAATGCCAGACAAGCTCAGACTACACCTGGAGCTAGGATTTTTTGCTCCAACAACATCACAAATCAGGTCTATCCACCTGCATCTGTCTCCTGCTCTCACATACCCAGCTCAAACTCAACAGGAAGCTGTTCAGAAACGTTAGTAACATTACAATCAACTCTTCCCACTGCTAAAGGAAGAAGCAAAGAAAAAAAAAAGGAAAAAAGGAAAATTGGAGTTTGTAATTGAGGAAGAAGGGGTCAAAGAAGCTCTAGCCTGTGCTCCAAACTCAGCAAAACCACTTCTGAATTCAAACAGATCTTTTTTCCTTTCACTCAATCCACTCCTTCTTCATAAGAACCATAAAGGCCATTGTTGAGGAAACTTAATGAGGCTGTTATTCTCCTTTTCTGTGTTTTTTCCATCAGAGTGACATCAGAGGTAGGCTGGGCCACTCCAAAAAAAAAAAAAAAAGGGCAATCTCCAACTCCCACATCCTCATCCCCCTTCTCCTCCCCTCTCTTCCTCCTTCCCCTCCCCTCCTCTAGTCTCCCCCAAGCCTTTGTGAAAAACTCAAAGCATCAGCCCTCAGAGCTCAGTCTGTTGAAGTGGCCGGCTTTTGAACCATGCCCCAGCCCAAGCACTGGGACAGCTGAGTCCACAGAGAGGAGGACATCGTTGGGAAGTAGGGCCTTGACAAAAAAGCCTCTATTGTGATTTTCAGCTGCAGGACAGAAGGAGTGAGTGGAGGGGAGCACCTGAGAAGACTGGGACAAGGAGAGAGACAGAGACAGAGAAATGAGTCCTGAGCACTGCAGCTCGGTGAAGACACAGTACAATATACAGGTGAAACTATAACTGCAGGAAACACACCCCCCCACCACTGGTAACAAAAAAGGTAAATGTTGTCTGAGTTTATTCTGTTTCCAAGTCTGATTGTGGAGTGTTTCAGCAAGACATTGTGTGTAGATATAGGTGTATGTATGACTGAATGAGTCTGGGAAGCTGTGAAAAGCTCTGGCTGAGAGGTTGGAGAGGTTAGGACGCTTCGTGACTGGAGGCTCCAGCTGCAGACAGAAACATTTAGCAACGCTTCTTTGACTTTCCTCTGGAGTCTGAGGACTGGGATATACGTTATACAGCTGTGAGATGTATTGTGTATATACATTCAACACATGAGACCAAGTAAGGGGTACAAAGGGTGTGTAGGTTGCCATTACTGAAGGCATAAATACAGGAGTGATTTCATAAAGTTTGGTGGTTTTGGCTTTCCCAGGGTATGGTGTCATAATTAACTAAATTAGGAGAACAATATTTTTTACAAAAACTTGAAATAATGAAACACATTTGAGGCATTGGTGTCTCAGTGTATTCTTCCCATCTGTTAAACTTTATCTATAATTTACACTATGCCTGACCTGGAGAGAAATGGAAAAAAAGTGAGGAGAAAGAAAAGTAAAGCTTTCCAGTTAAACAGTTGAGGGAGGCTGATCTGATCAGATGGAGAGATTTGAGCTCTGGAGCCAGGGTTGTTTATTTTTTCTTGGCCCTTCGTTTCCTAATACAGCACCATCTGAGTCTAGCTGCTAACAGGGGTGCAGGGACGGAGTTGAGTTAACCTACTGGGATCAGGGTTAGATCAATAATATTATACAAATTATAAAGTGGTGACATGTCTCTCAGCACATGCTTCTTGTTGTAAATGAAGGTTGTGAGATCATATGTTGAGACGCACAAAAAACTACATCATAGTTTGCGGAATCCTTGAAAGTGGACAGGCTATTTCTGTGAGGATACAAGTCTCATTCACTGGATTGTGTTTAAAGAAAAGTGATGATACAATGTAATAAAACCCAAAACACATCCTCTATCAAATGCATCCCATGGACGTAAAATGCTTGAGTCACAACCTTGCCATGATAGCATAAGCTGTGAACACTAACAGCATTAACCAGGTGCGCGTCCATATCAGTAACTCACAATTATCTTCAAATGTTTTCACTTATGTCCTGATCTGTTGGTGGGATCTGCGGAAAATGTTCTGTTCAGTACAAAGCCACATCTGTGATCGCTGTAAAAGACCATGAGAGACACACTCGCACACAGACACACACACACAAAAAAAGAGACAAAATGAGGGTATGGCAAAAGACTAAGAAAACATTTCGTGAGTTTGCTCATTTTTCCCATAGGGTAATAAATCAAAATATCACTACCTCCAATAACTCTGGCTGGAAGAGAAGAGAGACAGTTAAAAAGATAAAGAGGAGGCAGGCCCAGCTGTCTGAGAAATATCCAGAACATTCTGTGCTGAGCAGCAGTGCTTGGCCCTCAGATTCACCTGAAACTTGGGAGCGTGGGGGACAGGCCTGGGAGAAAGCTTTAAATGGGCCATTACTACTAATCCACACATCAACTAACTACTCCCTTAACCCTAAACCTGGACTGTAAATCACAACACTATATCTGTTTGATGTTTGATGCCATTTAAAGTTTTTAAAAGTCCCTGGACAAGCCAATAAATACCGTTCAGGTAGTACATGGTGGGGCTGTCAAAGCCGGTTAACCGCTGCCCTTCCCCAGCCGTCCTGTCACAGACTATATTGTAACCCAGCAGGAGATTGATAGCTCACTCAGCCATTATCAGCCAACTGTGTTTTTTCGGCAATGGGCATGCAGCCGGTCGTATCTCACTGTTTAACCTAAGGCTGTGTGTGGACCTTTCACAGACACAGATGTGTAATGGACAGCTTGACTGATCTTATCAGGAAAACAAAGCCACATATAGAAGCAGATACAAATAACACACATACACACACAGGATACAGACATGGGCCTGTCCAAAAACACTGCTCCTGCACTGTGCTTGACCACATGTGGTTAAATCCAACCACGGCAGAACAAGCCAGACACATTTTATCACTTAATACTCAACCCTATGAGTCACAGGGCTAGCTGTAGCACTTTTGGATAGAGTAGAGAGCTACAAAAAATTAAAGCAACTATGGGGGGGGGAGTCAAGTCTCGAGTAAAATTTGAAAGAAAAGCCTCTAGCTGCACCATGAAGCTCATTTAGAATCCCCCTAATGAGAGCTTGGACACAGCTGAATGGACAGGTCACCAGAGAGGAAGAGGTCAGCCAGTAGGTCAGGATAAACAGACAAGAGATGTAGAGGCATGTAACTAAGTAGAGCCAGCAGGTAAAGGGTATGCAATGCTGTGTGTGTGTGTGTGTGTGTGTGTGTGTGTGTGTGTGTGTGTGTGTGTGTGTGCATATGTGAATTTATAGGTTGATTCAACAAATAGAAAGCATGTGCAGTCAGAGGTATGAGCTTAAGGTGAGGTGTGAACCAGTGGAGAAATAAAACCCAAGAAAGACTACGTATGAGGGGTTACGAGTAATCTCTTACCTCTGAAAATGTACACTACCCAGCCAAACAAACATTTATATAAATGCTGTAACTTTTTAATACCCTTCCCTCCTGGCTCTCCTCTCTCCCCTGACCCTCCTCCAGCTCTTTTCTAATGCTTGAAACCTTAGCAGCGGTATGTGTTCGTTCAAAGCCAAAGTGCCACCTTACTGGTTTGATATAATCAGAGAAAAAAGCCACCTGAACAGGTGAGTTAACTGCTAATCTGTCAGTCTGGGCACTAAATCACTGCGGTAGACAACGGTTTAAGATGATGTCAACTGAGAGGATTTTGTTATGCAAGAATTAATATTATGCTTGTGTCAGTGCACATGTCATTGTGCACAAGGGCATGCGTGTTTGTGGTGAGGGGCAGGCTGTGCATTTGTGTCCTGTGATGGGGGAGGTAAGGGGATGAGTGTCATGGAGTGATGGAGGAGGGTGTCGGAGAGTTGAGAGTCCTTATCTTGACTAAGTGTGACGGAGAGAGAGAGGCAGCCTTATATGAACTTTGCCCCCCTCCCCCGATACCCCACGCATAAGAACTGAATGTTTGTGCGCCTGTGGGTGTGTTTGTGTGTATGTGTTGTGCCCAAAGAGGAAGAGGGGGGAAAGGGCTTTCGACAAAGACCGATTGATTGCAGGGGTTGTGGAGTGGACCGGGGGTAGAGGAAGGGTGGAGCTGCACCCTAATCCCCACATATAGACCTCTGACCCCAACATCAGCCCACATGTTTAGAGTTTCACTAGGTAAGCAGGAAAACAGATGGGGGCCCGTGGGGCCTCAGGGGGCTTTGGGGGGGGTGAGATCCCTCCTCAGTAATATAGCATCATGAAAGCAGACAAATCAGTAGCTAGAAAGAAGGACGTGGGAACCACTTCTGGAGTTATTATTGGGTTGGTTGTATTGTAACTACAGGCTAATGTCCTCTTAAATTGAACCACTTAATCTAACACAAAGTCTTCGTTTTTCCACCTCATCCCTCATTTTTTTTAATTCTAGCGGGAGGCTCCGGTCTAAATTACTGCATCAAGTTATAAATGCAGAGAAAATCCTACTCTAGCTCTTTGTACCTAACTTGATTCCCCTTTTAATATTTTTAACATGCACAGTTTAATAAGGAGATATAAAACAGCACCATTAATACTGTAGCACAATGTATTTGCTATTCCCCTGTTTTTTCAATCTTTGTAAGGTTCTTTCAATTTTGTTGATGAAGCCTTTATGAGTTTTTCCGTGTTGTTGGTAGTGCTCATCTCAGTTATGGTTCATAATGAAATTCATATTGTCAGTACTTTTACTACTTCCCCACTCATGCGCCGTTCTCCAGCCCGTCCTCCATAACCTCATGTCTTAACTATTTCTTCACTCTTATTTCTCACTTTTATTCAGCACTGGTTAGATGGTTTCTCAGCTTTAAGTTCCCCGTCATTTTCTCGCTTGTGGCTCTGTAACCGATTGTTTCAGTGACCATGTAATAATGAGTCAATTTGTGTGTTTGAGGGACAGGGCGCATGAGTGGTCATGGGACCCAGCTCTTGACAAAAACAGTGGCTAGTGACATCATGTATGGATTAAACGCTGGGAGGAGGTCAGACTCTGGCTGTGTACTAAGAGTCGAGCTTGCTGAGCTCCATGTTTTAATGTAAAGCGGTGCTGTTTATTGTTGCTCCCATCCAAATCCAAAACCTCCCCTCCTCTCCCTAACTAGTCCTGTTTAGTTGTTACTTTTCTCTCTCTTCTGACCAGTGATGGTGTGTAGCGTGTTTCCTGGCATTTTGGATTTGTTGTGGGAAAGTCTGAGGACCAGATGGGGGAGTAGAAGCTGGGGATTTTGAGGCTGGGAAATACATTGGCCATGAAAATATAAATAAATTTTGTCCAAGTCTTTCTTCCCCACTTGTTGAACTGCAATCTATCAGGCTACAGACTGACACATCAGAATTGGCAAATCACTACAGGAGATGCACTGACCAGGAGATCTGAAACAAACAAAATCCAGTCAAATGGTAATTCAGGCAGTGAAACAGCCTCAATCTAAGTTTTACATTTTCATGGGCTCTAGTTCATGCTACTTAGCTGATAAATGCATGAATAGTTCCGTGCACTCTATCCAATGGATTTGGTGAATTTGAATCTGATTTGAATCACAACAGATTCTCCCCACTCGTATGCATTTAGTTTGCATGCAATGCATCAGGAAACATACAAACTATCAAGTTTGGCTGTTAAACTTGAAAATTAACAACGAAAATATAATGTAGTTATTACCGTCTCATGTAACTGAAAAGCTGACATGCACAGCACATCTATTACTCATCTTTGCTCCATGTGATTAAACCTCATTTGTTAAAGATGAATTAAGCTGAATATGAGGTGCAACGGCCATAAACTACACAGTATGAAGAGGAAGGATTACTCAGTATTTGGACATTTGCCTTGCACAGAAATGTCACTTTTCTCATGTGCATATTTGTATGACCGTCAAGAAACCATGCTTGCACACATTATAGATATGAAAAATACTGTAAGATACTGACTCTAAAGAGCACACTTGGCGTGCCCTTTATTTCTAACCACCTACAGTGAGCCAACCTTCCATGGAAGGTTTATTAATCAGTTTATCAAACAGTTAATTTCCTTGGCTCAGATCACAAGAGATTTTTGGCTAGACCGCAATAGCTGGGCCAGCCTTATTATTACGAATGTCCCTGACTAACTGACTGACAAAGTTACAACACTGGCCAGCCTAATGCCGTGTTACTCAGAGCCCAAGTTACACCATTGGTCGTCGCTCTTTCAAACTGAAGTGGCACAAACTATTTCTATTGCATCATCAGGGGGGTGTTTACGGGCAGTGTTGCCAATTTAGCGCCTTTGTTGCTATATTTACTGACTTTTCACATCCCTTTAGCGACTTTTCTTTAAAAAAAAAGCACCTAATGAATATAGCGATTTTTTGGACAACCCGTAGCTACTTTCTGTAGAACAGTGTGGCCAGTGTTGTCCCGTAGCGTGGGGTCGTGCTTTAACTCTGCAGGCACATCTCTCTATTCGTCCCTTGCAATTGACTATATGGCAGATGCGTAGTCATGAATGTACTTCTAACTTTCTCTCTGAGTGATCGTTTTACAAGTAAAGATAGCTGAAATGACAGAGCAGCCATTGTCTTTTACTAAGGTGTATGGTGATTTTGCCAGATGACATTGTGGTTATAAAAATCAGGATTTTAGCAGTGCAGAGCAGCCGCTTGGAAATGGCTTAGAAGAGACTGCTGGTTAACATGTAGTCTTAACGGGCCAGCTTTTCAGTCACTATTTAATACTTGTTCTGTTGTCTGACAGCAGAAACAGAAAAACACGTAAATGAGAGTTTGATGGGAAAATGTTTATTTCTTATTTGATTATGTTCTATTTTTCCTTTAATGTGTGTTTCCCCTTCCTGTGTAAACAGTTGACCCATGTCCTGTCAACTGAGGCCGATGTTCTGTCTTTTGAGCTAAGGTTGTTTGAATGAACTATACAAACTGATTCTGGCAAACAGATGCAGGCCTGAACTTGCTGATTATTGAACTGTTCATCTAAACTTATGCAGTGCCTACGTGACCACAACTGTATATAAAGACAGGATTCTCCTATTGACAGCGTCCAGTCTCTGAAACCTCTTTGGTGGAGAGAGACTGCACCCTATTTGGCCAAATAGTACTAAAGAGCTTGTCTCTGTCTTTGTTTGTTTGTTTGATCATTGCTGATTATTGCTGGTTGTTCACTATAATTCATTTAATATTCTGTAATAAATTCTTAGAATCGCAGTAGACTCATTGTTGTCTTTACTTCCTCACCACAGAGAAGATTTTTGCCTCTACAGAGAGCAGCTTTATTGGGAATTTAGCTGTATTAAATTACTGTATTTGTGAGCACAGAGAGTGGAAGAGAAGCAAACAGATAAAGGACAGTCCAGCCATATACTAGGTTTTGACCTAGTCTTGTTTGCCATACATACAGTGTAAGCTGTAGCTACAAGTGTGACACATGGCTGTCGTTCTGAGGTAACAACAAACATTCATTATGCTGTTTAACCAACAAGGCAAAACCAATGTCTGCTGTCTAGGAGAAAAGTAAGCAGCGCTGCCGTGCTCTCTTGCTTAATGAGTTCTCCAGTCATTTTCTCTCTTACGACATGCAGAAAAGAATAATATCCGTCTACTACTCAGGCACAAAGCTAATCAGTATTCATGTACAACATCACATTATTTTTAGATACATTTGAAGCCAGACCTCAGAAAATCAACTCTCCTGTCCAAGTGAAAGAGCTGCATTCAATAAGAATTGGCAGAGCTGTTCTTCTCAAACAGAAGAACCTTTAACTGTAATGACACAAAAAACAGAATAAATAGAAAAATAAACAAAATATAGTCCCGTCAGAGGTACAGACACATATGGCACATTTGAAAGTTTATCAGTGACAGTGACTTTAATGACCTTAAACTGTAAAATGATTGTGTCTAGTTCAAATGAAAATTATTCCAAGTTGGATGACTTGGTGGTAAAAAAAGAAAAAGGTAGTAGGCCACATATAAGAACTGTCTGTCCATAGACTGTTCCAATAACAGCCATGAAAATAAATTAAACAATAGCTCAGACTCAGAGAAACAGACCGTGGGGAGTGAAGACACTTAAAAAGTCACTGTCATATGTCTCCTGACTATTAATAATTATTAGTGGGGTGACGACCCAGCAATGCAATTAAGAAGGCTTATGAAGCTCACATTGTTGCCAAAATATAAAGCAGACAGAGTTAGAGGCCCACTTCAAATCCTTTATTCCACACAGTTTCAAAGGTTTCACATGGATTTTATGAAATACAAGAATTGTTTGTCAGGAAGGCTGTGCTAACATGAAATTGAATAAATCTTGATATCAAGGAGAAAATTAGTTTTATATCGCTTTTTTCTGTGTTGCTGACAGTCCATGACTTTCATACGTCTCTGCCCAAGTTATTTAGCTGTAACTGAAAAGGGAAGAAGGAGGAGGAGGAGGGGTTATACAGAGAGGAAAGTAATTTAATGGAAAGAAACAGGCACACAAAAGAGTGCAAATCTGTCAGGGTTAAAAAACTAAAAAAGGGAATGGGAGTATTTTATCAATCAAAAACTCTATCTGAAGTTATGTTCATGATGCCTGGCCAGGAAGGAAAACAGGGCTATGACCCACTTCTTACCACTGTTGGTATCTTCTTCCTCTAATCCAATACTATCTATGATATTCTTTTAAATTATTTCCAGCTAAGTAATTCTCAGTAAGAGACATGAGAAGAAACATTGCCCATTCATACCAAGGCACATTACCCCAGATATGAAACCAAAAGCCAACTTTTGTCTTTATCCAGTGTTTGGAAACAATACATGCCAAGTACTTTATGTTCTTTGGTGCACTGAAAACTGCCCACATCCATCCATCCATACATCCATGTCTACATCGATAACATGTGGGAATTCCACAGTGCCTCCGTTATAAGCTAAAACCATATTCAGTAAACAGGCTGTTCTGACAGATTTAAGTGCAACCTGTTGAGAAACATCCAAGTGGTGTCTAGTCAGGCATAGGTGGACTTTTGTTTGGAATATTATTTGTTGCTTCTTTTGTTGATTCTGAAAAGCAGCAGATGTGAGCCATTACTGGTATAATGGCCCTTTCCATCTCAGATGAACCAATATGGTTGGTCAAGTAGGGCAGCTTCACAGATTGGTACACACTTGATAAAATAAAACTGCTCCTCTGAAATGTAGAGGTTACAAATATGATTTGCAAAATAAAATCCAAATTTCCAATCTACAAAACAAAAACAACTAGCGTACAGACTGCAACCATTGAATGTGAAGGCACATTTGCATGCATGAAGTTTTACTCCCACAGATGATCCCTTCATCTTTTCCACTCAATAGCCCTGCAAGTCCCCAAACCCTTCAGCAGTGTTTAGTTTCGATTTGTTGGGATAGAAAAAAGGAGCGGCTTGGCTTGTTCTGAGGAAACACTGTAAACCTTGTACCTTCACAACACACTGGTGACCCCTCCATGTTCGCTGGAATGTCTTTGATATGTTGTATTTCCATGAAAGAGACTAGGCCTCTCATACTCAGAACCACCACCCAAGAGGAAATTAGACTCCACAAGACAGGAAAGAGAGGGAAAGAAGGAAAGAGAGGTAGAGAAGGAAAAGAAAAGATGGAAAATTAAGGAGGTGATAGCTGATGGATGAGCTGTAATGTTGCTTTTCCTGGTCATACTCCTTAACTGCAGACGATGCTGAGTATGGACACTTGTGTGAATCTCACAGCAACAGTAGAAAGCCAGTCATAGTTTGGAAGAGAAGACACACTTGAGAACTGATACTGCTGATGCTGCTGTTAAAGTCATCAGCAGCTCTTACTGAGGTCAGCAAGGATACAGTACCTGGTTATGCCGTCAGACACAACGGCTGCTGGAAAAACACACGACCACGAAAATGGATAATGTCTCTGGATAATCATGCACACCCAGTATTCAATCATACAGATGGACACACAAGCTTATGAATACCAGCAAAGGTGAACATACACCCTACAGTTCGGCAGTACTAGCTGTAATCCTGTCCCTTCTCCACATTGTTCCAAGTGATAGAATTGCCAGAATTTCTGAGGCGCTACAATGGCGTCATGTGGGAGACATACAGCGACTGAGGTTCAGGTTGGAGGTAGGACTTAATGATGTGGCACTGAGAAAAGACTGACTGTGAAGAGTGATGGAGTGGATCAGGAGGACTACACAATCCTGGCCTTGTGCAGGCCCTAGCAGAGGTTTTAAACAGAGCAGTGTGTACATCTGTGTGAGTTTTTTTGTGCTGGTGCAGTGATGAGAAACAGAACTAGAATCAGCAGGGATAAGAAAGGTGAGGGAGTGCCAAGAGTCTCCCCTCAAATTAGACAAGGCTGAAGACAACTCTGCACACACGGTTTTCTTGACTTTGTCTCACACCCCTGTAGTGACTATATGTGCGTCTTGGTGTTTGTAAAGTCTTTCAAGTGAAACATAAATACTACCTCCTACTAAACATTCCTTTTGGATCTATGGAGCCATGTGGAGCTTTGAACACACAGCAGTAAGCACTTTCAACCTGTGTCACAAGAAATGGCATTGGAATTAGGGGTCAATGTGTTTTACTGAGGAGGGCACTGTCCAAGTATGTATACTGTATAAGTAACACTCTTGTATGGAACAGTAAGGTCAGATCCCTCAGCAGGAAGGGAGGTCTTGAACCCTCTCAGAGGCCATTTTGACAAAATACTTAGAACTAAGGAGCCCCAGAACCTAAACTCAGGAAATAAATCAGAAGCTTAAAGTTCCTTAAGCAATTTCAGTTTGCATTTTCATTGCATCCAAAAAGGTGTGAAGATTAGGCATATCACAAATTAAACAGTAGTGACGGCTCATTATGTAATTTTGCATGCTGATAGAATCAATGTGGGAAAGAAGATGAAGAGGTGTAAAGGGAGACTAAAAACAATACACAATACAATTGTGGCAGAAACAATACGCCCATTTCAAAAATACTGGAGAGAGTGTATTTGGTTTTAGTATGTAATTCCACTAAAACGGAGTGATAAAGTTTCTCTCTTTTAATCAGACTCATTTTAGACCCCTCACTTAATTTTAATGCTAGTAAAAAAACTGCTGTTTGAACGGCTAAACAGTGCATCAATAGCTCAGCTTGTGTCTGCTCAATCAGCTATTTAGCGCTGCAAATCACTTACTGGGTGATTAGTGATGACCAACTCAAGAGCAGTGACTGTTGAGGGGATGGGAACTACAGTATGATCTAAAAACCAAAACTAGAACTAGTTTCCTGTAGTCAACGGTCAGAAAAGTTCCTGGATTCATAAACAGCGTTTTAGGAATATTTCCTCAAGAAAGGCCATTAGGGCGCATACTATACATGACAGGAGGGTGGGAGTTTGATAGAGAATAAAACCGTCATTCTTAGACTAAAAAAAGATACCAAAGATAAAGCACAGCCAGCCGCCACGTATTAGACCTCTTAAAGAGGGGAAACCAGCACGGCCTCAGAAAAAAGGGATGTCAGTCAGTGGGGGAACTAACTGAGATGAAAAGCAGACCTCGTGCTTCTGGCTGGTCAGAAAATGTGTTCTCTCTTGCAGTCTTTCCACAAAAACATTATGTGGAACAATGCCCTGACATCTCTGCTACTGCACACTGAGTGAACGCTTCTCTAAACAATTACTGACTATCTTTGGATATTTGCAAAAGTGTCAAATACCTTTTCATTAAAATTGTATGGCAGTATTTCCTCTGCTCTTGAAAAGTATACAATCAACACCGTTGCTATTTATATTCTCTTTGTTAGCCTTTGTAGACAAAGAAGCGGCTGTTTCCAACTCTTAACTCCTAAGGTCTTGTATTCTTGCAGGAAGGCCTGGAGGGACTTGGAGGGAGCACCAGTAGCTGTCCATCTATCCATCTAATCAGCCAGCAACAATGCAGGGGCTGATGTGGAGCCTGTGCGCCATGCTCTGCCTCTCCCTTTGGGAGGAAAGTTACTGCAGGAGTTCCAGGGAAGCCCGGAGGACCAAAGAGGCCTCTCTCCACAGGAGTAAAAGAGCTACCCAGGATCCTGATGCCAAAAAATGTTCCTACACCTTCCTTGTTCCTGAGCAGAAAATCACAGGTTCATATGATAACTTATTTTAGCAATAAACCTTCAGTTATTCACCACACAGTTGTATTCAACCCCCCCCCCAACCATTTTGGTAATAAATAATAAAAATAATTAAAATCTGTCAACAGGTCCAATCTGTGCCACTACCTCAGGCCCCGAACAAGACAAGGACAGAGTGACCCGTATGGACATTGTAGATGTGCGGGAGGTGCTCAACAAACAGCGACGTGAGATTGACACACTGCAGCTGGTGGTTGATGTGGATGGTAACTTGGTGAATGAAATGAAGCTGCTGCGGAAAGAGAGCAGGAACATGAACTCCAGGGTAACCCAACTCTATATGCAGCTGTTGCATGAGATCATCAGGAAAAGAGACAACTCTCTGGAGCTGGTCCAGCTGGAGAATCGCGTCCTCAATGTGACCTCTGAGATGATGCGACTGGCTTCCAGGTACAAGGAGCTGGAGGCCCGGTTCGCCATAATGGCTGGGGTGGTCAACAACCAGTCCATTCTCATCTCTGCACTGGAAGAACAGTGTCTGAGGACGCTGGGACGCAGTGAGCTGCCTGCAGTTCCTCCACTGGTACAGGTGGTACCACAGAATATACCAGTTAATAATCGTTTCACCAATGAGATACAGAGGGACAATAACAACCAGGCCTTTCCTCGAGGATCACACATGGACTCCCCAACTGCAAGCCCCTTTGGGATCGACCCTCCACCACCACAGGGAACACTTACATCAGATGGTATGTACCATCCAGGGGATGATGGAGGAATATGTGAAAGAACACTGTAAAATAATCAGGGACCCAATGAGTTTTTAGGAGAAGGAAGCTGAGCAAAAATATATGTACTTTAAAGCAGTAGTCAATTACAATGGCAATTGTCCTAATTAACTGTACATCACAATTACCTATGGAGTGCAATTCAAAACGTAATTTCTCACAACAGTTGGTATTGCTGAGGCACAGTTGGCTCATCCTTGGCAAGCTACAGAGGTAATGAAATCATACATTCCATGAATCCTACTTGGCCGCCTGTTGTGGCTGTAATGCACTGACCATATGCCATAAATTAGTAGGATGTGGATTAGGCTTTCTTTGAAAAGCATAAAAACATTTCAATTGAACGAGAATATATATCTACTGCAAGGCTTGAGGTCAGATCTATATATAATTCTACCTATTCTATGCAAGAAATAAAGGGGCGAGTTGTACTGAAAACAAAGCACAGATTTAATGAACTGGTCCATCAAGTCAAGACCCCTACACAAAACCATCAAGTCAGTCCTCTAAGATAGATAAGTCTCCTATTTATGTTTATCACAGAGACTGACTAATTCTGACATCTGAGAGAGATCATTTTTCAAAAATGAAACCAATTAGCAAGTTTAGAACGCTACTTGGAAGTAGCTCCTAAAAATTGGTCAAGGCTGCTGTATTTTGACTAGTGATTAGAGTATGGCAGTTAATGCTGAAAGGGGTTATAGAACCAGATGGCGAAATGGATGAAATCATCTATAACATCCCTGAGACAAAAAGGGAATAAAAGAAGGTCTGTTTGAATACCGACAGGGGAGTCACATAGTAAAGTGACATAATATGATTCACAGAAGACTGTTGAGGCAAAGAATATTTTCTTTGTTATCTGATTAAATCAGATACTAAAATTTTACTGAATACATAGTAATGGGAAGTGTGAATTTAATCCAAAGTGTCCAAAGACAAGTGTTCTGTCATGAGGTTGTCCAGAGTCAATTCTTGATCCTCCTGAAACTAGTCTGAGTAGAAAACCTCTCTTCTCAGAACACCAATCTTATAACACCTTCAGGGCCCATTTACAGCACCAGTAATGATAGGCCTATTTCAAGCTCAATAAGCAGAGAATCAAATGGGCCATATTTAAAAAGCCTCCATGGAGGAAAAACCTTAAGAAACACAAAGAGGAGAAGAGAAGAGAAGAAAGAGAGTTGAGGAAGTGGTTGGGGAGGTAAAGTGGCAGGGACTATATTATACTAATTCTAGATGACAAAAAGGACTGTACTTTATTGTGGCTATGTCTAGCTGTGCATAATAATACTCCACTTACCTTGCCAAGTCCTTGCTGAACTGTAATTACAGTGTTGTATTAGTTAATTATGGCTCATTAGAACTGAGTGCTGTAATGCAATAATCCTCCAATAGCAAAGGCCTCATCCATACTATGGACGAAATGTTCAGTGTTAAGCTGCTGTTCTTACAAAGTGCCAAAATCTATTTTTTGTCTATCACTGAAACAAAGCTTTCAATCTGGAGACCCCGAGTTTATTTACAACAAAGAAAAATAACAGAAAGCCAGGGATGGATCATTTTTGCTGGGACAGCCAACACATCATCCTTCACCACTTAATTTTCACGAAAAGAAAAACATGGTGTATATTGCCATACTTCTGACTCTTGTATCCATAAAACCATTTAAACCATTCCTTTAATAAGGATGGGTACTTAATTTCACTAATTTCCTTTTATTATCCATTTGATTGCCACTGTTAATTATCCATAGATGAACGTACCCTTTTCAACAGACAGCGTGTATCTAAATCAGGAAGCATAATAGGTAGAACTTCAAACCCAAAGCTAAGTTGCCAAAGAGTACTAATGGGCTCTCTTCCATACAGGTTCACTAATACCGTAAACAGACATTGCCTGACCCCCTTTACTGACAGGTCTGATAGAGACATATCATTACTAGATAAACATAAGCTTGTTCTAGGGCGTTTTAGGTATATTTACCAGGGCATTACACTGGGCCCCTATGCGCTTCCACACTCAGCTGAGAAAACCATCTTCCATAGGCTTTTAGGCCCTGGAGGCCCCCACACAATGCCTGTGTTCATACTGGTTTAATACATATTCGCACAGGGGGAAAAAAGAGGAAATATGCTGGGGTTAGGTTCAGCTGCTTCAGCTTTGGGTGCAGTGCTACCACATGGCTTCATGTAAAGATAAACTCTAGGTGAATATTGATATAAAAATTTAAGTGAGCATATGCATGTTTGTGAAATTTCAGACTGCAGGATGTTTGGAGCAAAAGAAGATATTTTCCAAAAAATGTGGCCACGATACATCCCCTCGAATCATGGGGTCTATCAAACGTATCCTCCCAACTGTCTCCCTTTTTTCTCGTCTGCTCTCTACAGCCCCCAGAGTGATGATGATGACTTTTGCATATGCAATAAAAAAAGAAGACGTCTTGTACACTTCAAGGCACTCAGTATGGTTTTTTTGCTCGGGAGGATTAAACTGTCTGTGATTCAGGCATTGGATGGTTTTAGTAGGAATCAAGATTCATCTACAAAAGATATATATATAGAATCTATAATGTCTTTAAGTTACATGTTAATTTGGATTTATGGCTTTTTTATAAAAAAATAAAAATAAAAACAAAAAAAACCCCAATTTCAACATTTTATTGCAGCAAGGGCCAATATAGGAGCTTTTGTTTTGGTCAGGTGAAGTGATAAGCATGATCAACCACTAAACCCATGCACGTGGGATATTAATAATATTATTGATATGCAAATTACAATATTGTAACGGTTAATAATCGTGGCCCATGGTGATGCTGTATTAGGGATCTCTTTAGATAAACAATTTAAATCTGAGCCACTAGCACAATTTCTATTCAACCAATCTTTTTGTCTTCCACTTTTTCTACAACCATCTTTCCAACCCCAGGTCCCTTCAGGGACTGTTACCAGGTGCGAAAGGCAGGCCACAGCACCAGTGGGATGTACCTGCTTAAGACAGACGGCAGCGACCGGTTGATCCAAGCCTGGTGTGAACATGGCCTCGACAATGGAGGATGGACCGTGTTGCAAAGGAGGAGAGATGGCTCTGTTAATTTCTTTCGGAATTGGGAGAACTACAAGGTAGGTTTATTGAAAAAGGAACATTAGGTTTAAGAGGTTTAAAGGCAGGGTTTATTTATCTCATCAAGAATTTAAATCTGATTCTTTCCTCCTCTCTCCTACTCTCTGTGCTCACATATATAGTAATTTAATACAGTCGAATTCCCAATAAAACTGTTTTCATTTACATGTTTTTCTTTTTCTGCTGTCTGACAACGGAACAAGTATGAAATGGTGACTGAAACATGGCCCATTAAGACTGCATGTTAACCAGCAGTCACTTCCAAGCCATTTCCAAACTCATGCTCTGCTCTGCTCAATTCCTGATTTTATAACCACTACAAAATCACAATACACATTAATTAAGATAATGTCTGTACTGTGATTTCAGCTATATTTAAAATGATCAATAAACGAGAAAGTTAGAAGCTCATTCATGTCTATGTCAGCTGCTGTGAGAGAGGTGTGCCTGTGGAGAGAAAGCCCAACCTCATGCTGGCGGGCTAATAATGGTGATTCTCCTCTATGGAAAGTAGCTAAGGTTTGTCCAAAAAGTCACTAGATTTGTCGCTAGGTGCGTTTTTGAAGAAAAGTTTGTAAAGGGGTGTTTAAAGTTGGTAAATTAAGCGACAAAGGTGCTAAGTTGACATAACTGCCTGTAAACGCCCTCCTGATGACGTATACAAAACTGTTTGCGCCAATTCATTTTGAAAGAGCAATGGCCAATTGGGAAACTCCAACACTCAGCCAGCCGACCAATTGGCTGACCAGTGGTGTAATTTCATCACTCAGTCAGTCAGTCAGAGTTAGACATCTGCATTTAAAGGGCTGACCTCTTTTTTTGGCTGGACAGGCAACAGTTTTCCCATCAGTCACAAAATTAGATTTAAAAATCAATACTTAAATACTGTTTGGATGAGGGACAGAAATGTGTCTATGCATCTCTGCATTTGCTGTATTCAACTCTCCATCCATCTGAAGCTAAATCACCACTGCCCCTGCCATTCATCCAATTTGTCTCAAGTGAGAAACCACAGATCACAACCTGAACATATTATCGGCTCAACAGGATGAAAATTTGATTTCATTTTACTTGATTGCAGAGGCCAGACTCCTTAAAACTCAGCAATCGGCAAAGAAATCTTATTAACCTCACTCTGCTCTACTGTTTGTGTTTTTTGGACATGATTTCACTAACCACAGAATAAAAAGAGATAAATTCTTTCAACAGTTGGCTAACCCACAGTGTCGAGTAACTCAATGTAATACTTCACTTTGTTGGTGTGCTAAACATTGCAATGAGTTTTAACACAGACCACATCTGAAAATGGGTAACTCAGAGCATTCTGCGGTGCTTGTCCCCCCACAGAGAGGCTTTGGCAACATAGACGGTGAACACTGGCTTGGACTGGACAATATCTACAACCTGGGGAAACAGGGTGACTATAAGCTGATGATAGAGTTGGAGGACTGGACAGGGAAGAAGGTGTATGCCGAGTACAGCAGCTTCCACCTGGAGTCAGAGAGCGAGGGTTATAGGCTGAGGCTCGGTACCTACCAGGGCAACGCCGGGGATTCCTTCAGCAGTCACAACGGCAAACAGTTCACCACACTCGATCGTGACAAGGATGCATTTCCTGGTAGGGTGGATGCTACAGGAGTTCCAAATGCTTTTGATTTCTTATTAGTTGAAGTGTAAAGAAACAACAGAGGGTAAGCTCCTTCTTTGTCGGTCCATCACACTCATCTTGTTTTCTGATGTTCTGTCCCTGTCCACTAGGCAACTGCGCCCACTTTCATAAGGGTGGCTGGTGGTACAACACCTGTGGGCAGACCAACTTGAATGGTGTATGGTACAGCGGGGGAGTTTACCGCAGCAAATTTCAGGATGGTATCTTCTGGGCAGACTATGGAGGAGGTTTCTACTCCCTCAAGTCAGTACGCCTCATGATCCGACCGATAGACTGATACCTAAGACTTGGGTTCCCTTCAAATGCACCTCAGTTTCCTTCCTTTTCTCTATCTACCCATACAAAATACTGTAAAAGCAGGACCAGGAATTCCTGCTGACGTTCTGTGCCTTGTAAAAGACAGTGGAGGAAAAGACAGTGGCATGTGTTTATAGCCAGACGATAATGACTCCAACAGTCTGTGCAGTGGCTAACTCCAAAGTTGACTCTAACACAGAGATGAAGAGCGATGCCATTGCCTTCTATAAGTAACTGCTCTCATCCACCTTTCAGTCTGGAAAGTAATGGTCCATCAAACTCCCTGGGATCATTCAGTATTACTCTCAAATGTCCTATTTTACTCACTCTTGTTGAAACTCAGTCTGTAATAAAGGGAAATGGTCATGTACTAAAGACATGGGATTTCTTCTGAGCAGCTAATGGTGACTTATTGAAGTTAGTGTTGCCCATACCAAGGGCTACTGGATGTTCTGGAATGTTAAACCTTAGTAGCACGAATAATAACGCAATATAAGTTGTGTTGCCAGTTAGAATACCTGACAAACAAATGGTTAGAGGACAGGCCTTGATGAACCTACTGTCTACTCATTTCTGTGATCTGTCTGGACTTGTGGGGTTTCTTTTGACCTCTTTATGAAAAAAAAACAACAACAAAAAAAAACTCATGCAGCAATGTGCTTGTTCAATGTGCATATGGCTGAGCTGGCTTTGGTATGTAAATATCTTTGGCTTTATTTGTGAAAGTTAATTTAAGAGGTATGATTCTACTCAGGCCTAATGTTCACAATTTTGTCACTCTGCCAGTCTTTGTTATTTATCAGTGTATTTATAGTAAGTATAGCCATGGCCACTTTATATCTAGCCCTGTAACAATGCAATTCTTAATATTTTTTTATCCCATGTAGAAATACATTATTAACAGCTGAACAGAAGCACGCATGCCTGCAAACAAACACACACACACACACACACACACAACACACACACACACACACACACACACGAGACACAAACACACACACACACACACACACAAACACACACACACACACACACACACACACACACACGAGACACAAACACACACACAAGACACAACAAATCAAAAGTGGATGTTTAGTTGACTTGAGGATGGAGAATATGTGACATGCACTGCCAGTTTTCATCCAAGTCATATTAAATTCCTTTGTAAACATTGAACTGTCTTTCAGTCTTCCCTCAGCTTCATCTTAACGAATAGCATAGCATAGTAAGTGTGACCCTTTCCTTTACATAATAATCAGCCCCAGCATAAATGTTAAAACTTGAAATATTATAGTTTTAAAATATCAGCTAAGCCTCTATCTGTATAAAAAAATGATGATACAACCATCTGAAATGAACCACTTCAAATTTCTTTGATCTGATTTAAGTGCATTCCAGGCTGTCAAGGCACTGAAGAAGGTCAGGGGGATTTAATAATTTAAGAATATGGGAAGATAAAAAATGAACAGTGACCTTAGTGACAGACTGCATTGAAAATCACGTTATTCTTGTTCTGAAAGGAAGAAGGTGAAAGCAAAGGAAAGAAATATGTGAGGGGAAAAGACAGCTTCGCAGAGGCAGATTGGACTATATCAAGGTAAGAACATAATAAATAACAGGAAGGATATTGAATGATGCTGATATAAAAGAATTTAGACTAAAATGAAAGAACCAGAGAGACAGTAAGAGTGATAAACGGCAAGAGGCAGATAGCTGGGGAAGAGAAGGAGGAACATTCCTTCCATATTAAACTGTTGAGCTTTCCTTTGCCTTAAATACAAATGTATATCATGCAATTATGGCTCCCCTCCCGATCTTTCCCTCTGAGGAGCTGTAAGTCAGACTGGATAGGAGGTGTCTGACGCAAACACATGCAGAGAGGAGAGGCTAATGTATGCATAAAGTCAATGCATCTTAGCTCTCAAAACCAGCAGGTAGGTTTGCTGTCAGAGATCTAAAATACTGTATATCCATGCAGCCCAAGAGTCCAGGGCAGACCAGGCCTTGCCTGGCTGTACAAGCTCCTGACACATAGGACTGTATATACTATCATAGGAACCAGCAGAGATATAAATGTCAAATAAACTCAGTCAGTTGGCAGGCTTTTCTGGTATGACTTCTTACTGTGCTTTCCCTCGGGTTAGTCAACAATGTTTTGCTTGTGGCCCATAGCTACCCCAACAACTACAGCACGAGTATGCTGGAGGAAAAGAAAGTCAAGCACCCTTGTTCCTTTTTCTGGCCCTCTGTAGACTCTTTCTCCACTGACAGAGACCACATAGCAAATGGCTACTACATGATCCTGTTAATAATTATAACATAATTAAGCTGTTATTGTCATTAACATTAACAAGTCCTACCTCAATAACACACTATTCAGAGAAGCGTAATGGTAAACCCCCCGTCTACACAGGAAATGTTTTAGTTGTGTTTTCTCTCATCTGTCTAACACAAGGGTTTTTAAACTATGGGTAGAAGGGGGTGTAGAGGGAGAGAGGAAAAAATACTGCATTAGGTGAGAGGGACAGGTGGATGTTAGTGTTCTAGAAATCAACAGGAGGTTAGTTATTGGGGTTTGGCTTGCTGTGACACACGGCTCATGGAGGCAATTAAGCTAACCTTTAAAAGGGCCAGTATACTGTACTCTAAATGGCTTGTCAGATGGTCAGATAGTTTAGGAAAGCCCCTCTCCCACACCTTTTAAGCATCAGATTGGAAGACTGTGTCCAACCGTTCTTGTAACCTTCCAGTCATCCAGCAGTCACACCCACTTCACACTGATTGGCCAGCTACGTGGAGGCAAGAAAGTACATTGGATTTAAACTTCTCTCTCTAGCTCTCCATTTTAAGTTGTTACACAACCATTTGTTGCACTTCTCATGTGTACAATTGAGTGCAACACGATTAAAATCTTCCAGCAGAAACTGTCAGAGAATGTGTGCCAACATTACCATTTTCCCTATCCCAATACCCCCCCCGCAACTGCCTAGAACGGCTATGTAACAGCTTGTACAATTTTGACCTAAATCCCCTATTGGGATTCAAATAAAAACGTTTCTCCACTTATACTTGTCTGCGACACAACACTTGAGTACACAGTGGTGCAGGGCGGAGCCAACTCAGTATACACACAGAAGTAGGACTTGAGCTACTGCTTGTGCTACATGGCCGGCGTAGACAAGGTGAAAGGATAACGAGTTGGGGAAATGTTTTAAAGTGTGTGTGTTTTGTCACAGTGGAGCCATACAGTTCTGTGGGCTCTTTGTCCTTGCATGATTGGCTAGAGAACAGGAACGAGTTCATCTGAGCATTTAACAGGCTGGCCCTGTGGTGAGCACAGACAGGAGGGAACTGTGTCTGCCGAGCCAAATAGCAGGTCAGAGTTCACACACATGCCCTAGCACACGCACGCACACACACAGAGTTTGGCACAAATGTATCACTGTGCAAAAACCAAGGCTCAGTGACTTTATAGTAGACACAGGGTTCTTTCTTTAGCCTTGTTATCACCAGAGATAAGCATCACACCTACATAGATGCAAACGGAGCAAAGATAGAAATGTATGTGGAAGTCACAAAAGTGGCACATACACACGAACACACATTGTAGAAGTTAACCCGCCCATGGCGTATTTAGCACATAGAAAGACATACTGTGATTTTAGCCCTCTGCTGTGGGTTGGGACTTTAAGATTCAACAGGTACCCTCTTTAGTGACCAGAGAGGTAAATACATGCTCAAACATAGCAGGAAAAACCCCAACTCAAGTTTACCCATTACACAAACACACACACACACACACCCAACACTAATGTTGGGATTGATGCTTTGGAACCAGCACTGTGGCATTCAGACTCCCGCTCATTCATTCCCATTTTCTCTCAGAGGGATCTGGTGGATTTTGAGGGGAATGTCCAAGAACAAGAGAGTGGTGATTTCCATGCTATGTGCCAACTTGGCTCAGCCCAGCTGTGAGCAAAGCCAGCTGGTCACACATCACAAATCGAAACTCATCACTGACAAGCTCAGACTATAAGGAAACACCATCCCACTCACACATACTCATGCAAAGACTTAGAATACAAAGACTCAAACCTAAGAACAACCAACTACTCACACATCACTGAAACACTTACCAAACGGAAAGTCATTCCTTCTTATTCACATACCCACACAATGAGGACATACAGTTAAGCTGGCGAATGCGAGCCGTCTCACAGCATTAGGTTTGCATTCGTCTCGTGGTCTGTTATTACTTCCAGGCTTCCATGATGAAGTACGGTGAGAAAATGGGTGGTTAAAAGTTTTGTTAACGACAAACAGACTCGAGTTCTCTGTGTTTGTGCTTGTGTTTGTTTGTATATACTTGAGTGTCTAAGTTTGGATCGCACAGCAGCAGCTATGATACAAGCCTAATGGTAATAGAAAAAAATTGTGGCAGTAAAGAACATCAAAGTCATCCAGTCACCCTCAAGTCAAAACAAGAACAAACAGTACAGCAATAAAACCGCACACATGGGCATGAGCGTTTTCCATGACAACTCGTAAGGGATTCCTGTATGATGTCATACTGTGGAGCCAAAGAAAGAGGGGATATAAATATTTAAGGAAAGGAAAAAGACATTTATTATTATTTTTTAGCTCTCCTCACTGATTCATGTGTTTGTTCCAGCCTAAAGGAACTTTGGGATGTTTCACAACAGAGCAGCAAAAATATGTTCAATGTTCTCCTTTATTCAGAGAAACAAAGCAGAATGAAAAGAGCAGAGGCACAGCAGAAGATAAACGTTACTGACTGATTACTCTGGCAGTGAATAATACATGAGATAATGATGAGAAAAAAAAAAAAACAAAAAAAAAAAAAACACATCTCATTTCCTGTTTTATACCAGACACATGCGCGGAGGCAGCTGTTTCTTAAACCCAGACACTTGTCCTTATATTAACTTTTAGCCAGTAAACAGCCCATAAAGATAAGAAGCTGACCGTAAAGAACATCAGTGCATCCATCAAAGTTCCAACCTTGCAGTGGTCTGTGAGTTCACATGTGTGCGTGTGCGTGTCTGTTTGTGTCTGTTACCTAGGTATGGTATACAAGACACCATGCTCTGGCTGCTAATGTAGTCTCTCAGACGTTTATAGTTGTCTTCTTTGGACATCAGGAAGTCGAGTCGATCAAACGTTGCCTTGTCCTTCCGACTAAGTAACTGTGAGGTAAAGAAGGACAGAATAGTGGGAGCAAAGACAAAGAGACCATTAAACATAAATATACAGCTATGAAATATTAGCAACAGGAGGAGCAAAGAGAAATACAATGGAAAAGAGGTTTTCTAATAAAATGACTTCATTTAAGTCGCTTTTATTCAGAGTGAGGAGTGAAATCCAACATACACCAACGTGCAATAGCAGAAGTATCAGTATAAACAGAAAAAAAGTCTGAGAATCAGAAATGGAGGAGAGAAGACAGAGGAAAGACAGAAGTAGCTAACACAGTAAGCACTGGCTGCAAGTAATTTGATGTGTGGTGCCAAACTATGAGCCGGCTATAAATTTGCTCCTTCTCTTCAGTGTTCTGAATCTTTACTCACTCTTCGAAAAATATAAAGGAAAAAAACACCAATTTCAAAATGGCAAGTGGCAATAGTTAATCCTTAGCCGTTAACTGTTTTTTATTTGTTGTTTGTTTGGAAAATAAGTCAAATACTTGCTAATATTCTGCAGTCATTTGGAGTTGTCTGTGTCAGAATAAAATGCAGTTATGTTGCACAGAATAAAACAATTACAGGTCTGTAAGAAAGCATAAATTGGACATCTGTGCCAAAACAAAGCAAGCTTCTGAAACTCCCCTATCAGGGTATTTGTCTTAATGGAGTGGCTACTCTAAAACTTACACTTAAACAGGACACCAGGCCAGTGTCAGAACAAAGACATATGCTGCTTTCCGGGTAAAGACAGACTTTTGTTTGCATGCTTGTGTGTGTCTGCTTGTCCATTTGTGACAGCTACAGATGCTAAACTTCAGAGTTGTTAACTTATGGACCATGGCAGCGGTAGTGAAGTATCAGCCCACAGTCAAGCTGATCTGCTGTCCTAACAATTTACAGGCTTGTGACAATGAGAAAGTACTAATGATAGCTGCAGAGATCAAGTGTGTGTCTTTTCTCAGAGGCAGGTGTGCTTTTTCCTGGCCAGCAACAGCATTCACTGACCGGCCAAAAGAATCTCCTGTGGTTTTGTGGACCCGAGTAGAAGAAACTTCCATCATTACATCAGAGCATCATTATGTCATTATGTAAGATCGACATCTTCAGCGAGAACACTGACACAGACTGGTTTTCCCTCACAAATTCATAAAATGGATACAAAATTTCCTTTATAAAAATTGTCCATGATTGAATTATGTGTTCAAAATGTCCCCGCTGTGCCAAGATCTCCTAAAATCTGCAAGAGGAGACAGATGTGCAGCACTAAAGACACTGCCATCTCTTTAAAATCTCAAGGAGAATATGGTCCAGTGATGGAATCTGTTTATTAAATACTCAATTTATCTCATGAAATGGGGTGAATTTAAGGTTTTCTGAATGTCTTAGTCCTTCTTCTTTATTTTTCCTGCCATTCATCTTGTCATGTCATTTATGTGCTAGTTTTTATTAGCCTGTTCATGTGTCCAGGATTTTGGTACAGATCTGTATGACGTCCCCATTTACTGACAGCACTCTACTAATAAGCCAGACTTGCTTTCAAAGTAGGGTAAATATACTCACCGCCCATGTTTTGGTAAGCCTGAAGATGGGAGCACTTTGTAATCCTGACACCACAGCCATGACTGCATGGAGGTTGTTCATGTCACACAGTTTCTATGTAAAGTTAAAGTAAATAGAGCATACGTTAAGTTGAGTTTACACTGCAGACATTCATAAAGATAGAACAACAATGTCATGTTGTGCGTGTGTACCTTGGCAGTTCGAATGTAAAGACTCAGCACCTCCGCTCTGATCTTCAACGTCTGTGCATGA
Organism: Xiphias gladius; assembly: GCF_016859285.1. Lineage (NCBI taxonomy): Eukaryota > Metazoa > Chordata > Actinopteri > Istiophoriformes > Xiphiidae > Xiphias > Xiphias gladius. Next base: position 21,895,851 of record NC_053405.1, on the reverse strand, counting down.
AGGATCTCTCTTACCACCCAAAAACTCGTCTAGATTAAACAAACACACAAAGAGATTACGGCACCAAGTGACACACTGCCAAAAGCAGACCCAGGATACGGCAGAACTGATGACAGAAAACCCCTATCTTTCATCTGTTACATTCTTCAAAGCACAATGAGGATTTCAGGTATGTATAAAGAAAGACAGGGAGTTCTGCCTTGTTAAATCTCCCGACTTTGAGACAAGAGCCAAGGCCTGCAGACAGACATGACAACTCTAGGCTGAAACCAGTATAAGGCAGAGCAGGAGAGCACCGGAAAGACTGCTAACGAGAACGCTTCATTAGAATCAATTACAAATTAGCAACTGAGAAAAACCAAGACCTTTACAGGAAAGTCCAACTGATTCTAAGTGATTACACAACAGGTACACACCATAACTCCTCATATGTCAACCGAGAAAGGAAGAGGACCGTGTGGTGCATATACATGTGTGTTCAGACTACTTGGTCAGACTGAGAGTGATGTCGGAAATCTGTCTTTCTAGGGAGAATGCTGCTAAGCCAGAATTCTGGTTACACGTACACACACGAACAAATCAGTGAATCAATCAATGTTTAAGCTCAGGGGAGAAAGGGAATGGAAAGAGGAATAGGGAGGGACAAGAGTGAGGGAAGAGAGGAGGTAATGGGAGGGGAAGGGGTGCATCAACACCACTGGCCTCCGGGGGCTTTCAAAGCCCACAGCTGTCTGCACATTGTGTTCTGATAAGACAGGCAGACTGACCATCTCCACTTTTTCTTCTAACACAGACATACTTATACCTCATTCAGCTTCTGAATTCTTCTCTGCTGTTAGACTTTTAATATATGCTTGATTAATTGACTTTGTCTATGTGGTCAACATTCCTCCATTAAAGCCACAGACCAGTAGGTGTGCCTCACGTGGGTCTATAAATTAGGTGAGTGTGCTTCTCCATCTACATTCTCGATGTGCACAAATTCTAACCTACTGCGGGGTTTTCCTACTTTTTCCTGGAAACAGCCCCAAAACTTCTTTTTGTTTCAGAGAAAAGGTGAGGCACTGAGGAGTGAAGAGATCAATTCATCCAGCCTCTCTGTCTCTCTCTTCTCTTATAACCACGTGATACACACGTCAAACCAAGTTCAATCTATTCAGGTAGTGTATCTCCATGAAACAGCGCCACATGTGTTTAATTTTCACTTTTTCACTTGGAGGGGTCTGTAGTGAAGAAGAGGGAGTGATGAAAACAGACAGAAGATACATAAATGGTTAATTTGCATCTATTTCTTCTAGACAGCGACCTGAAGATAAAAAAAAAACATTTGAATCTACCTTCCACCTCCAGTGTACAGTAGACTGGATTTTCCATTGACTGTAAATTTCCAATCTGGGAGCAAAAACATGCTGCAGCTTAACATTTAAGTTTCCTCTTTGTTTTAACTTCATATCTTAGGTCAGTGTGGACAAAGCATGTGTCGGAAATTCACTATACTGTGGGGATTCATCGAAGAGCATGTGTCCTTGTTTGCCCTGGCCTCTAAAACTGCACAACAATGAGATCACTCATGGCGGCAGTGCTCCACATAGGTGCATTCACAAATGTGTATGTGTGACTGAGTGAGGGTGTGGGGATATAGGTGGTGTACAGACAGAGTCCTGTCTTTATTGATGTTATATTATGTCCTGAAGCAAAGATCCTGTCTTTGGGGCTGTGTTTATAAGCATATAAAGGCCTCCAGAATGGAGCTTTGAGTCCTCAGCGCTCCAATAATCAGAAATAAGCGGAAGCAGACGGATCCAGCCACAAGCTGATAGCTGCGGATAGCCATTTAATGGCCTGAGGGGAAGAAGGGATGGGATGGAGCTGAGGATCTGGCCAAAGATGGGGATAACAAATGGATGACAGACTTGAGGTGATGATGGGTTTGATTCCCGATTGGCCAACAGCTGTTCAGTGGTAGAAAGTGAATTTATATACCTAGCAGACATGTTTAGAATTACCCTTGTACCGTCAATGGTCAATGAGCTGGAATAATTTGATGATGCGGCTTTTCCTTGCATTTGCAATTGCACTGTAGATTTTAAACTGATGCTCATTTGAGAATTAGATATATCAGTCCTTTACTGTTGCATAACTTACAGAGTAGCCATATGTTTATCATTTGTTTGTAATATGTTGTGTAGAACTATTCCTTGCACATGCTTCTATATATAGGCAAAATATAGTGGCATGATTTTTTTCGAAGGTCGAAGGTTTGACAGCATCATGCATTTTTCTGTTGATTTCTTTTTTAGTTTGTTGCTTCCGGTGAAAATATATTTTTTTTCTCATTTGGTTATCATGCCAAAAACGTTTTATTATTCCTCTTATGATTTCTGCCTAAAAACATTTGCTTCTTTAATACTAAGCAACTTGCTGATTTGTTTCTGCATAGAACCCAGTAAGACAGATTAGTGGGCATTGATCATATACAATATATGATCAATGCACATTATTATTCTGAATTATTCTCTCGGCCTGCTGAACACACTGGCCAGTTTTGTTCTGCTACACTCGATCCCTTAGCGTGGTGCCAGCAAAACAGCCACTGAAGGAAGGGGAATATGGCTTCAGCTCATGCTAAGGAGCTTTCTGGGACTCTCAGCTCTCCCAGTCCAAGTCCTATTATCCAAAAAGCTAATTTTCCTTGGCTCCCAGCAGCTGAAATGTGTGCAGCTAACATCTTGAATCACCGTTTGGGATCTGCTATACATGAATAAGTTTCCACAGCAACACATTTTTGTTAGATCATCTCATATTTATACTGGAGGGCAGTAAAGTGGTTCTTAGAGGAGCCAGTCAAAAACACTGGAAGGGGATTAAAGGTCAGGGCAACCCCTTACATCATTACCCACAACTTCCTGTTGATGACTTCACAGGACACTGAGGGAGCATGCCATACACTCTCCTGCATACATTTGGAGATCATCCTACAGATCCTACACCAACATATAAAAGCACATTAATAACTTCATGAAGGCCAGAACCAAATACCAGCTAAGGAAAAAATTACCTGCTTTTCTTCAGACCTGTTTCACTTCGGGACTACCTGTGATGTATATGACTAGTAGGGAGGAGATGTGGATGTTATTAGTCGTTGCCATGACAAGCAGGGATTTAAAAAGAACCATCTCTGGGAAAGTTTGGGTGATGATTTGTTACTTGGAAGATAAAAGAAGAGGACATGATGGAAAGAGGAGTTGTAATCTCTCTATTCTTTGATGGCCAAGGTTCATATATCTTTAACACTGCAAGAGGAACTGTTTTCTCTCTCCCTACTCTCCTTTTAGGTGAGACATGAGGTAGTACTGAAGTGCAAACTGTGTATGTGTCTCACCTGGTTGAACCTGCGAGTGAAGGCCACGACATTTGGAGCAGAGCTGTGTTTCTCCTTCTTGTTCCAGCCACAGCTTGACAGCTCCTGAAAACATACAAACAGTCAGGGAAATTATGCACAGATCCACAGAAACCTTTTGTATACATTGGCTTTTTACTGAATGCACTAAACAGTCTCGTCAGAGGAGAGGAGTCAGAGAGCTGGATATGATATGAGAAAAAAAAAGAGAGCATAGAGAAGATAAGAGAGAGTGGGGGAGAGAGAGGCTGAGGACAGGATCCAGTCAAAGGCTTAGATTAATGAATGACTGCAAAAAAAGCCAAAAAAAAACAAACAGGTAAAGCAATACAGAATACAGGAACATGTTCTGCCTCATATGAAACCACTAGACTGATTCCTGCAGCAAAAATCTGAAAATTTGTCTTTATAACAAAGTTACAGTACTGATTGATTGATTCATTTATTTATTGAGGAACTGATCGTTTTAACGGTACTCGTTGAAGCACTTCCTGCTGTGGTCTGTATCACTTGATCGCCATGGATATTCAGTGGTCATAGCAGGAAAAGCACCGGTGAAACCAGTTACATAAAAGGATAGCTAAATTCCAATTTATCCTAACAGTAAGTCATGTAAGTGAGCAAGCATGGACATTGCCAGGCTCTGAAACACCCACACCTACATGTAATGTAGAAAAGTCAAACTCTCCACCATGAGAAAGCCTTACTGTGTACGAAGACAAGTATGCATCCCATGAGCACAGGCATGATATGATACACATTTCAGGCGATAATACAATATAAAACGTAGCCATGCCCCGTTAAAAGAGAAGGAGACACAAACCGCAAATACATTTAAACAATGATGATATAAAAACATTTTAAAACAGGCTTTGCAAATGCTTTATGATTTAAGATGCATTCATGTAAAATTCATGTAGAATTAAGGCTGAACCGCAAAAAGCTGAAGCTATTCAATTTACAATGACATAAAGTGGAGTAAAGCAGCAACTCTTCATATTTGGCAAGTTGTAATTAGTGAATGTTCGATTTACTGAAATTGTAATTTTTTTATTTTTTTGTTAATACGCTAATAAATATTTAATATCTTTACTTCTCCTTATGCTAGTCTTCAAAGTAGCAGCATCTTTGGAAGCAGCAACACTCAAAGTAATTTCAGTGCACTTTATTAAAAGAAGGGTGGTGATTTTGGAACTTAAACACAGAATATTCCAACAACACACATATAGTCAGTCAGTACCAGGCTGGACTCAGCTTAGCCTCACTGTCCTCAGTGATGTGGTAAAGACAGGAGACCACACAGACACTGCAAGGGGAACCCAGACCCTCCTTTGACCCCCGCAGGCTGTCCAAAGGCCAGGGTCACTGACGTAAGAGAGGGAAAAATGCTGTGCAAGATCTCCTTCTAATCCCTGCCAGCCTGGCCGACTTGGGCTATAGTATGAATAGCTGAATCAGGCTCCCCCACGCAATATCCCCTGTGAGACAGTCTGGAAGCAACAACCTCCACCTAACTGCTCACAACTCTGAACCGCATGAGGACATCTACTTGCAAAGAGAAGTCATGCTCATTCAAGGGTGAGTCTCGGAGTCATTAGAGACAGCAGGCAGGGTAGAGGCAACATATCAAATACAGATGTTAAAAGCAGACGTTCCTGCGTGGGCGAGGCAATGCCTTGGGGCCTATATTGCCTGAATCAGGATGAGGATACGAGAAGCGAAAAAAAGCGGGTTGTGGAGGGAAAATGATGGGATAGTGTTAAGACCATAAAAGAAAAAACTGTAGAAGACCCAACAGCATCTTCCTACAGGGTTTACAAGCCTGTGTGAAGACTCCCCAGAGTTTGAGTGTGTTGGCCTTGTCTCAGGATGTAGCGAAACCAGTGTTTAGGAGACCTCGGGCCTGTCTCACCAAGGAGAACTCATCGTTTATTTAAAATCTGTCCTTTTTAAATAAGCGTTTGCCTCCTTCCTGCCATAGTATCAATCATACTTTTTTCCAACTTCCACACAACTTTGGTGATGATTCTTAAACACAGACGTTCCACAGTTACTTGGAGGTGGGTGTGTTTTTGTGTCACCACCTGACCACCCAGCTGGGCGGTACACCCAAGAGGAGACACACAGATGCTCCTGCCCCCCCCTTGCTGAACAAGACCACAACATTTCAACAACTGTCACTGACCCTCCAAAGTGGACCACCTAGGCCTGTCTTCTGATCTAATCATTCATCCCTCTGTCCCTCTAGCTTAGGCTTAAGTTGAAGTCATTTAATTCTTCTGAAGTTTTTGGGTAATGACAAGTTGCCTCATGTGTATTTAGGCAGCAGGGAATTGATCCACGGTCTCTCCAGAAAATATAGGAATTTGATTTCCTTTATTTTTCTTGTGCCTTTATATTTTAATTTCACATTCAGGCATTAAAAACAGCAGGAAACAGTTTTCAAAAAGCTGTTTATAAAAACAGTTGAGTCGTTGGAGCCAGGCTTTGATGAGGCAACTCTGGTAAGGAGAGGGTTTTAAATGCTGCAGTAAAAGAGCGCAGTTAAAAAAAAAAGAGATGGCCTGCTCTGCCAAACCACCAACAGCCTGTCATTTCCGCATGCTGGTTTGGCTGCGCAGCTCTTTTTCATTAAAGCACAGTCCCATGGGACTGCTAGAGGCTGGCTGTATCTACACTGTCGGGAATGTATGGTTAACATGAGGGTTGTCAAGGAAAACGGACATCGCCTTTGGTTACAAGTTGCAATTGTCAACAAATAATAACTGATGGGGTAAAAGGGTCTTCTAATGGATCCATTCAAAGATATCAACAGAGATCAGATTCTTAGCCAACACGACATATAAACCAAACACTTAATATTGCTTTACAAATACACTGTAAGAAGCATTATATCAACAGAGGTACAGACTGAATAAGAAAACCATCTGCACCTAAGTCACAAATTGTGATGACCTCATGTGAGATACCACAGCAATTCTCTCTGTTTTTGTGTACACTGTAAAGGAAAACCTCAAGTTTTGGGGTCCGGGAGACTATTAAAGAGAGGCCACAGGCCAAAACGGGAGGAACTGACAAAGACGAGGAACAGGATGGAAAAAGAAGGAAGATGAAGATAATTTAGAAAGGTTTTCTGCAAGAAGAGAGGAGATTGTGGAGATAGATTTGCTAAGGATGACGGGAAAGAATGCGATGGGAAATCTCCACAGTTCTGTCTGTTGCTGTCCTTCAGCTTGTAGTGAGACAGAAGAACCCTAAACTGACTGCCCAGTTACACTGCTGGTCTACAAATGTACCTATTCTCTTCTGTTCTGATAAAGCAGAAAAAAGAGACCAAGGAGAAACAGAAAACAAAAGACATGAAAAGGGAAGGAAAAATTAAAAAAAAAAAAAAAAAAGAGGGGTCATAAAATGCATTGTTGTCTCAGTCAGATATTTCTAACTACAGACCTGGCTTAGACCTACAAGCAGCCAGCAGCCCCCTCCATTACCTTGCAGTGCACACCATGGAAATAATTACTTTTCCAGGAGCTCTTTTAGTACATGTACTCTATGTGATTCTTATGGTAGTACAGGCCATCTGTCATTGCTAGTAAAACCAGATTAAGTGTGTCTATATGAAGATTTAATAGTGTATTTGCTTAAGAGGATATTATCATAGTAATTATTGTTATATGCTTAAAAGCAAATACAGTGACCTGGTTTCCAAAAGGCATAAAGTTAAAAATGACACATTTCCTTAATATTTTAAGTAAGATTACTTTTTTTATTTCTATCTTTTACATTTTCAAAATGACAAAAAAGGCATTCTGCTTACACCTCATAAGGTAGTCCATTGTAGATTTTGAGGTATGTTTAGGATCATTATCCTGTTGTAGAAGTCATCTTCTTTTCATCTTCAGCTTTTGTTTTGTTTTTTTTTGTTTTTTTTAAGTGTGATGTTTGCTCCCAGAATTTACTGGTATTTAACTGAATCAATTCTTCCCTCTACCAGTGAAATGTTCCCTGCGCCACTGGCTGCAACTCAAGCCCAGAGCATGATCAATCCAACCCTGTGCTTAATAGTTGGAGAGGTGTTCTTTTCATTAAATTCTACACCCTTCTTTTTCCAAACATACCTTCGCTAACTGTGGCCAGAGAATTCTTTTTTAACTTCATCAGTCCACAGGACTTGTTTCCAAAATCCATCAGACTTGTTTAGATGTTCTTTTGCAAACTTCTGACGCTGAATTTTGTGGAGATGGACGCAGGAAATTTTTTCTTCTGATGACTCTTCCAATGAAGTTCATATTTGTGCAGGTGTCGCTGAACAGTAGCACATTGCACCACCACTCCAGAGTCTGCTAAATCTTCCTAAGGTCTTTTACAGTCAAACAGGGGTTTTGATTTGCCTTTCATACACTCCAACAACCAGTTCTCTCAGAAAGTTTTCATGGTCTTCCATTTCTCAATTACATTACGAATCGAGGAAACAGCTACCTGAAAATACTTTTCTATCTTCTTAGAGCCTTCTCCTGCTTTGTGGGAATCAATTGTTAAAATTTTCAGAGTGTTAGGCAGCTGCTTAGAAGAGCCAATGGCTGCTGATTGTTGGAACACAGTTTGAGGATTCAGAGTATTTACAAAGATTTGAAATTTGCATCACTTTAACTTTCCTCACGATGACTGAGAACAAGCCATAGCCCCATCAAGTTAATTCAGGTCTGAGACCTTGGTAAAATTTATGTGAGAGCTCAAATCTCTTGGTGTGCCCAAACTTTTTGAATGGTGCTCCTTTCCCTTTTTTCACTCTAAACTTAAAACAAAAAAATAATACACTAATTATGTTTAAAATGTTGAACAGAATGTTTAATCTTTAACTTTGTCCCTTTAAATATTCACAGTAACAGAAATTTTGACCCGGAGTGTCCAAACCTTTTGATGCCCCTGTATTAAACAATTTGTTTTGATGCAATCTTTCACTACTTCTCAGAGTATTCCATTGGCACCTTTTTTGAATCTGAATCTCAAACTCTGGACCAAATCGTCTTTGACGAAGGAAAACTTGTCATTGTGTTTTTTCTGTCTCCACTGCGAAAACATTAGTTTTTCCACCTTTCACCACGATTAATGTGTACTGACCATCATGTTGACAGGCTGTAGTGTAGTTGGGATTCCCTCCTGTTTTTGTTGTGTTGCAGTTATTGTCCAATCCCTACAGCAGAAAAACAATGGTCCCTACAGAGAGCTGTATGCAATATCAGTCACAGCTGTGACTGTATGACAGAAAACACAATATCCGAGTTAATATTTTTGTATTTCACAATCAATGCTGGAAGACATTAAGCCTTCAGGCGAGACGGGGCTGAAAATATGAAACATTACCTGCCTCCAACTACAAGTCACCATTTCCTCCATGACTCAGATGAGACTTTCAATCTGTTCAGAGGATTTCTGGGTTCTCGGAGATGTGAGGAATTGACATACTTCTCAGCAGTACATAAAACAAATCCAACAGCTAGTCCTTGAGAGCTGAAGCAAACCTTGTCAGCCAAAGCCACTAAATTACTTACTTGACTGTTGTCATGACTATGTGTTAAAAACAAATGCAACCCTCTCCACTTTCAAGTCCCTTTACATCATTCATTTTTTTCCTTTCAGCGTCTATTTCATAAACATCCAGCTGCCGATCAGCCGCATGTCTGATTATGGAATTAGAAATGGCCTACTGGGACTGGAAGAAAAAGAGATGAAAGGAGAAAAATGTCCTCCGTCTTTTATTTCATCACGATTCCTCTACACGTGCCTTTTTTCACTTACACATCATTTTACTTTATACATTTCTCTTGTCAGTTGATCATCCTAACTATAGTGAACTATCCAATCCAGTTCCCTCTTGATAAACAGAGCCAGTATCTGCTAAAAAGCACTAGGAATCACTGCGTCGTAAATTTAGATGAGCAAAAAAGATTTAGCTACAGCCCGCCCCCCCCCCCCAGTCTGCTCTGCACTATACATTATTTTACCATTTTTTAAAAAAAAAAGGAAGATATGTAGATTCTGTATTTGTCTCTGGAGTCTGCTGTGTCAGAGTGGCAAGTATTCAGCTCTGAGCCATGCCCCCTGCCGAGAAGGTTTGGCCAGATGTAACACCATCTCCTCATACTGCTTTTGGTGTCTCAATCCACAGTTCTCATGTAATCTTTCATTGCTATTGTGACAGACTTTATCTTATCTTTTCTTCCTTATCCAGAAGGTTTGGCTGGATCTTTCAGGCACCTCTCCATACATCTGCTCCATGTCAGCCTTGGAAAACTTGAGTAAATGAGATCCTCTGTTCTACTGAAATCTCGTCAGGGGCAATTTTCCCAGCTCATGCCAGAATGTCTGTTTATGTGTCATATACACATGTAAAATGTTGTAAACACAAGCATGCATAATAGTGTCTTGACTCTCAGTATCTTTCTATGGTGGTCTCTTTCTCACACACGCACTTGTTCACACTCATATTCATATTATATTAAGACAGTTATGATGTTTTTATGGAGAGAGGAAAAATAAAACCTTACACAGAGACACCAACTGGCCAAGTCATAGCTAGTTTATGGTCATTTCAACTATTTCAAGTAGTCAGAACAGTTATTTTGGAAATTGCCAAAGCCTTGGAAGACCAGCAACAACAGTAACATTAGAGCAGAACATTTAAGTCATGCAGAGGTTGACATTTTCATTATGTAGTCATAAGTCTAAAGGGCAAGTTTAGTTTACCTGCAGTAACTATGCTGTAAGTGTGCAGAAAAAACATTTTAGTCAGTATAACAACAGACCAGGGAGACTTGGAATCAATTTGACGGAAAATTTGATTCGCCTATTGTTTGTTATTATGCAAAAAGACAAAATATGTCAAGCTGAAACCCCCTGAAGAACATCTGGTTATGTCAGTTAAGTAATGCAAAAGACTCTACTGGAGATATCATATCCAATCGAAGGTAAACTCCCTCACAACTATTTTAACAAATGAGAATTACAACACATCACGTCATGGAAACTAACACACTCTTTGCCTTCTTTCCACTCTTCCTCATCTCAACAAAATATTTTCTCTATATCACTATGTTTTTTAACCATAATTAAAAGGAATAATTAAAAGGAATAATCGCAACTTTTTCTGTTCTCTCTGAAAAGCATTCGTCTCTCCATCACAGCTTAAGTAAAAGCTGTGAACACTCGTCACTGTTGTCATTCTGTTCTATTTCTAACCCTAATTATGTCAATAATTGATTCCCATTTATCAGTAAGCCCTACTTCAGTTTCCATGTGTGCGGATTTCAGTGTAACACAGCATTTAATGGTTGCTTAAAAAGGTAAAAATGGGCTGTATAGCAGTAAAAACACTATTGCACAACTCAAGGTTTTAACAAGTTATTTAATTTTTCCTATTCAGGCAGTTAAAGCAGTGAAACAGCAGACGCACGCGCACACACAAGCGCACACACACACCTGCTTTTCCAATCCTGTGTCTACAAGACTGACAGCAGTGGAAACTCTCATTGAGTTCAGTTCAGTCATAGCAGTGTTGTTTGTTTTTTTTTCCGGCCAGTGTTGTGAGACAAAAGTGAGTGCAGGAAAAGCCATGCTAGTGCACTGTCCCTGCCAGGATGCTGCTGGGCCCAGCTGCATACTGTACACTCTGCTCCTTCTCTCCCTCCAGACTGCAGCCTTCATCTCCTTGTCAGCCCTCCCCATTAATCAGGCCACTGTGAGCACAAAAGTCCTTTCCAAATGCCCCCACTTGCTCACTTTCCCCTGCATCATTCTTCATTCCCACTTCTACTTCCTCCACATGGGACTCTGCAACAAGTGAAAACACATCCCTACACACCTGAACCTTAAATCTTAATCCTGACCCATTATTTTCCAAATTGCTACAACGGACTGAAAAAACAGGGACACATTTTCATTAGACTTGTAAATCCCACTGAGTCAGTCAATCGGTCAAACCAGACTGAACATGGGAGCATGTTTGAATTTATGAAAAACTTAAGTAGCCTCTGTGTCATCTTGGCCCGGTGGAGTTAAGACGATTGGGCTTGAGTCCAGGAGACATCAGTGACTTCCCTCTTAGTGAAGAAAAAGCAATACTCCAAAGAAAACCCCTGACAGCTACTTAGGGACTTTAATCTTTAGTTTTTCCCATTACTCAGACCCAACAAACAATTTACATGACTCAAAAAGGTCAAGCTATACTATGAAACTGTTGGTCTTGGAATGATATCATGCCAGAGAAGTGTGTGCGTTGTTAGCTGAGAATCGACAAGTGTTGCACATGGTTTGGTACAGTCAGACTGTACCTCACCATGTTGGGCTGTGGTCCGTGTCATGCTTTTATAAGGCCACAGTGACCAACCTTAAACACAGGTTATCCATGCCTGCTGTAAGGAAGGGCCTGACAATCCAAATGAGTAAAAGCACAAGATTGCACTTGCTCTCACTGAGGCTACAGACAAGGTGTGCAAGACGGGGGAGGCACAGATACCCTTTTTCTGTATAACTGTGATATGTGGCTCCGTGTAGGAGCTCTGATCACAGCTGCTGCTGAGATAGAGAGAAAAAAAAAGAGAAAAGCGAAAGAGAGAAAAACACCGCAGATGGAGAGAGTAAAATCTTAAATATACATTAATGAAATTACATATATTATCCTTTTGATTTATTTTGCTTATTGATCAATAGTTGTTGTTGCATAATTTGAGATGAGAGGGTTTGATTTTTGACATGTCACTATCCAACCCAAAAACAATAAAACCAATGTGTTTGAAAGGAATAGCTAACTCAAAAGTCCCACTTGATTTCTCACACTAGATATCAAAAATGACATTCAAATAAAGCTGTCAACTGCTCTCTTCTCTCTAAAGATTTGACAGCAGCTCACCTCTGGCTGGATGGCTTTGAACACAGGAGCATCCATGAGAGTGATCTGGCCCTGGAGGAGATGAAACACAACAGGTGTTAGACTAATTTCCATTTATTTGCCACGATGACAAAGTTTGCATTTCCCCAACTCTCACAATGCTATTCAAGACCTACTTTACTTTGTATTGAACAAATCGTAAATTGTCAAATCTAAGGTCAATAAAATAACAGTTCAACAATTAAAATGCTGTTTTTGCTGGAGAGGCTGTGTCATCTCAAGCAAGACGGTGTGACAGTGCACAACCCATTATTACCAGGACTCTGTCTTTTACCGACAGCACCTTTAAAAGCCTTCTTGATATACCTGGGAAGATGTGACATGAAGATAAGACAAAGAAGATAAAGAGTGCCCTCTTGTGGTTGAACATGGTAGAACAATAGATAAACATCAAAGCATTAAATTCAGTTTACAGACATGAAGAGGAATTTTTTTTTTTTTTTTTTTTGGTTTGTTATGGGAAAACCTTAGCAACATTATTCCTCACAACAAGGTAAGCCTCATTCACCAGCAATGTGATTTCTCTTTGTTCATAGTTGCCATGGAAACTTTGTGCAGAGGCAGCCAGTGGAAATCCATCAGTGCCTGCTTGGCACTGCCAAACATTATCAATTATTACTGATCCAAACTCTGACTCCATTTCCTCCTCTATCATCCCATCTCCTCCTACCTCAAGTCAGCACATCACATTTGTGCTTACTGAACATTTCATTTTTAAACACTCAACAAACCAGATAAGCAGAGATAAACATCCGTTACCAAAAAAAAAACAAACATAAACTTCACTTACTGCATATTCTTCAGGAGTGACCTTCAGCACATCGAACACAACAGCATCAAAACTCTTCTTCAGCTCTGAAGAACCCTTATCACTGAGAGATTCTGAGCTGCTGCTCCTCTGGAGGAGGACATACACACAAACACATAGTTGCATTATAAGATAACATTTGAGATAAGGTGTCAGAGAAACAAGAATGATGGCTGTGCTGTAAAGAACAAGGTTATAATAGAGGGGAGAGGTGAGGTATGAAAGGTCTGAAAGAGTTAAACAGCTAATGTGGTGTCGTAACAGAGCCGAAGAATCCCTGAAAAATGTGTTGACTTAATATTTCAGTCAGGATAAACACTTAGCCAATAATCATACGCTAAAGCTTTCTGTGTTAAAAGATGCTAGAAGAATGCACGAGAAGTACTTTTCAAAAATACTTTTGAAGTCATCTAGTGAGTGGGCATGGCCTCACCTCAGAGACTGTTGCAGCGTTGGTGGTGATGCTTGATTGGCCATTTGGGAGGTCCATCATTCCCACACCATCTAGCTTCAGCGCAGGAGACCATTCATCATCCTCAGCTGCAGCAAAGTCCGCCTGGCTCTCTGGAGACAAACAGACAGACACACACACACACAAAATATGGACAGTGGGTAAATTTTGCACCATATTGACCATTATTACCTGCATACATACTAGACTTCCAACTCAGCTTGTAGCAGCAGCACCACCTACTGGTTGAAATAAGTTCATTTAAGTATTCCCAGGTTCACTGTATCATCATAGGCTCCTGACTTGACTACTAGGCTAATTTCACCCTCAGAAAATTAGTTACGGTTGAACTTGAGATGGTGGTAAAGGTGTTTGTCCGAGTATAGCATCGTCATAGCAGGCCTGAGATTGCCATATGGACGCACACTTTCACAGCCTGTCATTTACTACGCACAAGAGAGGACAGGACAGAAGGAGCTTAGGCTGAGCATTAAGAAGAGATCTTCCGTGAAAGGGGTTTGGTGAAGCACGCTGTCTGTTAGAGCCACAACACTAAACAGCTTACACCCAACACTACAGTGTGATCTACTGCCACTCAATGACGCTCCAGACCAGACTAAACTACTAAACACAGGAATATTTAAAAAAAAAAAAAATTTTTTTTAGGTTTTTAGGTTTTTTTTTTAAAGTCAAGTGGCTAGCAGCGCAAGAATATGTACACCCTGAAACTTTCCAGGTATTCTCACAGGATTTCAACAGCTTTTTATAAGAATGCTAACTGGTTGGTATTTTGAGTTAACAGACGAAACAGAGTTTATTCACATGCTTTTTTTCCCTCAAAACCCGTGTACCAAGTGTTTCGTTAATGCCAACTATCTCAGGACTCATGCCACAATAATATACACTACTGCTGTACAAAAAAAATAAATAAAAAAATTCAGGCTTACCAAAAACGGAGAAGTCATGTAACATTAAAAGAAAACAAGCCTTTTTCAGGGATGCAGAAAATTAGTTAACTTACAGCTTCCCTGCAAGAATGGAAGTAAATGAAGACTTGAAATTTAAGGCAAAAAGTTCCTAAAGGTTTATGACTTACAAACCCTCTGTTTGTACAAAGACAGAGTTGTTACTACACCCTCTAATGCATTACTAGGACAATACTGTGCTGTAGGGAAGGTGTACTGTATGTTGCTATCAGAATGGTGAGAAAGATACAAGTAACAAAGGCAGACAGACTGGTTGGTCAGGGTTGGTGGGTACACAGGATGGAAGACCTGCACAGTCTTCAGACTTAAACCTCATTGAGCTGGTTTGAGATGAACTGGACAATAGGTGAAGGCAAAGCAAACTGCAAGTGCAACACATTTGTGGGAACTACTGTGACAGTGTTGGGACAAACTTTCCATGATTCCTTGTTTTTAAACTGAGACATTGAATTACGTAAATTTAAGAAAAAAGCTGGAAAAACTGAGGCGCTCCAAAACTTTTAACCAGGGGTATATGTCGATCATAGTATGTCAATCATCATATAAATCTATAAATGTGTATGGCAAATACACAACATAAGATACCACAGCCCAAAGTGCAATTCTAAAATTGCCGAGTTTCTCTTACCAAATGTCAAAACAAAAAAGGTATTCAAAGCTGTATCAGGACGTGTGTTTCTTTTCTTGATAAATGACCTATATGACTAAATAAATTCACAACACTGCCACTATTCTTTGGTGAATCAAATAATCAATAAATAGTTTCAGCATGAGCATCAATTACTGAATGTTTCACAAGCTGCATTTTCATTGTCTTCTTGAAATGACTGTAAATGATCCTAACTCCTCTGCTCATGAAGCACTATTCATTCAGAAATCACTGATACTACTCACAATGCATCCGTCATGTTATCTGGAAAAACACAAACTGAATGTCCACATATCTATTTTAATATCCCAGTCTGAACATAGACATGACTATGTGGACAGAAACACAACAAAAAAGTATTCTAAGTGCTTAATGATCTTATGAACATTAGATTGGAGGGACAATTCTTGTACAGACAGACTAAAATTTCTACTGTGAATGACTTCTTATTAGGATGATATTTTAATATTCCACAACATTCTTCTCTACCACGGACTGAAAACACCTCAGAGACTTTTCTTTGCCAAAATCACACTGAGAGACAGTAATGAAAAAAAAAAAGCTGCTTACAATACTTATGGCTAGCAAAGGGTCCTTTGTGTACTTGACAATGCAGGCCTCCCTGTGTGTGTGTGTGTGTGTGTGTGTGTGTGTGTGTGTGTGTGTGTGTGTGTGTGTGTGTGTGTGTGTGTGTGTGTGTGTGTGTCTTTTTGGCTGGCTCAATGCTCAAGCTGAAATTGCTTGTGCTTTGAGAACCATTAGCTGCCTTCCATAGTTGCATTCTGCTCAGCCAAGAACAAACAGCACTACATCATGTCAACTTCCCTTACACTGTTTGACAGAAGCGTATAATTGCACAGTAAGCAATAGCCAATCTGTGTTTACAAGTTAAAGTCTGTCTGTTGTTTATAAAGTCCGCCATCTCTAATTACCTTACATCCTGGTCTAATACCTATGCATGTCTTGTCCTTTAGTCTGAAGTACCCGTGGAAAATTATGTAAAATATCCCTTGAAAGTGTTGCTTATAGTTACCACACACTAACACAGCCCAGGGTCTTTAAACATTAGAGCAAATGCTATATTGCTATCATAAATATGAACATAACACATGCAAGTGTCCCACATAACCACTGATTATCTATTCATTAAAAAATAAACTCTCTAGATACATCTACAACTCAACACATCATCTACATCTAAAATTTACTACCAAAGTCACAAAGGTTGTTGAGTTTGAGACACATTCCTTTATATCGTTTGTTGGACTCCATCTACACTCCTGGGTGTCTAACACAATAAATAATGTACACTCATGTCTGCTCCTACAAATAGGGATGTGTCCAACTGTAATCATATGCTAATGTGATTAAAAAACAGTTAGCACTGTGTCTGTGTGCCTGCAGGGTTGTAGGCTGTCATCACACCTCCAAAAACAAGCAGGCCTTGCAAAAGGCCATACTTACCAGTTGTGTGTCAGATGGGCATGGTGCTGGAAGTGAGGTTAGCTTGTTGTTCTTTGTTGTTGTCTTTGTCTATCAAGTGCTGTCTTTCTGTGAGGCTGGCTCCTGTTGTCTGTGTGAAAATGAAAAGAACAAAAGAGAGAGACAGTGAGGAAGGCAACATGATTCTTCTGAACACTAGGAAAGCCCACGCAGCCATCAGTAACAAACACAACCAAAAAATCCAGTAGCTGATCCGATTTGTGTAATTGCTAAACAAACCACCAGCCATTGCAACAAACCATTGGTTCAGCAAAATATTGGGGGGGGGGGCTTCATATACTATTATAACTCAATACTACAGAATTACTTGGTCTTATTGCTCACCTGAATCCAAAAATGTAGTAATCATAATATAATGTGTACATGTATAATGTCGTTATCGGTCTGACACTGACCTTCATAAGCAGATCAGGTGTAATGATCAGCCATGACATGACCAAGCCACAGTTTCTTTATCATTATCAGTACAAAGTTCATTGTTTCTGAAACCTGTACCTTTCAAACTTTGGGTTTACTGCACTAATGTCTCAGTTTTTAAACAAACTTTACTTGTGTTGTCAGACAGAAAAGGTTGAACAGGAAAACAGCATGCTAGTCTTTGTGTTGTACCACACATTTATTCTCCTTATTAGTTTGTTCTTAGAAAACAATGGCTCACTCAAGATTTTGCAGTACATTATTCCAATATGCTCCAGACTGTTTGCAGCCAACCTGATGCGTGAAGCGTAAATTCTATCTTGCTCTTTGCCTCCACATCTGAAACATGACATTACATGACTAGCGTTAGCCAGTAGGTGGCTCACTACTATAAGAGATAAAGCCTGTGTGTTGGACTGTATGGGACTCAGGTAGGCTGTGGACAAATGTTGCATGCTGGCAGACAGTAGCTGGCCTTTAGCCATGAGGTAGGGGCTAAGATCTCCTCCAAGTTGTTATCATAATGGATAGGGGTACAAAGCTCACCAGCAAAACAAACAGCAGATTAGGACTTCCACTAACCAAAGTTAACTTTAAACCCTTTGCTGACATAAGCCTATACATTCTTTCAAAGATCACACATGGTCAAGAAAAGACCGTCCAAGAGCTTCGGTTCAGTTTCAAAACAGTCCTGATGAGCAACACATTTTTGTGCCAGGAAAACAGACAAACTTAACAGAGGCTATGCTCACACCTACAGTCTGTGTGTCATTGTCACATAGCAGTGTAAACAACCACTGGCAACAGCCTGTTTCTGCTTGTCTGCTGTCAGTCAGTTTCCTCTGTGTCTGAGCTTCCTTGTCAGTCATGATCCAAACCATCCCAGACCAACTGACATCTAACTTTAAAGCTCCTTATGACACCCACAGATCCAGCTATGCTACTTCAAAAACATCCTCCACATCCAATCCTAACTGGTCAGAGTCCACATTATCTGCTCTTGGCCACATGCATGCATCCCTTACATTGATCTGTGCTCAAATGCGTTGCGTTTGGTGACATAATTCCACATGGATGAGTCATCATGCTTCGCTTCAAGTCAGGGAGAGTGTTTAGCTGAAGGAATATCATGTGAGTAGTGATAAGGTATGTGTGTATTTGGGAATGCTGGGAATGTTAGGAGGGGTTGCCAATGTTTCGGCTTCACCAGTATAATACTTCAAGAGGACATAACAGGGATTAGAGGAGGAAGCGGAGAATAACAGAGGAAGAGTGACAGAGATTGGAAAGAGTCATGTTGGAGCTTGTAGCAGAGGATGTGTCGTTAAGATAAATGTGACTCATTACACAGCATAGCAGGTGCCGTTGAATTAGGCCTCTCTCAACCTGCTGCTTCTCCCTCCCTCTAGTCGTGTTTCCTGCTTTTTGACATTCACATGCTGCAGTTCAAACACAAAGGCGCTGGCAGATTAACAGGCCCCGTTACTGAAGGGCACAATGCGTACTAGCAAGTGTTTCTGTGTGTTGTCATTCATGTGCCGGCATATTTGCGCATGTGATAACACATTCCACATCCTGCACTGACCCTTTACATTCCTGTCTCCAGTGGCCTGAAAACAGGTCTCCACCAACTCCATTTGGCATGTCGTCTGTCCTCCTCACGCTGCTCATCTCCTGTCCTTTTCCTCTTCAACTCAACCTCATTTACAACAGTATCCATCTGAAAGTGAAAGTCTGTTTGGATTAATGGACAATAAGGATATTTTCCGTCAGGTAAAAAGCTCATGCACTGCATATATGACATTGTTTGTGGCAGTGGAGAGAGCAATAATACTAGAGGCTGCAACAATTAGTCGTTAAATATTTAGTAAAATGGCAGAAAATTAAGCGGCAACTATCAATTTATCAAAATCAATGAATTGTTTAAGTGAATTTAAAAGAAAAAACACGATCTTATCTCAGTCTCTCATTTGTAATGATTTGCTGCTTCTCTGTGATATATGAAGTCATTTTTCAGGAAACAGCTACCTAAAAGGGAATTTCTGCTGTTTTTCCTTGTTTTAAACAGCATATTGTAGGTGTATACATGTTTTCTCACTACTCCATCTTTGTCCCAAAATGAGGCACAAGCTACCATAGGCATACACAAACACAAAGGATTAGTGTGTTGAATATGTGTGTGTCTATGATGGAGGGACCAAGTTTGTGTACCCCTTTACAGAACTGTACAGAACTGTACCTCAAGTGTGACCGGGGAAAGGTCACATGCTGCGAGACTGTAATAAAGGATTAGATGTGAGATTCCTGTAGCGTTCAGCATTGAGAGAGCGGTGTGTGATTTCCACAGCTTTGACAACTCTGCCAGTCCCTGCCTGCAGCTCTGAAAGGCCTGTCTTTGACACCTCTCAGCCCTGCAAGCATCACTTCTGAATCTGCTCCAAATGTGTGTGAGCACCATAAATGTCTTTCTCCTGCCAACAGCTAGACTCATAGACGTTATAATTATGAACAGATAATGGAGTCCTGGCCTTTTCACTGTATAATCTTTTGAAAAAGGAGTAAGTAGAGAAGTACTGCTTTATCATAAAACTTACAGTACCTGCTCTTCGTTAGTGTCGGTATAATACTCATACGGTACAGACACATGCTTTCTGTTTTACCTAGCAGCAGCAGGGCTTGATCTATTTGAAAAGCATGCCGCAGATGCACCAAAGTCCGGGAGCCAAAGTGGGTCAGTGTGTTGAGCTAAGCAGTCAGGGATGTGACAGCCCATTAAGCAGTGCCCTCTTCTTCTACTCTTGAGTACACACGCACACCACACACACACAGACACACACACAGACACACACACACACACACACACACACACACACACACACACACACACACACACACACACACACTAAGAGCATTCACACTGTTTGGGGCTGTAGACCTACAAAGTCAAAGTTGCTATCTTTTAGGTAAATTATCTTTCCACTGTGAAAGTACTGTAGTAGGACTCATTGTCAGATTATGGGGAGAGACTGTACTGGGCTAAACCTGTAAACAAGCTGGGACATAACCCCCATTACCATCTTGTATTTACAAAATTTTAAAGCAGGATTAGGTTTCAAGATATGAAATGTGATATGCTTCTTTACCTTTTGCTTTTGTTTTACAAGAACAAAGAGTCTTACTTATAACTTTCTTTGGTCATATCTTTTGTGAAGCCTTTTAATCACCAAAGAGCTACTTCTAGTCAGTGGTGATTCAGTAATACTATGCCAGCAAAGGCTAGATTTAGGTTCTCACTTTCCCTGAGCTCTAGTCAAAAGAACAGTATTGATCAGCAGCTAAGAGAGGCTCTAATAACCTGCACATACACACAGTAACATAGCATGTGGCTGCATGTCACAGCAGTTCGATATACACTGCTTTCTCTCAGCAGGCTGGCTGTTCAAGCAGAGATTGGTGGCACAGCCTGTGGAGGGACAATGGTGCATGTATCTGTATGTATCTGTGTGTGTGCACGTGTGTGTGTGTGTGTGTTGCTGTCGAGGGAACATGCCTAACAGCCCCTTCACACCATCACTTAACATGCCGCTGATGTTCAGATCCTTCTGAAGGTCAATAAGTGGACAGAGGCAGCTCCATGATAGTTTAGATCAGTAGGAGTGAAAAAGAGAGAATGCCTACGAGTGTAGGAAGGGCAGGGGGTAAGCAGGATACTGCCACAACTCTACATGTACAGCCTCTTACATCTGTGCAAAAAGCCATGTGCTCCATTTGCTCAAATTTTGAATACTAGTCTTTACCCTAGGCTACCCAACTGTCCTTCTTGGAACAAGGTTTCTTAGTTTTAATCCTCTCCGCAGAACAGGTTCATAATTTTAAGGAATCCCATTGTTTGCCAACACAGCTTACACCACATGTTGGGGTCCTTGTTGCTTAGTGAATCAGGCTCTATTAACACAGAAAACACAGGCTACAGGCAGTGAGAAAATACCTCTATGTCCCGAATATACTCATCCTTCCAGACAAGAAGCCTGCATATATGTGATTTGTCAGAGCAAAAAGATGCAAAAGAAGAAGAAAGGAGTTTAATGGTGCCACATCATTTCACAGTAAAAGCACTGAACCAACCATGCTCTACCCTCTAACATATTGAGCCATCAGTTCATGAATATTTAGTCCTGTCTGCGGCTGGACATAAGCCTGATCTAGTGAGAAAGCAGAGCACCCAATGGCATAGTAAGTCTTAAAAACAAGAGATGAAGACATTATCTAATTTTGCACATTAAAATATAGTTAAACTTTATAAAATTGTAGTATTTCTCAGTATCAGAGTACTAGCATCTTGGCTTTATCCATACCATCTTACTTTTATTATGGTCCTTATTTTGAAAATGAGCATAATGACTAGTTTATCATTTCGATGCATAGCTGACACCCTTGGTATCTAAATTGACAATGCAACCCATTTATATAAATTAAAATTAACGCTGGGCCAAGTCTTTCTTTTCCACTTTGATCATCATCAGTGCTTGAATAAGAATAAAAAAAGTGTCTGTGCTTATAACCAGAAGTGATGCAAAATGGGTTTTATCTTACATAACATACACTTGTATTATCCACCATACATCCTGTGTGAAATCTATTTCCGTATGAAAATACATTGAAATTCATGAGGAGCATATATGCAAGAAATTATTTTTTGAAATACTGAAATACAGTAATTTCCTTCACAGTTGGAACAGGATTTTTACTTAGTTGTTCAGTATATACAAGTACAGATTTGCATGTGTGTCTCAACAAAATCAACTGAAAATGTGGCATTATTTAGCATAAAGAGTAATTAGAGAAAGCCATAATGCTTGAGAGTTGTTTCCAACAGTGAAAGCAAATAAAATATCATCTTGAAATATAGTGTGTGACCATGAAGGGGATGGGATTAGTTAGGAGTTAAGTTTAAAGGATGAGCTTGATTGACTCAGCTTCTGAGAGTAACTGAAAATATGCACTCATATGATTATTAATGGTATAAACATATGCAGTTTACATTTTACATTTATTATTAACTGTACGTCTTTCAACTAATAGAGCCACTGCCACAAGGTCTGAGAGAATGTGATAAAATGAAATGTAATGTCTTTATTGAGTTGCCTTTTCTTCTACAACCATGTTGGTTTTCTATGTAGATGATTTCCTCAGTAGTGAAAACTACATTTTATCTGTGTTGACAAATCAAAGGTGTTGAGAATGCCAACAGCTTGTTTGTGAACAATGCCACATTTTAGTAATTAGTCCTGATATATAATGAAAGCTTTATTTTCTATTTTAAAAAGCAAATAACTCAAATTTACATGCACAATTAAATACAGTCACCAGATCTGTCAACATTGTGGTGAAGTGCAGTCAGCTGACTTATATTCTGCTCAGCTGATAAAAAAATACAGAAGACATGATGCATGTAAAGTAGACACATTATTAAAACATACACACACACACACACACACACACACACACACACACACACACACACACACACACACACACACACACACACACACACACACACGAACCTAGTTTAGTTATATCTCTCTACCCTCTTTGTGAAATTCAGGCAGTTCTAAATCAGTGTCGTAGAAGCAGCTTGCACTGTGGGGTGTGATTATGCTTTTTTTAGATACACTTGCACACTCTCTCTCTTTCTCCTCTTCTCCCTCGGTCCCTACAGCTCTTTGGG
Organism: Xiphias gladius; assembly: GCF_016859285.1. NCBI lineage: Eukaryota > Metazoa > Chordata > Actinopteri > Istiophoriformes > Xiphiidae > Xiphias > Xiphias gladius. The sequence continues at coordinate 21,872,962 of NC_053405.1, read as the reverse complement.
TTGATAATTAGAGCTCAGGCTTTACAGACAGGCTGTTCAGGCCTGTTCCGCTTCTGTCTTTTCTCCTGGCACATCCCCCAGTGACACAGACACACTTGGTATGTTCAACTCTTACAGACCTACACCTACAGTCAAAACTGTCCTGTAGCACAGCCCCAGCTAGAAGCAGTAGCAGCCTTTGAAATAAATAAATACTACGGGGGAAAAAAAAAAACTACTTCAAGAACCAAGACACAGGCCCGAGTGGTCTTGATAACAGTATCTGGTTTTCCATCAAATGAACCGAGGAGGGGCTACAGTGCCAAGCTTGTGAGTAGAGGCATGTGGCAGCGGCCCAGAGCAGCAGGCTGTCACGTGTGGGTAAAGCACTGGCCTACAGTTGTGTGTATGTCTATGTCTGTGTGTGTGCTGGCTACAGCCTGATTTGTGGTCCAAATGGGAGCAGGCAGGCAGCCGAACCCAAGTTCAACTCTGCTGCTGCTGAAGCCTGAGTGACCTGAGCATTGTGACAGATGACTGGGGGGAAAAAGGGAAAGGGGGGCAGAGGAAGTGCGGAGCTGGCAGCAGCGCGGATGTCTGTGGTCATTCCCTGCATGGACTATTAACAAGGAAAGGGCCAGCTAACAATACAGGGCAATAGAGCAGTCAGTCAGAGCAGTACTGTTTAGAGGAAACTGATATGATCTCTATTTCTTCCTCTATGAGTCTCTGAGGATTGGCACAAGTCAAACCTACAGCAGTACGGCCTCCTCACGGAGGCTTAGCAAACACCAGTTCCAGCTAAAAGCGACACTGCATGTCAGATATACAGGAAAAATCATTATTAACTGTGCACCTCTTGCATGTCTCAAAGTCTGTTTTCTGTCCAAACTGCTTTGAGTCAGCGCTGTAAATACATTATCTGAAGTTTTGGTTACAGCAGATTAGTACCGGATTTTTCCTGTCTCTTTTGGAAAGACGCATGCTGTAAGGCAGACTGATTATAGCCAGTTGTTTTTTCAAACAGCTTAGAAAGTTTTGTTAAAACAAAAAAACAAAACTGCAAAAGTGTCAGTGAGGTGTTGAAACCACAGAGAATAAATGACGAACCATGCTGCTAATGCAAGGGCAACACTTCCTGTAGCTGCTTACAGTAAAAGCCTTTCAGTGAATGGAATTATGTGTCTCTTTTATTGTGGTAAAAGACACATAAAACTTTGGTAGGGTTTTAACTGAGGTTGGAAGTTGGTATACAAGCTTACATTGGACATTTTTGTCTCTTTGTCTATTGGTGACTTAGTTTTATACAATGAACTGTTAATGAAGAGCTGCAGCCATTTAGAATTGTTTGGATAAACATTAAACTACCAACACAGCTGCCGCTGCTGCCCCTGCAAAGTTTTTTAAGAATTTAATCAGAATCAGGTCTAAATCTGATTATGACCCTAAAACTCCTCCCCATAATTTTCATTCAACAACTGATGCCCAATATTCAGTTTTTTAGGTTGTTTTTTCAACTAATTTCCATCCAGTTATATGGGTTTGTGAGTCACACCAAGAAAGCAAAACTTTATAATTTATTGTGCATATCAGCTGTAGTTAACATGTACAAGACAATATAGGTGTATGCGTACATGTCCTTTGTCTCTATTAGAGCATCATCATGAACAAATCTTCCCTCTTTTGGAGTTAAAGTCGATGCATATCAACAGGACTTTACCAAACAGATGGTGTGTGAGCAAACATCTATATCTACATCTCTGTCTGCCACTCAAAATACGGTTCTTCCACCTTCACACTGATAGTACCACAAAAAGAGACAGGCAGCATTTTCCAGAACTGGGACCCTCAGGGCTTTTGAGTTAAGACACAGACTTAAGAGACATGGCATGCTGCAACCTGACAAACCGTACAATTATTTGACAGCAAACACGCACACGCACACACACACACACACACACACACACACACACACACACACACACACACACACACACACACACACACACACACACACAGACACTCCAGATACATTACCTTCTTTCTAGAAATTACAAACTCTGTATATAAAAAAGGTACAGGAAACTTAGTTTAGTAAAAATTAGATTAGATTAGATTAGATTAGATTAGATTAGTAAAAAACTAATCAACAAACCCTCAACTGTAAACAAACTTTCCTTTTTTGATCTCATATCTTGCTGGAGGCTTGTTTTCTTGTGGGCTTTGCCGATGTCTATGAAATCCCAGAGTTCAATATTAAATTTTAAAGGCTGTGTTTTTCTACATCATAAGGGCATTTTTTCCAAATGACTTTTTTTCATTTCTCATTTTATTTCATAATGACACTTTTCATTACTGTTTCAAAATAAATTCATAAATAATTTCACAAAATTACTGATTCATTTATATAGTTTACATTATTTATTTGATTATGTATTCTATACTTATTTATTTATCTACTATTTAACACATTGAGGCTCCATAAAACGTTAATATGTAGTCAAACTTGGACATACATACAATACTTTAAGAGGCAGTTTTATGAGGTAGAACTGTACTTCTGTCTTTCGGTTTCTTAAAAGTACAACCTTTCAAAACATCCTTCTCCCACATACAACATGAAAATCTACAGAGCCCCTCCCGTCTCTGTAACAATGAGCTCATCCTCCTCCAACAAGTTTTTATGTCCTCTTTTAGATTGGCCTACTCTGCTCAGATACTTGACCCAAAAGAGCAATGTACAAGCTAACACTGAAACACAGACTCCATAGTGTCTTTAAAAAAATAAACAAGCTCTAGGCTAGCTTATGTTAGCCTTATATCCTGTGTGTGAATATGTTGTGTGTAGAGCTAAGTTTTTTGTAAGAGGAAGAGTGTTCCAGATTTGAACATAGCCCAATGTTGCTGTTTTAATTTTTACACACACACACACACACACACACACACACACACACACACACACACACACACACACACACACACACACACACACACACACACACACACACACACACACACACACACACACAAAAACACACACAACTTCCCCTAATATGGCATTGCCCCGTCTCCAGGGCCTGATAAAATGGCCAATTACAACTTAAAACACGAAGGGAGCACTACCGAGAGGGAAAAGCAGAGGGAGAACTTACTGGTAAAGGACATGAGGAAGAACAAGTGTGTGAGCAAAGTGTGTCCAACACTTGTGTTCAGTATAAGAGCGAGAATGAGAGCCAAAGATACATGTATACTGACACCCAAAGTTAGTTAAACACAAACACACAAACACAAACACACACACACACACACACACACACACACACACACACACACACACAGTTGTTTGGTCTAAGAGTTCCTGAGGTCATATGGGAGAATAAAACATGACACCCACACACTCAGAAGAAGTCAAGGGGGAAAAAAGATACAGGAGGAGAAAAAGCAAAAAGTTGTTGAATTCTTTAAGAAAATAAAAAATGGACTAACTAACTTAATGACCAAGAAAGAAACAACAAGAAACAGAAAAAACAACGATAGATGAAATGACAAAAAAAGAACATAGGAGCAATCAGCAACAAAATGTGATGAAAACAGTGACAGATCTTGCATAATCTGGCCAAGGTTGCCTATCTTACTAATATGGCGAGTACTTACTATTCCCATCTGATAGCAGCTATGAAAGATTGATTCTTTCATCGTTCTCTCACAAGGCAGAACAATGTTACACTGTGTGCTTCTTCCAGTTAGTGTGTCTGTTTGAGAGAGAGAGAGGGAGGGAAACCGGGCCCACATCTCATGGAAGAGGAGCAACAGCTGAGACTGGAGAAACAGCTGTATCTCTTCAAGGCCTGCACTGCTCCCCTCCCCCTCTCCCTCTTCCCCTCTGTCCCTGAATGAGCCCCTAACACCCCTTTTCTGATCCTCCTCTCCCATAGAGCATAGCCCCAGGCCATGCTGCTCCGTGCGCACAGAGACACACAAATTACAATATGTGACCAAGTTACACAGATACTACTGGTTTGAGCCTCTGTTCTCCTCTCAGTGGACAAGTACAGACAGGATGCATGTGCTACTAAACATTCATCTATTGACTAAAAATAGGAAAGATATTGTTTCCAGCGGCAGTGTCGCCTTCCCTCTTCTCTTCCCAAATCTTTCCAACCCTCCCAGCTTTATCAGATTCTAACTATGAGACAAAAGGAAGCCAGATAAACATTCATGTTATCCTTTCACATACAAAGCAGAATCAAACATTACCTGTCCATCAAGTCTTTCTAGGGACTTGTCATTCTGTGAGTTGCTCGTCTTTAACACGCACTGAGCTTGGTCGATGAGGTAATAACAGTCACATCTCTGAGTTAGTTTCCTTCAACTCTTTTTTACAGAACGGACATGTTGAATTTTCCCAAACAAGATCTAAACAGAAATGCCAGGTATTAAAAATATTAAAAATTACTGCAAATATCCTTTGTCACCAAAATTAAATACCTTTGCTTTAGCAGAAAGCCTCAAAAACTCCAACTGTACTGTGTGGTAGGAAGAAACAAATTCATTCATAAAAGTTGCTTGCATGCCATATTATGAGGGAAGATGTAACGCAATGCCATAAAGTTATAACTACTAAGTTACACCTTCTTCAAATAGTGATGATTAAAAAAGGAAATACACACTCATTTTTACTTTCTTTGCAAATGTTTAGAAATTTACATTAAAGATTTGTGCAACCTTTGGGTGCAAATATACTTTCCTATTATTATTGCAGCTGAATTGTGTTAAGTACAGATATTGCTACTTCTGTAACTGCATTGTCTAGAATAAGCAAAGATTTGGGTTTGTTTTTCTTTTAAATTTTACTCTTATGTAAGGTCAGATGACATTTACATTGAAAAACTGTGTGAATGAAATGAATGAATACCTAATTTGACAGTTGGCAAAGTAATGTGTAGAACTGCAGGCATGTGAGTGCAAGTCTCTGTCTGCATGTAGCGACCTGACCTGTGGGAAACCTGACAGAGGCGACAGAAAACAGGTTGTCTCAGTCACTTACAAATCTAAATGATTCTTTAAGATGACGCAGAAAAATACATCTGCTTAATAAGTGAACCACCACTTTCATTCATCACAGAGGTGCAGGACAGTCAAAAGGAAGGCAAAGAGCAGAGCTGGTGGTGAGGATAAAGCCTTAAATTAATAGTGTTTTTGGGGCCAAAAAGCCCACTGTCTACCTGACACTGCAGTGGAGGCCATACGAAAGAAAATGTTAGGAGAAGACGGGGGGAAAAAAAGGGAGAGAGCAAAAGAGGAGAGAGAGGTGGAATCACATTTGTCTCTATCTGATCTATTGTCTTTTGGCAGGGTTCAGGACCAGGTTCACAAGTTTCCATGATATATCCAAGGTTCAGCTCTCAGTTTAGTTCCCAAGCCAAAACACTCAGAGGTTTAGACAGATAGATGAGGCTGTGTTGTGAGACCACAGAGACTGATACAGACTGGTGGATGAGGACAATATGCAAGAGAAGTTGTAGGGTGCGGCATCTGTCTGTTTACATTCAGCTGGGCCACGGGGGGGGTTGCTAGTTACTCATGTGGTAGACCAAGTTAAAACAATCCAACCTAATCTACAGTCTAATACAACAGCCTTGCATAAAACCTAATATTTTAGGTTAATATTTTTTGGGGGGCGGGCTGGTTGCTAGTTACTTATGTGGTACACCAAGTTAAAACAATCTAATCTAATCTACAGTCTAATAAAAAAGCCTTGCATAAAATTTAATATGTTGCCCACCACAATTTTATCAATGAGTGAAAACCAGGGCTTTCATTCCCTATCTAAAGCACACCTACACATTTTGTCAGCACTTACATTCAGATTAATGATTTTAAATGTTCATGTTACTAATATATAACCTAATTGGAAAATCATAAAATCTCCAAGAAATTGCCTATCTTGCCATATAAGCAGACCATCGTTGCATTGCTTTGTACTCTGCATTTGGTCCTCAAATGAAATTTCCTCTAGTGAAAATATTCAGAATATGCAGAGAAAAATGCCACATGACACAGGCAAAGGGCCAGCCTGAAAGTGTCAGGTGGAACAAGACTGTCCTGGCTGGCATCCTGGATGCCTTAAAGGCTGGGCCCTGTTACTAAAAATGTGTCCCTGAACTCATTTTGACCCTTGACCTTATGACCCCAGACACCTACAACCTGACACACTGACCCCATCTAACACCCATCAGTTGGGTGAGCTGAGCAGATGCTGACCTTGAAATACACAGATTCAAAGGGGAAAAAAACAAAAACAAAAAGCAAAAAAAACAACACACATACATGGACACGGATGCACACAGATGAAAAGACATGCAAGATAACCATCCAGGTGGTGGACAAGCAGGAATTAGAGTAAAGCCAGTTGGCTGAGACATTTCCACTTTGTCTTGAGCCAGCATAACAAACAGGCAAGAAACCTACTAGGTACACAGCCATGTTTCCACTTTGATACGATCTGTTTAGAGTCAGAGGGAGCGAATGGTGGATTTCAGGGACAAAGCTTCACAAGGAGAAGAGCTAAGTTAACTGTAGTATTGAAAGCCTCTCTCACACTGATTTATCCAACAGCTTCTACTGTCATTTTGCAGAAGGGCACTACGTTTGTAATCCATTTTCTTTTCATCTGGTCCTACCTGATAATTTTACAACTGATGAAAGATAACTGGAGTATAATGAGGCAATATTTTGCAGATGAAGAAAGCCAAATCAGCAAAAATTAGACTGATACTTCAGCACTAGCTGCAACTACATAACACCACAAACACACACATGCATGCAGGCGCGCACACACACACACACACACACACACACACACACACACACACACACACACATTCCTAAAATTTGTGACAGGTCAACCTAATGCTGAATTCAAACCTCAACATACAATAAGAGTAGCCCTACTGTAGAGCATGTTAAGAGAAAGATAAAAGTATCATCAAATACCAGAACAAAAATAACATTGTGCCAATACATTGTTATTACAATAGTCTGGTTAGACTTCCACTGCCTATCTCCAGAAATCTTGTGATATTTAAATATACAATAAGGAGAAACATCAACTTTTTTTAATAAACACCAGCTAAAGTTATTCTGCTGTGTGGATGGCAGTTGCAGTGAAAGAGCAATTATGACTGATAAGGTCAGAAGAGATCTGCCACTTGAGATCAGTTACGGCTCAGTGCAGCTCCACACAACCATGACCTGTTTACAAGTACGGCTTGATATCAAACCTGAATACTATTTGAGTAATACACCGATTGGTTATCTGTGTCCCTCGCACCAAGAAACCAACATGTTTTGTTTTGTTTACTTATTCACTGTTTACATTTTTCCTGATTTAAATCATAATATTCTTGAATAAAATACACTATGGAGTAAAAATTTTCACGTATAGCTTGTGTATGCTAAGACAAAATCATACTGATATATATGGAGACATTTGGCTCATTTAAATTGGGGGGAAAAAAAAAAAGTTTAGAGTGTAGATCACTTTAAGTGATACGGTACCTGAAAATCAAGTATTGTATTGGCACCAGTGATCTTGAATGATAGCCAGACATGTTCACAAAAAAGACTGAAGACAAGAAAAAAAAGGGAGAAGGAAGCAGGAAGTGGGAGCTTGGGGGTTGGTGAATGTAGTATATGTCAACCCATCGTGAGGGATAGTGACTAATAATTAGACAAAATGAAATTTAGGCGTACATGACAGGCCTAAAATAGCATTATGTTCCACTCACAACAAAGAAACGGAGAGCAAAGTAACGAAAAGGAGAGGATAGGAACTAGAGAGGCGAGAGGAGTAAGGGAGACAAAGTTGTGCAGCAGTCCACTCACTGTGTAGCCCTTCACGTGTGAGCCACTCCCATCAGTGGTTAAAGTCAGGTTAAATGTACTCAAAGCTCCAGGCCTCCTGCCGCCACTCGGCCTAATGTGGCATGTGTTTAGCGGGGTTCGTGTCTCTGTGTGAGAGGGAGATTCCGCCATCAGTCACGAGTGACCCTCTATGTACAGTTTCCATTTCAACACTGTTTGTATCCGACTGCTCATGGTGGCATATACTTCCCCTACACAAGAGCTGTGATTACAACACAGCAGGAACCACGTGGCAAATACACTTATAACAATAACAAGGCGCAGTTTTGTACTACTTCCTCAAATGTTCTTCTGTGTGCGACAAAAAAGGCACGTTGCTCAATGTATGCAGTGAAGTAGTGCTTGCCACTGAGATTTCTGAAGTTAACATTAGGACGTGTATCATCCTTGTCTTTTATTTCCCACTCACATACAGCAAATATCTGAGCAGAAAATAAACACAGATAACCAACTTTGTATTTGTTCTTGTACTGACAGAGCCATGGATGGGAAGGCATCAGAGGAAGAGTGTGACGACATGTGACTTTGCAGTTCCATCTGTGCTGCATGGATGTGCCAGACACATGCATAGTTACCCCGGCAACTGAGCAACAGTACTGATTGGAGGTCACAGAGAAAAAAAAGCTTGATGCAGATCAAAATGCCTCTAGAATATGTATAAGACCCAGAAGGAGGCTACAAGATGACTGCTTCTGGGAACATTTTACATAAAATGTTAGGTGAACATGACCTGAGAAACACTAGGAGCTGAACCTGATGACACAAAAGCCTTACAGTGCTTTATTCCTTTATTCCTTCTCTTATAAATACACAGATCTGACTCTGAGAAGGCAGTTTCATTTCACACACACAGATGTAATCTCTAACTAATCACATTTGCAGGCCTTGGACAGAGCAGCTACACCATAGTGCTGAACAGATGGGCCCACGTACATGAGGCATCTCAGGGATTAGCCTGGCCCAGAAGGTGGAGGTGGTATGTAGAGTTACCAAGAGATGGTTTCTAAAAAGTCGCTGGTGCTCAAATGACTTTGAGGAGAATCTTATCCAAGCAGGTGTAGTCATTTAGAGATGGAAAAACTGGAATTACATCTGTAAAAAAATATCATCTGAATGATTTTCTCACTCTAAATACAATGTGATCAGATGTTTCAATTAAGGACTGTTGTCTTATATCCTCGAAAAGACAAAGCATTTAGCTGTACATGATTATGTGGTATACACAAAGTGGTGGGATCAGCACTCTAACCAAGTGAGCTTCAGCAAAACCTCCAGGCACTCACAGTTTCTGTTGGCAACAGTTATGCAACATGATGTTTTTGTTTACAGTCAAGCAGAGAAACAAAAAACAGGATACATCGGAAAATACAATGATAATTCAATGTAGCATTTGTAAATAGGCAGATGGAACTTGTGTTGCTTAAGACCCACAGTGCAAATCTGCATGCTGGATAGAATACTTAATCAACCATATTTTATTGGATTAAAACCTAAGCCCCAGTATGAAGACTACTTGGGTAAACATTTCAGATATACCCTTTACATCCACTGACCACTGTCCTGCAGACCAAACTTTCACTGATAATTTACAACAACTTGCAGCATTTTCCTTGGTTCAGCCTGAATCAGATAAAGCAAAAACCAAAAGGAATTCCAAACAGATTCCTTCTCTGACATATGGAGTACTGAGGATCTCCAGCATTTGGAAAGAATTAGGTTTCATCTCCTATTTTGGGCTAAACTCTTACTGTAGTATTATCTAACCACTCAATCAAACAATGTTCAGAAATGGTATGACGGCAACTGTGAACACTATCTAATAAATAAATACATTCTGTGTCTATTTAACTATCAAAGAAGACTGCCAAGACTGCAGAAGCCAAATGAGATTGTTTCACCCTTTTCTGTGTAACAACAGAAAAGGCACGCTAGTCATGAGTGTGAACCAGTGACCTCTGGGTCATATGCTAAGTGTTGAGAACAGCAGCCATACTAAATATCCATACTGAACATTCCTTAGAGCCCTTTAAAATAAGTTGAAAGGGGTGAGCAACCGCAACGTCACACAGGACAGTGACAAAGAGTGTTAGATGGGAGGTTTGAGCAGAGGGAGGTTTTGTTTAAGAAAAAAGGCGGACTAACAGTGAAGAGGGCATGAATTCAGCTTAAAAAGTATTCTGCTTGACAACTAATAGAATTAGCCCACTCACTCATGTGTGAGCAGGCTAGTTCTGTTCACAAATTAACATGTAAGTTTTCCACTGTTATCATACCATTGTCACAGATTAATTCATGTGTCAGGAAAAGGTCAACACTGCTTAATTTAAGTTCTGATAGAAAAGCTAAGATACGTCCTACGGATTGATGAATGTTAGGTCTGTATATTCTTTTTGAACTATGGCACGTATCTGGCATAGAGCGAGAAGACATAGATGCCTAATTGAAGACTATTATTCATTTAAAATAGATATTACTGTTCCACAGATTGGATTACATTCATGAAGGTAGATAGTTATCAGACACATGTAGAATAGCTTGCTGAGTGTTGTTAGTGAGATGTGAACGTCTTATTTAAGAAACACCTACCAGCTGAACTTGGGAGGATCCTCTCTTGCTCATGCTCTGAAAGTTTCCCTCATTTATTTGATTTCAGGACACAAGGGTCGAAAACTGCTGGTCACCAGACTCAAAAATACACCGACGACTCGTATTTTGTGCCTGTTCTACAACCAAGAAATGCTACTGCTGGGACAAGATAGGCTATGACTGTACACAGTATTGTTCGTGGGTGAACCCACGCCACACCCAAAGCACTCCCCGGAGGGTAACTGTGCAGGGGGTTCACCGCCAATGAGCTGTCCAGAGCAGTGCGCCTGCAGTGGTTATGACTGCTAAATGAGCTCTGCTGGGCTAGCAGCAAAAATGGGTCGATATAAAGTCTCCCGTCTCCCTAAACCGAAGCAAACTGTGCAGTGACTAAAGTAAACAAAGTGAGACTGCACCGGAGGAATCACAAAATGCTAACTCCGACTCTCCTTACTCTTTTCTCCATATTAGCATGTGTACCTCTCGCTAGCTTGAATTGTTAGCTTGGTAAGGGAGCGCATGATTTATTACTAGAATTATATCAAAGTCCTCGGTGCTGCTTCTTGGTGTGTGGTTGGGCGACCGTATCTTCACGTGGGTGGAGGCGAAAATAAAATAATGGCTAAAGCAAACTACTGCACCCAGCTACAGATATTCTGCATTACAAAATCCCGGACCAGTCGCTGCGTTCAGTTTATGGTCTCTCTCACATCTCCTCGTCCCCTCCCCTTGATGGATGCCGATTTACTTAGATATGGGTGCATCCTGCATCTAAAAACAAACACACCCAAACCGTTCGTGGGGCTTAACGTTACGTTAGCTAGCTACATCGACGGCTGGGGAGGGATTTTCTAAACCACGTCGCAAACGATAACAAACTTTGCCTCATATTCTTCAGTAACTCACCGAAGTGCCCGGTTGTCTTTTTTGCTCCTGGTATTCCAGCGGGTACATCAGAAGACAGCAGACAGCCACCAGTTTTTAGGCTAACGCTGAGGACACGACGATGCGACTCGCAACAGCTGTCCTCTGTTTTGAATGAGGGCTGAGGAGACGCACCGCTAACGGGCGGAGCTTCCAGCGAGCAAGTGGACCAGTCCGCCTACCATCCCCATCAGCCCGGCTTAATTTAGTTCATTGTATACAGACACCTTTTGCCTGTGTCAACGTTGTGTACAGGTTTCTAATACAGCGTCGGTTCGAATATGGATAGATGGGACTCGCATACCCCCTGCCTATTACAGCGATTTAAGGGCAGTGCGCCCTGTGAGATTTGAAACGGGCGCAAAGTTGATTTCTTTGATTCTGACCCCCTCTTGTGGTCCAACCACCGTGGTGCCCACAACAGCTCCTGTGGATTGTGAAACTAACCGGTATCACGTACAGGTGGTTTCCAGGACAAAATCCCACTGCTACTCACTATTCTGATGTCAAAACGATGTTCGCCTTTTTTAATCACATTTTGCTTATCCCTGATAGAGTCGAGTTTTCCCGAGCTTTACAACGTGAGGCTGCACATTTGCAATGTTTCGCAATTTTGTCAATTTCTGCAAAGTTTTATTGAAAGGAAATAATATGAAATTCTGTTTTCTAACAGAGGCATACCCTATACTTATAACACACGCAAAGGATATCACACACAATTCTGTATGAAGGCTGATTCACATGATTATCTGATGAGATTTCAAACTGCCCTATATATTTGAGCTTGTGCCAAAACATTTCTAAACCAAAAATCACAGACAAAAGCGTAATTAACCAAATGCTGTATTTAAATCAGTATTTGTTTGATTGCTTTTATATTTCTTATACACATTTGACTAAAATCTACTAATACAAACAGTCGAGTTAACACTGCTCCCTGAATTTTACTGTCTACAGACTGTAAATGAGCCACACACATCCATTCTGCTTTTAAACTAACAACAGATCACCTTCAACCGTTGAACCCCCATACCAGGTTTTGTCTGTGCAAACATGTCCTGTATACTTGTTCACTCAAACAACCTGACTGAACACCAAATGTGCAGGCAGACCAAAACATTGATAATATAGTCGAGCGTGGCACATTCACACCCCAAATTTGAGCTGCCTTTCCTTCTCTAAACCATGCAGCTCCCTCGCTCGATTCTTCAGCTCCTCTGCTTTCTTCTCATCCTTCTCTGTACCATCCCCCAGTCTGTACATGCGACTTGCATTGGCGCAGCCCCACACGTGTCCCAGCTCACAAGCCCTGTCAGCGAACTTCAAAGCTAGAGTCATATCTGGTGCCAGGCCCTTGGAATTGCCCTCAATGAACAAAGCACTGAGGTTAAAGCACGAAGGAGCAAAGCCACCGGCGCAGGCCTTCTCATAGTACCGCCGAGCTGCCGTAAGGTCAGGTCCGCCTTCCATAGCTCGTCCATCATGGGCTAACAGACCAACATTATGACAGGCATCTACAGACTTCTTGCCTCCGGCGTTGCAGGAGCGCATAAAGCAGGAGTAGGCTGTTTTCAGACACTCAGTCACTCCACCTAGTGGAAAGATTTAGGAGATTGACAAAGGACTTTATGCAGAGATCTTTATGCATCTTATGCAGAGACATAAGGTAAAAAGTATTCAATTCCCTCCCTTCTCTAGAAGTGCTGTAGTCAAGGTTTTATGTAAGTAAAAGTACACTAAAATGTACGCAAGTATCAAAATTAAAAGCACTCATTTTAAGAATTAAATTCAATTATTGATGTATTCACATGTAAACAATTCAAAGATTTTTGGTAAATTATTATTAGCATTATTAATATTAAACAGCAAATATTTGTATTTTGCTTGTGCAACTTTAACCTGCACTGTAACCAGTAACTTCATTATATCCATAGAGTAGTGGAATAAAACGAACTTTGTACCTTGTGCTGCAAAGTATCATTACTTTCCATTTCTCGCTCAAGTATCACATCAACATTTTATGTTGTTTCAACCTTTGATGACTTTATGAAATTATCCTTTAAACTTGTGACGTTTCAGAATTTTGTCCCAGACACCAGAGAGGGTAAATAAGGAAAGCAACAAGCCAAACTGCTGGTATACCTTTTCCCGTGACATGATAAGCCCCCAGTTTATAGCAGCTTTCTCCATGTCCATTTGTTTCACAGTTATGTTTGAGCACCTGTGCTGCAGATTCATAGCTCTTCTTCACTCCATCCAAGTAGTCTGCCAGCCTTTGGCACCCTACAAAAAACACATCACAGGGTTTTAACCAGGAGGCAAACCTAACTAATAACAAATCACACATTCTTTTTCCTTCTCTAGGTGAGCTTCAGCACCACTGATCTCTGAACAGCGCAGGCATGTTACCTTCAGGATCCTTCTCTTTGTAGCACTGGAAGCTGAACTCCACTCCCAGGTTGTCCAAAAACTGCTTCACTTCATTCTCATCCTCAAAGTTCACAAGTCCAGCCATATTTCAGCTTGCTCCTCTGCGTTTTAACTTTACAACGAGCACATGTGTTCAAGCCTTAGCTTCCAACACATCCACTGCCACTTGTGACCTTGGTGAACGAGTTAGTGAGCGATGTTACAAAAGTGTTTTCTTAAAACGATTGTTTAAATAAAATCGCGATAGAGATGACTGCTGTTAATCGTAAAGTTTTTACAAAAGGTCGGTACAATTAGTCATAGAATAGGTTTCCCTCGAAAACCGAAGAAGAGCACGACCATGTGTGATCCGGGTTTCATAACCCTCCTTACCAGCCTTCCGTAGTCCAGCCCCCTCGCAATGTACTTCCAGTGCTGTGACCTTTGTTTATGGTCTGCCTAGTCAAAAATAGACCCAACTGCTCGCCGTGAAAACGATATCCCCCACCCGGTTCCCCGAGTCCGAGCTCCGGTCGCTGCATTGATTTTTGTCGACACCTTTAAATCATGAAATCCGCCACAGCAGACTGCTGTCGACATGTTTGCGCGGAGAGCATGCTGCCTAAATGGAGGCGACAACCAGTGAGCTAGCTAGCTGGTTCGCTGCAAGCGCAGGTCCCCTGACAGAATAGCGTACCGCCAGGCTCCCAGGCAGGTGTACACCGCAAACCGAATCGGCTTAAAACGGAACCGCTCGGCGGCTAGCAGGCCAAGCGGTAGCGTTTCGTGGAGAAAACGGCACCAGTCTCGGTCCCATAAGCTAAAACTAGATTGAGGGGTTCCCCCCCCCCATTTTTTTTTAAAGCCATGACCATGGTCAGTAGTTTCCTAAACACGGTAAGTTTAGGTTTTGTCTTCAGGTGACGTGTGTGACGTCTTTTTATGCGCTCATGTTATTATTTGAAAAAAACAAAAAACTGCATATCAAAATATTATATTATCTAAATGCATCCACATCAGCAAACATCCTCTTTTTGTCTTCAGGATGTGGCATCTCCACCGGCTCTGACAGACCTGTGCCTGACTTATGTGAGCCAGAATCTGGAGTGTTTCTGTGTGAAGCGTCCTGACGGCTCCCTGTGCTTCAGAGAGGCTGTACTCTTCCCACAGGAGCTAGCAGATCAGCTGCTGGCCAAGATGGCCACTGAAGGTAAACCTGGACCTCAAAAGACACTCCTGAGTGGACTAGAAGTGGTCCTTGCGGAGCCTACATAACCACAGCAGCGAAGATCTATAATCTAGTTTTTATGCGTTTAATTTTTACTTACTGAACTGCCAAATACCAACCTGAACCATCGTCTTGATGAAAATAAAAATTCTTAACTTGCGTACAGCTCCTGAGTGACTTTTGACAGCCTCTGCCCCCTGCTAAAAAAAAAAAAAAAGGAAAAAAATGTGTGAAATCTGGGCCACTTAATCTGATGGTATGTTGTCATTTAAACCAAACCCTTATCCTAGGTAAACAGAAGCACTATTGCGGAAAGATTAGTCCTGTTCAGTCCTGCATAGATCAAAAGATTAACTTCAACCCACGTCCTTTACGCTACAGGTCTGTTGAATGACAGCACAGTGGGTGTATTTCGGAACTGCGAATACCTGCGACTGAGACGAGCCTGCATCCGTACGGCGCGTATCTCTGCGGAGGCCTTCCAGAAAGCTCTCTGTCCTCACAGACTGTTGGAGCTGGATGCAGCCAGGGTCAATGCAGACCTCACTATTCATGATATTCTGCAGGGATTGGCCACCAATAAATACTGTCAGGTAAAGTGAGAATATTATTAAGTTGTGTTAGTAAACCCTCCTTTCCACGCTTAATATTAAAATAATGGCTGGGGTTTTTTTTGTTTTTGTTTTTTTCCCTCACACACCCTGCAGGAGTCCCTCCAGCGACTTGGCTTAACAGGTCTCACCATGTCCTCTCTGGAGGAACCAATCCGCTATCGCTTCAGCTCCCTCCAGGGTCTCCGCTCACTCTCTCTAGCCAATGTAGACTTCTATGACTCTGGGCTAATCGACGTGTGCTCCCTGCCTCGACTGGAGAGCCTTGATCTCTCCAACACCTCAGTCACCAACCTCAGTCCACTGCTGGGCCTGAAAGAGCGGCTGCGCTCACTAACACTGCACCAGCTGAAGAGGCTGGAGATGAGCACTGCTCAGCTGCTGGGAGTCATACACCAGTTGGATGTATTGCAGGTTAGCGGAAGGTTGGAGCTGAGTGTGGCACTGTGTGGCTAGTGTTAAAGTTGTTTCTATTTGTATATTATGCTTTGTGAAGAACGCTATCAATGTGATCTCACAAGCCATGCTTTTTTGTGTGTGTTTGGCCTGTTGTGATGTTTGTGAAACCCTGACCATGCAGCACCTGGACATCAGTGATGATAAACAGTTTACCTCTGATGTGGCTCGTCAGCTACTTGGACAGCCAGGGATCTTGCCCGCACTTGTTTCCCTGGATGTGTCGGGGCGGAAACAGGTGTGTGTGTTTTGTATTTGTGTGAGCACTTAAGGTAGATTGCAAAGAAAGCATACAGAATATCTAGTCAACTTGTCATTTCTTACATGTGTGAATGTTGCAGGTTACAGATGCAGCTGTTAAAGCATTTGTTAAGGAGAGACCAGGGATGACCTTTGTGGGACTTTTAGCGACAGATGCTGGTTTTTCTGACTTCCTCTCCGGAGAAGGAACTCTAAAGGTAGTATAGATATGTACATTAACATCGATAACTGTGTAGTAATTTAGGTAATCTAAACTTTCTTTTGCACGTGGACAGGTAACAGGCGAAGCCAACGAGACCCAGATCTGTGAGGCACTGCGTCGCTACAGTGAGAGGGAAGGTTTTGTGAGAGAAGCTCTGTTTCATTTGTTCAGCCTTACCCATGTCATGGAGAAACCACGGCCTGACATCCTTAAGGTGAACTGACATAATTGTACTTGGAGTTTTTTTTTTTGGTTTTTTGTGTTTCATCTCTGAGAAGATAATGTGGACTAATAAAGGTGTCAGATCTGAACCATATATTTATCTGATTAGCGATGGAGTGTCAGCCAGATTTCCTCTTCCAAAGTATTATGTCAAAGCCCTACAACCCCACTCCAAATCTGCACACTTCAAGTTCCTCATCATTGTCACTTAACACAGTATTACTTAATTTTCTGTTTTGTTTTTTTCTAGCTGGTAGTTTTGGGTATGAAGAATCACCCTGCTACTCTGAATGTCCAGCTGGCGGCAAGTGCCTGTGTGTTCAACCTGACGAAGCAGGACCTGGCAGCGGGGATGCCAGTCCGATTGTTGAGTACCGTCACTCAGCTCTTACTGGAGGCCATGAGGACTTTCCCCAACCACCAGCAGGTTGTTTCATGCCTGCACTGCTGTCTTGGATACATCCTTCATGCCATGTCAGTTACGATAAACAAAAACAGTATTAGCAAGTTTGTTGTTTTTTTTGTTTTGTTTTTTTTTTGTTTTGTTTTTTTCAAGGCACAGATAACTGTAGAAAGCAGTGTCTGCTGAGACACAACAAGAGTCAATAACAGTTCCTTCTTCTCTCTTCACTGATTGTTGTTAATATTAAACCTGCAATGTGCTTCAGAATATACCAAACAAGATACAGAATAAAATATACAAATGAGGAAATTATAATGAAACAGAAATAAAATAATAATGATAAAATTAATACTATAATTCCCCAGAGCAGCACAGAGCACCATATAAATAAAATATTTCAGTTTTGAAAGTATTAAGATTGTGCTTGCATTACAGATTATTTTTTTAGCCAGTTCAGAATTCTTCCTGACATATTTTTCTGCCACCTGTGTATATATTCTTCTTTCACACTCTGAACCTGTTTGTTTACATAAATACATTTCAGACTCAACTACAATCTACCCAACTATATTGGCAGCGTCAGTTAGTCAAAAACAAGGCAGAGGTAGTAATTCAAGCTGGAGGGTGAGCTGGGGTAGGAGGCCTTGTCTGGGTCTTGTGGGTTGGCAGCGCTAGTGACGAGTATGTAGCTCATGGTGAGACACACTTTTAGTTGGGAAACATCCGAGAGATGACTAAATTGTGTGCAATCTACGTGAATTGTGACAACCTAAAAATTCTGATGTGTTGGGGAACTGCCCATAACCCAAAAAGCAGCTTCCCTATTTTTTGTTTTGGAGATATAGTTGTCAGAATAGCCAATATAAAATGTAGTGCAATGCAAGACCATTTAGTGCTATTTTACCCACTACTAAACATTAAACTCGGTTTGGCCTTCACTCAAACCAAATGCAGGGATTGGGTCAGAGATGCATTTTGTATTAGTCATTATGGAAAGTGACACATACAATTATATGGCATAGTCATAATTATAATACTTCACATTGTTGTTATTATTGTTTTTAAATATTTTGTCGAAGCAATCGTATAAAAGGGAGCACAAGGAGAACAGCACACGTGATGTTAACTTTTACATTGTGAGATGTGAGAAATTTTTGAGCCATATAGGCTCCAACTCAGATATGAGAGAATATTTCTGTGTACACATTTTACTGAGCCTGTAGAACAGACAGACAAACTCTTAAAGCATTGTTCATGTTCTGCACTAATTTCCTCTTTGGTTCCTGTGTCTGCAGCTGCAGAAGAACTGCCTGCTGTCCCTGTGCAGTGACCGCATTTTGCAGGAGGTTCCATTCAACAGGTGGGATATACACATTTTTAGTAGTATTGTTAATATCATTTTAACATGTAGATAAAGTGTACCCTTCAAATGGTTACAAATTCATTTAAAAATGACTAAATATATAAAAGATTTAGGCAGTAAACATGCGTCAGTGGAAGCAAAGCAGGAGACCAAAACATAAAAATGATTTACCGGTCATAATGTAAAAGCTTTTCTACAAAAGGAATAGTGTGTTTACAGTAGACATATTTGCTCCGTCTTTCTGTTTTTTAAAGGTTTGAAGCTGCCAAACTAGTGATGCAGTGGCTCTGCAACCATGAAGACCAGAACATGCAGAGGATGGCTGTGGC
The DNA here is from genome assembly GCF_016859285.1 of Xiphias gladius. Taxonomy (NCBI): domain Eukaryota; kingdom Metazoa; phylum Chordata; class Actinopteri; order Istiophoriformes; family Xiphiidae; genus Xiphias; species Xiphias gladius. Next base: position 21,854,063 of record NC_053405.1, on the reverse strand, counting down.
TATCATTTCCATTCTGGCTGCTAAGGTTTGCTATATGTTGTGTTAATATCCAGTATGCTGTTATTTCTGCATTCTCTTCAAATCTGTAAGGCTTAAACTTTTCAATGTCTGCTTTTTCAAGTTGTCTACAGAACAAACGGCTCAACTGGGAGCAGAACTGTTCATAGTGAAGGTACGATTCTCATCTCAGCTCTATTCTCTTCCACCGTTATCAGTTTGCCAAAAAAGGCAAATGTGCATTGCCAATCTTCTCTCTGTACCTCACAGCAACTGCTCCACATTGTGCGTCAGAAGGCTACTCAGGGCGTGGTGGATGCCACCCTCAAATTTACACTGAGCGCACTCTGGAACCTCACTGATGAATCACCTACAACCTGCCGCCATTTTATTGAGAACCAGGGGCTGGACCTGTTTATTAAAGTTCTAGAGGTATGCAGAAATGTCAACATGTACATGCAGATAAACAAAACGGCTTAGAGCAGATTACCATACTAGGTAATCATCATACTTAACCATGTGTTCTGTATAAGTACATATGCCTTTGGGGTGGGCTGACTCACTGTTGTTTTGTTTCCTACCCACCACGCTCTCTGCAGTCCTTCCCCAATGAGTCCTCTATTCAGCAGAAGGTTCTCGGTCTGCTGGTGAGTTTACTGCTCTGTTATTACCCTTTAGAAAAATGGAATGTTTTAATACATTTACAATGTAAATTTACGATGTAATTATTATTCCCCCCTCACCTTTTGTTGAGTAGAACAACATAGCAGAGGTTGGGGAGCTGCACGGAGAGCTCATGGTGCAGGGGTTCCTGGACCACATTAGCACACTGCTCCACAGCCCAGAGGTGGAGGTCAGCTACTTTGCCGCAGGCATCCTTGCACATCTGACGTCACGAGGAGAGGGGGCCTGGACGCTCAGCCCCGATCTTCGATCCTCGCTGCTGGAGCAATTGGTAGGAATGAGCACGACTACTCATAACTCATGCACATAAATGCTGTACACGGTTGTTTAGAAAAAAATGGTTTGAGTTTTATACATTTGTGTGTCTGTCTAGCACACTGTCATTATGAAGTGGCCCCCGCCGGAGTGTGAAATGGTGGCCTACAGGTGAGCTGCAGTTTTTCTGTAATAATAAAAAAGAAAGAACACAATTACATAAAGGCAAGAAGGCCCATACTTGACTCAGAATTGTTATCACTACAAGCTGATACAGCAGATGCAAAGATTTGAACATTCATTACCTGCAAAGTTATGGAAGGATGCATTACGTAAATCAAGTCTCTAGGATTCATTTTCATAAAGTATTGAAAAAAATGTAAATTTGTTTCTGAATAAAACGACTCATCAGTCTCAAAACAAACGGTCTACTTTGGAAAATGGGCAGTACAGGTTGTTATTAGAGTGTTCAAAGTGCATCCAAACTTTTATCTTGCTGGCAGAAACTTCACCAGACCTATTAAACTTTATAGCTCAAGTGATAGAAGGACAATTTTAGGGTATCTCTGACAATTGACTTGTTTTCCAAGAGAGAACCTTGAAAAACAAGTCCACAAAAAGTTATTTATATTTCTCACATTTGTGTGAGTTAGTTACTTAAATCCTATGTACAGTCAAATCATCCAAACCTTAGCATACAAATGCGACATATCATATTCTCTCATTCTAGGTCATTTAACCCCTTCTTTCCCCTACTGGAGTGCTTTCACACCCCAGGTGTCCAGCTGTGGGCAGCGTGGGCCATGCAGCATGTCTGCAGCAAGAACGGTGAGACACAGATAGGTGTACATACAAAACCAGTCTATGGCTCACCGACCCAAACCGCTCACAGATTTGATATTGTGTTAACCCTTGTGCCTGCAGCCGCTCGCTACTGCAGCATGTTGTTGGAGGAGGGCGGCCTGCAGCAGCTGGAGCATGTTCATACACACCCACAGACCCACAGAGATGTTAAACTCCTTGCTGAGAGCATTCTGGAGAGCCTGCAGCGCCACAGAGCCCGCACCGGCCAGCCTGCACACACACACACAAGTCGCCGCCCACCACCACAATAACCTCAGCAAAGGTAAAGACACACACTACTGGTCATTTTGCATCTCAGTCTCACACTGGATGGAGTTTTTTCATTCTTTTATGTTTTGTCTTTCAGGAAATAAGAGTCCCTGACCAAGAGGAGGACATTAAAATGGGTCACACCACCAATAGGGGGATTTTGTATGTGTGCGTGCGTGTCTGTGGTATGCATATCTCACGCACAAACACACTTTATCAAGAATCCCTAGAAAGTCTACATTAAAGGACAGAGACTACGCAATTCTTTGCACACACACTAACCTTATTTATTTCTTTGTGTTTGTTTCAAAACAAGAATATTTCTGTGTGCCAATGTTGTGATAAAAAAAATTTTTAAATTATGATAAACTGCTCAAATCTCAAGATGAGGTTTGGGTTTGTGCTCGCTCTTGTTAGTGTGACTTTGGCATCATGGTGATTTTCGTACCAAAAACATGTCAGTGCACACATACAAATCTCAGTCAGGGATTGAACCCTCAGAAGTTCCCCTGAGAGTCGCCACTCTCCAGCCCCTGTAGGTTACTGAGGGCTCCGGTTGTCTGCATTGGTTGATTAGCTCATTAAATATACGCATGACGCTGCTGTGAGCTCAAGCATGCTGGAGTTTGCCTGAATGCTTGTACTGTTCATTTTAGGAATGCCTGCTTGTTTTCTTATAGCAGTGTTCTGTTCACTGAAACCCACACCTCTGGGTCTGCAATACTACTGTTGCTCTCCTCAACATTCAGTGTTTTTCAGCTAATGCCTTTGATTTGATGTGACAGGACACTTGCCAAGGGTCTGTTCAGTGGGTTCAAATGTCCCAGACATATGTCTGTCTACAAGTGTGGAGAAGTTGTATCTCTTTAAGATGCTCCAGTGTTATTTCTTTTCTAAACATTTGGCAGCCCTGGGGCAGTCATATCAGTGTTAAAGCCAGCAGTGCTGTAGATCAGACAACCCAGAGTAGTATTCACATGATTAGTTGAAATTATAGAGTACTACAGGCAGTTATGTCTGATTAAGTGCAAATGTCCTTTCTGGAGAAAAATGGCAATACTGTCAGTATAGTCAAAATTGATGTACAATTGCGTATTAAGTTACAATTGTTTTCCCTATGAGAAACTTGTGTATATGTTGGTATGTCTGCTGTGCTTCCCAACACTTCCAGGTGGCTTAAAGACAGGGACAGCACTTCGCTGTGAGCATGTTTGTATGTACATGTGTACAAGTATCAGCATCTTAGAGAGTGTACGTAAATTGTACCTAACAGAAAATAAGAGAGAAATAGTCATTATTTGGAACTGGTTGAATTGGTTGCATGGACATTGTTCTATTGTATGTTCCATTGTTTTTTTGTCTTCTTCAGTTTATCGGATAAAGAAATGCTTGTAGAAAAATTGAGGGGAAAATGGAGAAACATTGTGAGTAAGGGGTGTTATTTGAAATATTCAAGGGTATTTCTCTTTTCTGAAACCACTAATGTGACATTAGTGACATTAGTATCCTCAAGGATGCCATTTTACCAAGTACACGTCTGTTGTCCAGAGAAGTCCCCATGTGCTTAAACAGCTGACCCTGATGCCCACATTCTCCTCGCTCAGCTCTCATTAAGGCACCTGCCACCATTCTCTATGCAATCAAAAGTAAAGTTTCCGTTGCAACCTGCTGTCAAACCCCTGATAAAACCATGATGACACTTTAAAAAGCTTCAGCAGGAATCGCAGTGACAGGTCCCAAGACTTGTACAGAAAATGTGTCTGTTAATGGAAATAAATATAAAATATTGGGCTACAAATGGTACATGAAAATAGCTGTTAGCAAAACACACATAACCACATCTGCTCAGTGAATTATGGCCTTGTTTTCTGTAAATTAGTTGTTGTATGAGCTTGCAAATTCCGCACGTGTCCCAGGCAAATCTCATGAGTTTCAACACGGGCGAAGAGCAGCAGATGACACAGAACTTGCTTTTGTTCTTTTCTGTTGTTCCTTCTGATGTGTTCAATTGTTTAGTTGAGCCCCTGGACATCTCCCTGGATGAAAGCCAGTTTGTTTTTAGCAAGAATTTAATTCAGATGGAAAATGCAAAAAGTAAAGATATTGTATGTCTGCTGTGACTGCGCCATGTTGCTGCTGAGTCACGTTTTCAAGTTTGGAGAAATAAAGAATGTACATTCCTATAAACTGGAGATGACGCTTGTGGGAGTAAACAAAGTATAAGCAGGTAATAGAAAAATCTTTATTGTCATATTACAGTGTTGTGATTTGTAAGAAAATCAAAAATCATCTCTTGTCAGTCTAAGCCTGAATGTCACTACTCAAGCTGACCTTAACTAATACACTGACACTGCCTCAGATGCACACAGACAATCAATGGGTGTTAATTGTCTATCAGACATGAGGTCATAAGAGAGCGGTGGGCATATGTATGTGCACGTCTGTGTGAGAGAGAAATTCAATAACTCGGAAGAGTCTATTCCCCAGTGTACCGCGGAGGTCTCTTCTCTATGAAGGCAGCCATACCCTCTTGTCTGTCCCGCGTGGGGATGACCTGAAAAGACGGGGCAAGGGTTACAGCAGGGCAACAGCGGGCAGATGATGATGTGACTGCAGACAGCCTCATAGGGTTTAGACTGAGTGTCAAAGTTGAACCCCAAATGAATTCCATTCACTGGTTACGCTGAATTTTTTATGGGTATCAATGCATGGGAATGAGCCAAGTCGTGTTTTAGAATTTAAGTTGGGGAAAAAAAAAAAAAAAAGTTTGACTTTGTCCAGAATTTTGGTAAACAATGGAAGTCTTACCCGAGCATAGCACATCCTCTCTATGGCCATTGCTGAAGTGATGTCCACCTGGAAGAGACTGATTTCAGTCACTATGGTCATTGACGGAAAATAATGAGAAAACCTGATTCATGAGTCATTGTGTACCTCGACGCCTCTGTTCATTGCTTCTTTCGCCATCCGCACAGCGATAGGAGCCTGGGCAACAGAAATAAAACACATGAGTTGGAGGGTGAAAGGTTTGATATGAGACCCTTGTTTAGACTCATATACTGCCACCATAAAAGTAAAAGAAATATGTAGAGGAGTGACCAAAATAAAATAACAGATCCCAACAGCCTTTTTTTCTAATGCAGCACACAATGTAGTTGGAAATAAACATCGACTGTAGATAACAATGTAAATACAAGGCTCTTGCAAAGCCCAATGAATATGAACCCATGCCATCTAATGCTCCTATATGAACGACACATGCATGGTGCTGAAAGGAAGACTAATACACCACATACCAGATGAATAACACAAATAAGTTATATAAACTGCTTCACTGAAATGAACAGTTTTAATTCTACTGCTTTAGATTGTTTCACCATGACCACAGCTTTGTGTCTCACAAACACAAATAAGTTGCAGTCAAACAAAAATGGCGAGCTGATAGCATTTCTTCTAAGGCAACAACATCCAACTTTCTATCGTGTGGATTACCTATTGATTATTTATATATTCTGCAATGTAAAACTTTTGCATATGTGAGTTATGTTTTGGAAAATGAGTACCTATCTACGCTGCTGTTAGCCCTCATCTACGAGTGGAAAAATGACATCTGTTGTTGGATTCAATCCCAAAACAAAAAAGTTTTCTAATTCAATTTTATTCTGAATCTAAATAAAAGATGAAGTAACAAAACATAGTGAAACATCACCTGTAAAACACCGGCCTTCCAGTGAGCAATGTTGGCAAAACTGGTCCCAGTTCAACCTAAGTCCGAACCCCTGATTTAAGGGCTCACACAGCTTATCTCCTACATCCTATTTCCCTTTCATTCAATGCAAACTCCTGTCTGTCATTCAACCCACACCAGCATGTGTGTGTGTGTGTGTCTGTGTGTGTGTGTGTGTGTGTGTGTGTGTGTTGTGTGCGTGCGTGCGCTGAGCTATTTGTGGTCTCTTTCTCCACTTGACTGCCACTCCGGCCCTGCCCAACTGCAGGTATCTGGACTGGAGTGAAAGAAATATGGAATGACAGAAGCCCGGAGAGAGGGGAAGATGGGAAGAAAACACCAGGAAGAGATGAGGTCAGAATATAAAGGGGCGGACGAGAAGCAGAAGAGAGAGGCTGTTGAGGGGAAGAAGAGGTAAGAGAGCTGGTCACAGCCTGGAGGAGGAGAGCTGCATCGGTATCTGAGCTGTGGCATAATGAAAAAGTGTGTGTTTGTATTCTAACCTGGGGCAGTATCTCTCTGGCCAGGCTGAGTGCCTCTCTGTAGGCAGCGTCCCCTGTTTGGTTCTGTTCGACCGCTCTGTTTACGAGCCCCATCTCCAGAGCTGTCTGCCCTCCCACACGCCTACCTGATGACAGAAAGAAAGGGAGTGCGATACACGAAACCCTCGCTGAACGATAAGCATCCTGCACCTATAGCGACATGTCAGCGTTTGCGTAATAACACCTGTGAAGATGAGCTCTTTGGCCAGAGTGATGCCGACCATCCTCGGCAGCCGCTGACTGCCCCCTGCAGGACAAACCACTTCAAGGTCAACTTCTCATTGATGCTTTATCTCTCCGCTAAGACACTCAGCAAAGTACTAGCTCATTTTTATGACCTCTGTTCGTCTTACCCGCCCCTGGGAGCAGCCCCCGTGTCGTCTCAATCAGACCCATCTGTGCCGAAGTCGCTGAAACACACACATACAAGGGACAGTTGAAGGTCTGAGCTGCTGAGTACCATTAAGCTAGGGAGGGCATAAAGTCTGACTGATGCCTCTGTCAGAGCAATAGACACAAACACCTGCTCGCCTAGCTCATCATCCCTCAGCCAATAACCTAACTGCCGCGCCTAATATAACCAGTCATGTAGATTCAGCTGCATGAACAGCTGGGCAGATGTATCTGGCCTCACCAGCAATCATTAGTCCCTGAGCTCATCAACGGATCATTACGATGGGTGGAAAACACACATCTCCTAGTGTAAACGTTTTTTTTAGCCTGACCACTGTGTATTTCTATATACTGTATTTTAATTGTTTTGAAATACTTAAAAAAAAAACTTAACCCCTTCACATCCAGTATTGACTTCTGATAGCTACACCATATACCAAACGAAAACCATAAACTGAGGTTGGAGATTTTTACCTAAAATTGACAATTAGGTTTTCAATGACGATCATTGTCACTATCGATCTATCTGCCAATTATTTTTTTCCATTAATTAATTGTTTTGTCTATAAAATGGCAGAAAACAGCAAAAAAATGACGATTATAATTTCCCACAGACCAAGGTAACATCTTCAAATGTCTAGTTTTGTCTGACCAGCAGTCCAACATCCAAATATATTCATTGTACTATCATGTATGACAAAGAAAAGCACCAAATTCTCACATTGGAAAAGCTAAGACCAGAAAATATTTGGCATTTTTGGTTAAAAAATGATTTGAACGATCACTCGGTTATCAAAATAGATGTCGATTAATTTTTTGTCAATTGATTAATTGACAAATTATGACAACTCAAGAAACAATATTCTGAATGTGCCCATTTCTGCCCATGTTCATGTATGGACATACAAATTATATTCTTGTAAACAACTCTAATATTTTCAGATATAAAAAAGGAAGTACATACTACAAAAAGTATGGTTTTTCAAATTAAAAACGATAGGGTTTTGCCTGATCTTGAAAAACTAATGAAACAAAGAAGGAACCCTAACATTAGATGCTGTAACCAAGAACGAATAAAAGATTTCATGAATGGTTCTACAACCTGTCAAATGGGCTAAGATAGAAGCTTCTGTTTTGATCCCTTTATAACCTTTATAACCAAGTACTCGTGACCCATCATCACAGGTCACGCCTGTGTATCATCCCAGAATTATTGGAACAGGTTTTAGAGTCCTGAAGATGTACAACTCACCTCATAAAAAAGCAGATTTCAAGATTTGATTTTTTTAAAGTCAGAAAAACAAACATAATTTTGTGTAGCACACATGCTTTCTTCTTCAAACTTGTGTACCCACACCCAGGTTGAGAGCCACTGCCCTACTCTACACTTATAGGGATGACGGAGTTGACAGTCTAGAGAAATGGCCCTAATTGGACCGTCCTGTGTGGAGTCAACCACTGATCTAATATGTACAGATCTGTGACAGATGTGAAGTGAAACTGACTTCCCCTCTCCAACCCCATTAATGCCACCTGTCGGTATGAAGAAGAGGGGGAAACGTATCGAGGCGTGATGCAGACAGGGTTTACAGGTGAAAGTTCATCGGTCGCTCACCAGCAGTGCGGAGGTCACAGGCCAAGGCTAGCTCCAGTCCACCTCCCAGGGCAACGCCATCCATGGCTGCGATGGTTGGCACGGGCAACGATGCTGCAGAGGCATTACAACAAAGACAGGAAAGTGCGTATACACATTCAGGGTGCAACAAAGGTGAGAGTCTTTCTTACCTATCTGAGTCATGAGCGAACGCAGGCCGTGAACAAACAGATCGGACTCAGTGTTGTTCATCAAAGCTCTCTCTTTCAGGTCTGCACCTGTATATATATATCAAAACATACACCATCACACATGATTCAGACGGGCTTTGATTACAAATGTAGACACCCGGTAGGTTTAGGATGTTTCAGAGGACACTTACCTGCACAGAAAACCTTCGGTACTAAACTCCTGAAGACAACCACACGCACTGATGAGTCACTGGACAGAGTGGACACCAGCTCCCTCATCTGCACTCACAGGACAAAGTGTCTCAGTCAGTGGCTTGTGTGTGTGTGTGTGTGTGTGTGTGTGTGTGTGTGTGTGTGTGTGTGCCTGTGTGTGTGTGTGTGTGTGTGTGTGCCTGTGTGTGTGTGTGATGTAGAAGTCTGCCCACCTGTGACACAAACACATGGCCCAGAGCGTTTCTTGCCTTGTGCTGGCACATCAGCACCTCCACTATTCCTGAGAAAAACAGGAGAAATAAAAGGGCAACAACTAGCAATTCATTTTCATAGTTTTTCAATCGATTATTAACTTCAGCACCTCATGGTTCCTACTGTGTTCCTGACGTGCACAGCTGTTGTAAGAAACTGTTTAAAATCACAGGTTATAAATCAGATTCTAGTAGATTTCCCCAGAGAATCTAACAAATTCCTTCCACACAAAACCCCATTTTAATAATATTCCAGAAATGCCATCACCTGCGAGATTATAGCCTGTTCTTCCTCAACAAGTGAGCAAGTACAGACATTTGACCTTTACTGGAGATCAAGGCTTTATAGCTGTAGTATAAGATGGATGGCAGAAAGGTGCCTGACAAACTGTGTTTGTGTGTTAACTGAATGGCGAGTTTGTCAGCGTGAATTTCAACAATGTTGGATGACGGGAAAGGGCGTCCCTACCGTCGTCTCCCCCTTCTAACCGCTTTAAATCCACCTCCAAAGGATCTGCCGCCGCTGTGTGCTGCCTGCGGCCCGCCAAGGGGCGACCGCCACCGGCCAGCACTCGCGCTCCGCCCCGGTGAATCAGGTGGGAGGCCGAACCGTGCGCTCCCCGGAGAGCAGCACCCAGGCACCGCCACGACGAGCTCCTCGGCCCCGCTAGTCTGCGAAGGAGCGTTGTCATACTGGCCGATCCTTTGACGTTCAGCTTCCAGAAGCAGGAAGATCGTCCAGCAAAGTTGTGGCAAATTTACAGGAAGTCCCGAGCAGCTTTGTTCCCGTGAGAGGAGGGACTTGGCTGCTCCTGGCCTCACCTTCAAATCAGCAACGAGAAAGCAAAGTAACGGACAGGTTCACGCAGGGTCGCTCACCACCGCGCTAAGGCATATTGAGACGTGACTAAAACCGAAATGCTGGTGTCATTTCGCTTTCCGATAAAAGGGAAGCTTCGAAGTAGCTGACACCAGTCGCAGTTTCACTCAGCAAGACTCAGAGGGAAAATTTTACAATTGTGAAAGTTTATTTTTACTTCCCCAGTCTATTCCTTCTTTTCAAACACACACACACACACACACACACACACACACACACACACACACACACACACACACACACACACTGTCCTCAAACCTGCTGTCCTGTCTCTTGAGTGTCCAGTCCAGTCTTTGGCCAGACAAAGCTGGTTGTTGAGGTAAGGTTTTCCGTCAGGCTGCCCATGTCTAGCCTGACCATGCATTATTGAACAGGTCTTTTCAGGTTATGCCATTACACAGTCATACAGTGGGTCTGATGGCACATACAGTGAGAGCTAAGTGTGTGTGTGTGTGTGTGTGTGTGTGTGTGTGTGTGTGTGTGTGTGTGTGTGTGTGTGTGTGTGTGTTTTTGCATATCCATGTGATCCAGACTTTGTGATAGAAATTGACCACTGATGAAACATTTCAAAGTTATTTTAATGTCCAGGCGCATCCTTTGTATTGATCAGATTCCTCTGCAAGCACATTTTTTTCCGCCATTTTATTGCTGACTGGCTTTGTTTACTTTTCCCTAATTAACGTGGGCACAAATGGCTCTGGGCAGTGAATCATATTCATTCGCAATTGAGATGTAAATAAATCATAGCTGAAGAGTGTGGGTGGCTGTGTGTGCTGCAGGGTGTCGGGTCAGGGCAGGATGAAGTGAAACTATAACCCTAACAGCATAGTTGCATATTAATCACACACATTTTACTAATGAAAATTTGACCACTGACCAGAGAGATGATAGATAAAACAGACAGAAAGAAGGAAAGAGAGAAAGACCCAACAGGTGTGTTAAATTTAAATGTCTCAGAAGGCATCGTTAGAGAGGTAAAGAGAGAGCTTTCAGATTTGTGTTGCATTGGAGTGAAATGTCACCTGGTGGATTTTGGACGGAACAGGTGGTTTAGATTTGATATCTGGCAGGTGTGTAGTCCTCGTCTCACATGTACAAGCCCTGAGATGGAAAAGTGATGGTAGATGGCACTCGCCGTTCGACTGTGAGTGGGTATGAGAGACAGAAACTGAGCCTCTTGGACTGTGACTGACGTAAGACGGTTTGTCCCTGGACTCGGGATACTCAGGTTGGTACCACATCACAGCTAGAACACAGACTCTCAGACACACACAGGCCAAGGTTGCCATTAATGCCATCACAAAGGACAAAGAAGACGAGAGGAGCTGTTTTGTCTAGTGTGTTTCAGTGAGCACCATTTTCTGGCTTTAACTGGACAGATTCACATCTTCCTCTGCCAACAAACATCCTTGTCATGGCACACAGCATTTCCCCTCCAATCCTGCAGGGGTCAGCCTTGTATCAGAGGGTTGACTGGAGGAGTGTGGGCCCCGTACTGTTGCTTTTCTGCTCCCTTTGCCCTCTAATGCAGTCACAACTTGTGTTTGCGATGTGTGGACCTTTGCTGATCAACTCGCTCCTGATGTGCTCACATACACAAGCTCTCCTCGCCATCCTTGTTCAAAAGATTCTCTTTCTTCTCCACCTCCTCCGTTTCCTTCCTCTTCCTTTCCTCCCACTAGAGGAGGGAGGTGACGGGACCTGTAGGCAGAGCAGTGTGTAGACTGCAACAGACGAACCCCAGTCTCATCAAAACCCAGGGTTGGGGTTGGGCAGGGAGGCCTGGTGATGGAGCAGAAGGCCAGACATGAGTCAGAGGGAGTCAGTGGCGTCCTCTTACTGTAGCTGTCTGTCATGAGCAAGACGGCATAGTGATCTGCACAGGACGTGTACAGTGTTTTTGACCTTTGTGTCAGATGTTTTACCACACAGATATACTTGTTACTAACACACATAGATCTCTTTCTTAAGATTAATCCACATTCGTGTGCTTTTGGTCCATATCGCACAGTCAAAAACATCCCTCTGGCTGTTTTTAACTCATGTAAGGAGTAAAATTACTTATGAAACCATAGAGGAAAACAACAATTGTGCGACACTGCCATATTTCTTCTAATGTATTTGTGTGTGTGTGTGTGTGTGTGTGTGTGTGTGTGTGTGTGTGTGTGTGTGTGTGTGTGTGTGTGTGTGTGTGTGTGTGTGTGTGTGTGTGTGTGTGTGTATGAAGGGGCAGGACCTGGGTGGCTTTGATTATTTTAGCACATTAACTCCATGAAAGTCCACAGAAGCAGGGAGCAGTGGATTAATACGCTCTTTAGATACTGCAGAACACTGAACATCTCATCAAAATGAGGATGGGGAATCCGTGACACTTGCTAATAGTGACATGCTCCTTTATTACAAAAAACGTGGGCACTGTAATTTATTTTTACTAAATGTTGCGTACACCGTCCTGCTGCAGTAAATACTCACTAGAGCTCCAAATGTGTATTCTTCCACAGCATAAAACAGTCCCTAGAAAATGCACTATTTACTCCTGTTTGAATAACATTTGTTAAAAACTACAGTGCCCAGTTGTTTAAGGAAAATATTTTGCTTTCTTCAAAAATGAAAGTGCATGTTCATGATTCCTTTATAAATATATCTATCTTCAGCAGTAAGGATTTGGCTTGAGGCTGAGAGCCACAGACAGGGTCAAAAAGCTAAGAGTATTGAGAGGTGGAATAGGACATTGTTAGTTTTGGTCTTTCCATAGCATTTGGCTGACAATAGCACAAATATAGAGGCTGACAGTGATTAGGCACATTTTCCTCCAGGCTGCTCTGTCCCCGGTCGAGCTTTTCTTGAATAATGATACATCAGACATTATGTATTCTCCATGCACAGCACGTCACAAAAGAAACTACATCCTGTATTTGACCAAGTTTAGAAGGTACTTTTTATTACATAACAGACAAATTATCGGCCATAAAATGAAATGTAAAATGTAGGGGGCCGTCGTTTTACGTTTAATTTTCTCCATCCCCAGAGCCCATACACACCCACAAACAAACTCACCGCTTTATGAAGGGGCGGTCAGGGTGACTGACAGATGATCGTACTCTTGGTTGAATTACATTAGAATGATGGAGTTGGTTATATGCTGAAAAAAGGGCCTCTGACTTACAAAATAGTGGAGCCAGATGGGAGAAGAGTTACGACCAACCCGAGCCACAGGGAGAGCAATGCAGAGAGTAGTTATAGCAACACTCTGTTGAGGAGTGAAGGGCCAGAGGTCAGCCTACATTGAATATATTTCAATGCTGAAAAAAAAAATTCACTTGTCATTATTTAGTCCAGGGAAACCTCCAAAGAAAAACAAAAAAAATGTGAAGTAATGGGTGTGAAGCAAAGGTGAGTGACACCACCGATGGCAGAGGTGCCCCCCCCCCCCTTCAGGTTGGGGATCAGACCCATCCCGTCTGGCAGTTGACAGCTGACACTGCACAAACCCTTATTAAAAAATAAAGATGTTTCCCTGCTCAGCCTGCCCCACACACTCCATACACCCACAAGAACCCTGTCATAAAGCCAGGGAACATCCATGCAGACAAGCAGGACACATGCCCATGTACTGCACACACACGACCATACAACATAAGCCCTCCAAATATCATGTATCAATGTCACACACAACTGTGTAAACTCACACACACATACTGTGCGTGCACATGGATATACACAAGCACTTCTGGAAACTGACACCATTTGGAGCAGTCAGGGAGAAAAGTTACATTAAGGATTCTGATCACCAGGCTTTACCGAGGCAGTTATCTGCGAACACGATCCAGCGGGGCCATTTAGACAGCAAAGCCCTGACTGAGGAAGGAGACAGAGGCCGACACTGATCAAATAGGCTCATTTTCCCCCAGGCTGCTCTGTCCTCGGTCCAGCTTTTCTTTAATAATGATACATCAGGCTGAAGATAGATATCTGTGCCTGACCACAGCAGCTCTGAAATGAAAGGATGTCAGTGCAAGACCTGTACTATTTTACAGCTTGTCATCCATGTGAACGCTTACTATGAAGCCGTGTCTACTTGTGTCCCCTTGTCACAGTTTGCTTGTCAGTGAGTAGTGAGGACTTCAGTTGATGGCTTATTTTCCCCTTTGCCAATTATTTAATTTGAACAATTTTTTACAAGGCATAAAAGGGGGTCAAATTATACAATAGTTCACGATGAAAAGGCTCGAGCAGAGAATAAAGAAAAGTCCAAAAAGTAAACATCATTTTGCATGGCAGAATTTTTAGTTTTTGTTATTTCCTTATCATCTAACGACTCCTCAGATTGATCTTACAGGTCCCTATGAGGGTCTAGACCCCCAGGTTGAAAACCACTACTTTTAGGAGTAGTTTGACATTTTCGAAATATGTTCATTCGCTTTCTTGCTGGGAGTCAGATGAGAAGATTGGATGACACCAATCTCACATCTGTGCATAGTATAGCTGGAGTCAGCAGCCGGTTAAATAGCCACAAAACTGCTCGTGAACGGCAAATTGGCATTTTAATACTTGTGTATTTGTATCGATTAAATAAACCAGATATAACGTGTTAATTGGTGAGCTTTAGAGGTGCTGGTAGGCAGGATTTGTTACCTTTAGGCAAAGCCAGGCCAACTGTTTCCCCCTGTTTCCAGTCTTTATTCTAGGCTAAACTAACTGGCTGCTGGCTGCTGCCTCGTACTTACCATTCAGGCTTAAGGCTGGTGTTGATCGTCTTGACTAACTCTTGGCAAGAAAGCCACAAAACGCATCTCCAAATATGTGAAACTGTGCCTTTAAATCAGAATTAAAACAGCATCAGTGTTGTTCATGAGGTTTAATGATAGTGCTCCTTGAGGACAAATGACCTCTGTGTGACCTCTGCGGGAAACAGGCTTGAAATGAGTCTTGTATACAAAAACTTTAGCTGTTAAGAAATTATCACTAATTATGGTAACAAGGTTGTTTTTTTTTTTGTAACTCTTTACTAGTCTAATGACTTAAACTACATCTAATTATTCTTGTGCACTGATTTATTCATATTTCTGACACTCACAATATCACACTGGTATGGCAAATATGGTTAGGGTGGCAATTATGCCACCACTTGGCATTACAAGATAATATTTCTTAATTTCATCCTTCATCTTAATTCAAAAGTCTACCTTCAACTGTTTCTGTTTTCTTGAATGACTCATATAATGAGCCATTGGGCAGCAAAGACACAATTGGTGACAGTCCACATCCTGCCTGCCTCCTTCCAAGCCCAGTGTTCAGACCAAAAAGTGAGACGTGGACAGCTGAATGTGTGACTTCACTGTCTTCCCAAATTAAAATTTGAGTATGCCAGAAAATTAATAACTGAGTAGCACACAATCCAATTTGAATGCATTATGTTGTCAACAAGCAGCTGGGGGACAGAATTAGCCACTGGACCACACGAGATAAGGCCTGTTAAATCTGTGCATGGCTAAGAGGCTGCAGCTTTCAGGCAAGATTATGACTGACTTTTGTTTTTTTCAGGCAGGCACTCACACAAACACGCAGAGAGAGAGAGGGGGGAGAGGGAGAGAGAGACAAGTCCTCCTCTAATTTCCTTGGGTGTCTCTGCCTCTGTGCTCTGGACGTCTGGATCTGTGGAGAAGGCAACACCTGGCGACGTCACCGCCGCTGCCACACAATCAACTCACACACAACACAAACGGCACCTCCGTGTGTGCCGGGCTGCAGTGTGGAGGGGGCGGAGAGGGAGGGAGGGAGGGAGCGTGGCCACAGCGCAGCAGAGAGCCACAGTCACACACAGCTGTCCGAGCGGAGCGGAGGGAAGGACGCACTTTTCCACGGCGGGGGGTACATCAGACCCACACACACACTCACGCACACACAGTCAAGGGCGTGTGTGAGCTGGGTTCGCGTCCTGGATTCGGGAATTTTGCGCAAGTCATGGCATTTGTTTGGAAACTAAATAAACAACGCACTCCGCTGGCGACAACTAATTCACAAAGATGAGTCACGGAGGGGATGATCGACAACGCTCAGTGGTTCCGTGGTCTTCTCTGGCGGGACAAAGTCCGGTAAGCCGCACGATTCTCACCTTCAGGGCGCTAAGCGTCTCTCGGTCACCTTCCGTAATGATGTCTAGTGGCGACGTGCGTGGCGCGCCAGAGCGCGTCTGAGTGACTGACCGATAGTCTTTCTGAGAGAGAAGGAGAGGCTGGATATAAACAGCAGCCAGGCTTTCAGGCAGCGTCAGCCAGACACGCAGAGAAGCCACCTCGCCTCTCTCCCAGCCCCCCAGACCCATGCAGGATGCCCGGAGAGCGCCGGGGAGTCCTGGTCCAGCTCAGCCCGAGTTCATGACGCTCTGGGCGGCCTCGTCATGTGTCTCCTGCCAGAGCCCAGCGCCCAATCCCTCCGGCTCCTCTTCCTCTTCATCTTCGTGATGGGGGTGGCCCCCTCACCGGCTCTCACTGCCGGCTGCCCCGACAGATGCGTGTGCGACGACCAGCTGGTGGTCCAGTGCGCCGGGCAGGAGCTCACCCAGTTCCCCAATGACCTGCCCCTGGCCACCCGGCAGCTCATCATCTCCAACAACCGCATCGGGGACCTGCCGGCGCTGCAGCTCAACTACCTGTCAGATCTGGTCTATCTGGACTGCAGCAACAACTCTTTGACCGAGATCTCCGAGTCCACCTTCGGGAACTTGCGCAAACTCGCCTACCTGGACTTGTCTTTTAACATCCTGCTGCAGATCGAGGACCGGACTTTCGGGCCCCTGGCGTCTCTGGTGATGCTCCGGCTGACGGATAACCCGAGCCTGGGGGAGATCCACTCGGATGCCTTCTCGGAGAACATGGCTCTGCAGGTGCTGGACGTGAGCCGGAACAACCTGACGGCCCTCAACATCAGCAGCCTGATCGCCCTGCCTGCTCTGCGGTCTCTGGGGCTCAGCGGCAATCCCTGGAGGTGCGACTGCGACACGGAGGACCTCTGCCTGTGGGTACAGATAGAGGGCTTCAAATTCCAAGGTGAGGATGGATGAGGTTTACAAGATGTTCAACAAATAGTTTTCAATCCAAACACATTTACACAGGGAGATTTAAGGTGATCTAAACTGTGAAAAGGATTGTTTACTGTTTAGATTAGACCTTTAAAGACTTGTTGTGGCAGTGGCAGCTCATGATCATAATAAAAAAAAACATTTCCTGTCTGCGTCCCTTGTCAACATTTAGTCTGCGAGCCCACACTGTGTTCCTGATCAGGTGGCAGCAGATAGACCTCTTGTATGTTTGGCTCTGGAAGTGGGATTCTCTTGCGGGCCGGTTTCCTGTCAAGTAAACAAGCAGTTCCTGTGCTTTTTTTCCAAGCGCCAAAGACTCTCCAAGCTCTAATCATTTGTTATTGTCACATCAGCTCATTTAGATAATTTGACTGTGGGCACTTGGTCAGTTCAGTCTCTGATGGTGGGCCACTTATCGCGCTATTGCCCTCCTTTTATTTTGCAGATATGTATGCACACATACACTTCCATGTTCAGTCTCACATTTGCACGGATGAAGAGTCAGATGTAGCTGGTCTCTTTGAGGCGCGCGCTCACACACACACACACACACACACACACACACACACACACACACACACACACACACACACACACACACACACACACTAGAAGACTCCAGAGATAATGGTTTGACCTCAGAGTCAGACCAATCTGAAGATTTCGTTCCCCTGCTCCTGTCTGCAACACAGTCGCCTCAAACTGCCCTTCACGTCTCAATAATGTCTGAAGTTTTCGCCAACAACTCAGCAGACTTGTGTTACTTGGAAAGCAACAGCCATCTCAGCCGTCCATTCTGTAAATAGCGGAGGATCAAATTAGACTGACCCAGGAAATCACCAAGAATGAGCCTCGTGACCTTCTCAGGGAGGACAAGCTCAGATGATCTTTGCTTGTAAATGTTGATGGGCTTAGTTCTAAGCGGGTTAACTGGGTTAGGTCTTGTAACAAAGTGGTCTTGCTTATTATAGCTGTGTGTCTATCAGACTACATCCAATTGATCTTACTGCGTTGTCTGTCTGGGTCCTGAAGGCAGAGATAATGCTGAGAAGATGATTGTGTCCTTTTGTACCCTTTTTTCGTGTGGCTAGCCCATCCTGCCGGCACACACACACACACACACACACACACACACACACACACACACACACACACACACACACACACACACACACACACACACAGAGAGAAACAGACACCTGGGTGTGCTGGTGCTCCCACTATCGTATGCTTTGGCCCTTCAGTCCAGATGGTTAATGATGGTGCTCAAAAAAGCTGGACTCCTATGCTCCCATTAAGGACAGCATGTACGTGTGTGTGTGTGTGTGTGTGTGTGTGTGTGTGTGTGTGTGTGTGTGTGTGTGTGTGTGTGTGTGTGTGTGTGTGTGTGTGTGTGAGAAAATGACTCACTCCACTTAAGTGTTTGTTAGTCAATGTGTGATCTGGAGGTTAAGAGAGAGCCTAAGGCCAGGGCCTGTGGGAAACAGGAAGTTTAAGGGACAAGGAGCTTGAGAAGAAGGTCACTTGAAGACAGAAGCTTCCCAAACTTGTTAGCCACCTCCACTTTCTCATCACACTGAAGTACACTCAAAAACTGGCACACACATGAGCACACAGGCACTTACACACACTCACACATACTTAATGTGTGCACACTCTGGTTTGCTTTTTTCCCCCCCGCCAACCACCCAGTCCTCACACAAACACATTTCGATAAAAAAAAACTCAGACAAATACTCAAAAGGGCTTTTGAATCATAAGTGGCACAACACAAAACGCCCACACACAAGCCATTGTGCATTCAACATGCAGGCTGCTGTGCTGGTTTAAATTCCAGCTAATAACTATGAAATTACAGCTAAATTTGTCATCACACTACACTTTACAAGTTACGTGACCAGAGGGGTTGGGACTGTGGTCCACAATGAACACGCATTACAGCAAAACACACTCTTTGGCTGACAAATCATGTATTGATATGGCACTCATAATCAACCACAGTACCCAGTTTAACCGAGTGAATGGGGTCAAGTGAGCGTGTATGTTTGTGTGTGTGTGTGTGTGTGTGTGTGTGTGTGTGTGTGTGTGTGTGTGTGTGTGTGTGTGTGTGTGTGTGTGTGTGCTAGAGCATGTAGTGTGTTTCTGTGGCCATGAATGTCCTCCGATCTGACTGCAGGGCTATGAGTCTAATGTACAGAGATTCCAGCTGTCGCTACCTCTCAATGTGAATATGAATCAGGTGCATGCAAGTGTGTGTGTGTGTGTGTGTGTGTGTGTGTGTGTCTGAGTGTGCAACATCTTCACTCATTCAAGAACCTCTGATATTGCTGCTGATGGTGTGAGTTTAAATTACAACATTGATTATTGTGGAGATCTCATTTAAAAAAGTCCTTATTTGTTTTCTGTTTCAGTGGCAGTTTTGGGGTCATACTCCAGCATTTTTTAGTGTGTTCCTCTGTTAAAGTAAGTCACTCAGTTTGTGTTTGTGTCAGGCATGTGTCACTGACAAAGGTTGACATGACTTGACTCTGGCAGCCACGAAAGTCAAAGTGTGGCTTCAGGAAAACAGCAAGGTTGGCAGGTGCAGTTAGGCCTTGTCTGTCCATAAGAAAGAGACAATGAGAGGGAGAGAGGAGGAAAACAAAAAACATGGTTTTTTTTAGCACATGCAAAAAAGGAAAGAAGAACATGGAAAAGTCAAGAAAAAAAATATTCTGTATGACACTCAGGTGCCTCTTGGTGTTTTAATTGTATGTTTATACCTGGACTGGCCCTGCTGTTAGAAGAAAAGGAAGTTCAAGTTCAAAAGGTCAGTGAATGAATGAATAAGGAATGTCATTGTATAACAGCTAAGATATAATAATAGGCAGAAAAGTACAATGAAAAATGAAAAAAAAGATATATTGTCTTTATTATTAACTAAACTTAAATCAGCAGAAATCATTATTTTTATATTACTATGCATTAAATGACTACATGTAATTTGAAATGTGTCACAGCACTCTCGTTTCATGTGATATTTCATGCGAATACAATTTTATACCGTACACTGGCTGTCGTTTGCTTCAACCGCTGCTTAACTGCTGTTCATTTGGACACAGCTGATCTGGTTTCTTGGGCGTTCTGTTAATTGTGTTATGTTGCTTTGAATACTCAGATGTCAAAGACGCTAAATGTCAGAGCTCCGTGCAGAAAAAGGCTGCTGGTTTGCATCAAGTCTCATTGGACCCAGGCTTGTTTATTTGTAATTGTGATGACATTATAACGGAGTAGAAATCATTTGCTATGAGATGTTTATATTATTTTGTCCATCCCGTATCTCTCTTAATGTGCTCCAACTTTCCTGTCCCGAGCACCTAAATATTCTCTATCAATTCTCAGTACATGGGGAATATACCTACATTTCCTTTCTTGTTGTAATGGAATTTCAGTTTGTTGAACAACCAGCTGTACTTGCTGTGGGTCGAGTTTGACAAGCAGCTCAGCTAAATACACAAAACGTAGTAAGTGGCTTGTCCTGGGCCGGCAGAGTTGGTTGTGTTATGGCTCCAGTGTTGGGGGAAAGTATTTCTGGCTGCTCTTCGGTGCCCTGGACAGCTCACAGACTTTAGGCAAAGAGCCAATGCAGAGGGGCCACACACAGGGCAAGTGTTAAATATTAATAAAAAGAGAAAGAAGAACAGAAACCACAGGTTCAAGGAAGGGAGGAATGAAAGAAAGAAGTCAGGTTTACACAGCATTTGGATTAGGATTTGACTTTAACGAAAGTGAATCTTAGATTACTTGAGATATGAGATGAGAGGAGAAACTGACTGAAATAGCCTGACAAAAGAATAAAGGACAGAAAGATGAGATAAGATGGAAAGGGCTGAGAAACTGGGCAAACATTAAGATGGACTTTGGATACAGAGAGGGAAAAGACAAAACAGACAGACTATAGAAGAGTTACCAATCGTCTGTGTCCCAGATCTGTCATTCAAATCCATTAAAACGTTCATTATGACAAGGAGGCATCGATTCAATCTAATACAGGTAGACGATACATTATTTATTAGCTGGAACAATTCCTTAGACCCATCTTGTGCTAGAAGCATATCAAATTCAACTGGCCTACTTGTGTAGTGTAGTCTATATATTTTTATGTCTCTGTGCATTTTGCCGTGTGAGCTTGAAACCAAGATTGATGTGATGCTTGTGTGGGTGTGTTTGTGATGTGATCAACTGAGGCACAGAGGGGAGGCAGCTCAGGTGTGTGTGTGTGTGTGTGTGTGTGTGTGTGTGTGTGTGTGTGTGTGTGTGTGTGTGTGTGTGTGTGTGTGTGTGTGTGTGTTTGCGTGTGCGCGACCAAGCAATATACAAGACCGGAGAGTAAAATTGGAAAAGAGAGTGGAGAGTGTGAAGATGACAGAGCAAAGCTAGGTGAAATGGAAGGATGTAGAAGGAGGAGGAAATGGACTGATAAAGGCTGAAGGGGTGACATGAAGGGAGAATAAATGCTAATGTGCCAGAGTGGGAATGAAAAGTGGGAGGTGATAAAGAGAGCAAGACTGATAAGACGGAGCGATAGAGGGAGAAGGAGAGAGAAAGAGTTCTTGCTATCTGACCTTCACTCTCCACTCATCCTCTGCTAGAGGAAGAAGGGATCATATGCAGAAATGATGGAAAGGAGGATGGTGGTACTCTGACTAATGCCGTATTTGAGAGAAAAGGAGTGTGAAGGCGTGTGTTATTGAGCCCTAGTGGATGTGATGGAGAAAAGGTCATCTATTCTTAGTTTTCGGCAACCCTAGTTTGATGCATTTAGCTGGCTAAACGGCGAGCTGTCGATGTTTCGGCACCTTTAAAAACTGGTTGAAAAGAGAAAGTTTGTTCATTGTCTAGATGTCAAACTTGTGTGTTGTCTAATTCACCCCTGTACACAGGTGCCTATAGGAAAATAAAATCATGTTTAAGGAAAGGTTGAATTCCGGCACACTGTCAGCACTGAGTTTACTAGAGTTAAACGTTTTTGTCATGGACCTTTGTCAGGTATCAAGTTCACAATACAAAACAAATCACCTATATTAAAGCCACAAGCTGCAACAGCTAATCAAAAAGGAAGACAATTCAAATTACACTGTTATCACATCAGTACTTGATTAAAACATCCTTAAATTTTGATAAACCCCATATGTCAAAACTTGTAGAACGCAAATGAAAAGATTAGATGGGCAAATCCCATCACTGAGTTTTATCAACAAGAGAAGTTTAAGTAAGGGCTTCGGAGAATAAGCAGTCAAGGTCTCATATCCAAACTGAAAATAACTGAGTCACATTATAGAAAAGCAAGTCATATCTTATTCACACTTTGACCTGCAAAACATCAAATCAATGCTTACTGGACTCTCCCTACAACTAGCATGAGGACATCCAAGCCCCGTTGATCTTACGGACAATTTATAAATAATACCCCAGGTCCTCTTTCCAGAAACCTGCTGCCACAGGGAGGTCAGAAGCCAAGGTCAGCTACAGAGCGCCTGCACAGGAGCCGGTAGGGATTGAGAAATTTGCGGAGGGAACCTCAGAGGGGTGGATGGTTAAAGAGGTGTCGCCCGAGGTTGTCGGGTTAGATGGTGATCTCCTTGTATGGTTCTATATACACAAAGATACGTATGTATGTATTTTGTGTAGTCAGAAGTTACAACAGTAGGCTTTGGTTAATTCTCTGGGATTGGGGGGCTTGGGGGGATGCTTGAGTCTACAGCCTCCACCTCCCCCTCTATATGAGTCCACAACCATACTGATAACCATATGCATGGCATAATTAATCGGCTTATAAATAGCTCTGTTCCCAGTTCACAGGACAGACTCTCGGCCCCGCAGGTTAATACTTCACAGTTCTGATTGTCTGTATGTGTATAATGGGAACAGACTGTATACTGTACATGCATGTATGTGTGTCAAATGCATAGATTACACCTGCGTTTTGCTTCCCTCTGAGTACCCTATACCCTAAGCTTGTGTTTGCATTCATGGTGCAGTTCGAAAAGCCTGAAAAAACTGCTGCGGTTCTTCCACTGCTCATTGGTCTTTTCTGCGTCGAGCAGCAGAGAGGAACGGAGCGAGTCGGAGGAAAACAGAGTGAAGTTCTGAGAAGAGTCAGCAGTATTTTTCAGTGGCATCTCGCCCCCTCACTAGCCCCTCATCCAGGGAGGTGACGAGCCTTGCTCGCTGTCAGTGTGTCAGTGCTGAGCTTGGAAACCGTCCAGCTGACAATTTGTCACAGAGACTGTATCACCCCGTCGCACTGGCAGCCACTCACACACGCATTTATGCAGAAGGGACAAATCTCATAGATTTATGCACACACATAAACACTATCATTTGTGCTCACTGGATTGCTCACTTATGCGTTCTCATTAGAATAAAATAGAAAAACACTGAAGTTCCCAATCACATTTCCTGGAAATCTCTGCTTCTGTGTGTAAAGTGCGAGTGTCTAGTGCAAGTATGTAGTTGTAGCGTCAGTATTTGTGCCTTTGTATTTGCCTTTCTCTGTACATAAGTAAAATGTTACATGGGTGTGTTCCTCTGATTGCTGCTGTTTGTTCCCTGCAGTGTTATTTTTTTTCCTTATTGCCTCTGGCCCGTGGTGTGTTACAGAGCCGCGGGGCTTTACTATATGTCTGTTGAGTGGCATACTTCACAACACAGCCTGCATAGTAGTACCACTGACCACAACCCTGATAATATTACCATAACAGAGTGACATCATGCAGGGACAAGACAGGTCTTAGCACAGTGAGGGCAGATAGGTGACCTTCATGCTCTCCTTCCTGTCCAGCTGTTTAAAGAGAAAATAAGAACTAGACAATAGTGACATCTTGTCCAACTACAGTATAACAGTATCTAAGCGCAGGGCAGGAGGAGATACTATTTGCTTCCAAAGATTAATGTTGTCTGGTTCAGACCATACTAAGTCATCACAAGAAGGCAGAGTGGGGGCCATCCTGTGTCCATCTTATGCCACAGGATTTCCCAGCTAGTACATATTTAAGATGGAGAAATATGGAAACTGCAGTGCCGCAAGCATGCAAGAAAGTATGAATTCTTCAGGGCTGCAGGAACTGTACTGAAACTGCTTGAAATTAGATTGCAAATTCAAGATACTCTGCAGGAACACAGGAGCACACACACACATCTCTATCATTCTGTCTCCCCTTCTGTTTCACTCACATACCCACAAAGGCATACGCACAATCTCTAGCATGAAAAACATCCTGTGGTACTTGTCTACTTCTGCAGGATAACATTATGATTGCTGCACATGACGTTTATGAGTGTTTTAATTCTAAGTGTGATTCTAAGTGCCAGTGCAAGTTCAAATAAGTTAGCTCAAGTTGGCCAGACAACATTAGACACTATCCGAAATCTCAATCAAAACGTTTAGACTCTTTAAAAAACATTTTATTGATACATTTTCAAAATTACATACTACAAAATCAAATTGTCTCTTTGAATAAGTGCCTCATAAGCAGCCACACAAAAACACACTTTACTGAGGATATTTTTCCAGTCCTGTTAGCTCAAACACCGAGTCATGACTGGAAATGATAAAAAAAACACCAGTACCTTTCATTTAGATTGGGTGATTAACTGCAGGAAATTCGAATTCCTTAAATTTTGGGCCTTTAATATTGGCATACAGAGTATTACCATTTAACCTGCCTTCAATAAAGGTGCCAGGGACTACATTATTAAGGAAGAGATTCGGTGAAAGAAATTCAACCGGAGAAAAACAGGGACAAACACAGAAAATATCAAGGGCATTCTGCCGGAATGATGTCTGAGTGGTTTTCCAGGCTGAGTGATGGGATGAGTGAGAAAACACTGGGTGACAAAGAAACAGACGTTGAAGAGAGACTGAAAACAGATAGTGAATCATCCCGGCTGCCATCCTTTTCAGTGTTCTCCAGTAATGCTCAAATTATTTTCTCTTATCTCTTATTATAGGAAGCAGTCGTGCATTCTCTCTAAAATGTAGCAACAAATGTCCGGTGGCCAAAGGAAAAATATATTTGCAGTGTGAAATTCTGAGGCTTTTCCCTTACTGTTGGTAGAAAAAAAACCAACCTTATATCTTATATGTAGTCCTAATATATATATATATATATATATTCAATATTTAGCTCTGATCTGACATTTACATTTGCACACATACTACAGCTGCACAGTTGACACCTAAACTCGGTACAGCCTAAGCCTAAATCAAGCCAATTTCAGTACAGTATGTTTAATAGCTCCATAGCTCTGCATTAAAGCAAGACTATGTAAGTTTTGAAAGAAGAGATTACACATCTTCCTCATTCACATATTAAGTTGACTTCGTTAGAAGTAAAATGCACCCTTACTCACGCCAATAAACTCGGGGGTTTAACTGCCGCATTCTTGCTTGGTCTGGTATGACCAGCAGCTTATGATGGCTAATGTTAGCAAAGACTGACAAACCTCAGGTAAATATTGCTAGATAACACACATTTCTCAGTCAATTCACTGATTCCACAGTTACGGTTACAGTTGCAATAGCTTAGCAATTTAGCTTGTTTTAGCATTATCTCATAATTGTAGCCACAGCAGCTGCTGTTAAGTAAAAATGACACAGTCTGACTCCAAGGAGATACAGTCTGCATCACAGATTCCTTTTAATGGAATCCTTTATTGTCAAGTAAAAGCTCAAATAGTTTTTAAATGCAGTTTTTTGTTTCACAATGCTGTTTTTGACCAACAGCTACACTTTGTCCAGGTGGGACACCTCCAAAATGTCACTAACATAGCGGCAAAAAGAGAGCTGAGGGTTGAGAAAAGCATCAGGCTTAATATAGTTGATACTGATCAGAGAAATATGGCCGACATAAATAAAATCCAGAAGATCAGTTTCCGACATCTCTAACTGTAGATGAAGACCCAAAACTGCTCTTTTGCTCAGAGTAGTTTTCTCCACAAAAACAATGACAAGAAGAGTAATAACCTTTGAGAAGAGTAATAACCTTTGGCTGCCAAATTCTGGTTAAATGCTGTTTTACAGATTCGTCCTGGCTTTCATCATGCTTTTCTTTGAGAAGACACCAGGCAGCAGTAACATGCATCCAAGAACTGCTGCAAAATGCAGGAAACAGTGATGGAGGAAGGACCGATGAGACCCAGATGCCCTGAGGGACCTGTTTGCTGTTGTGTGTGTTTGTACAGTCACTGATTGCACCTTGCTGCTCAACCATCCAGCCATGAATGTTATATCGTAAGAAGTAATAGACAGCAACAAAAATATACACAAGGAAAAATGCTCAAGAGGCAAACCAATCGATTTAACAAAGTACAAATAAAACACAACATAAATACAATAAAGATGGGGCAACACATTTTCACGGAAGAATATTTACTTCCTATTACATTTCCTTCTTCAAATAAATAAAAAAAAATTAGTCCAAACCTCACAGGCATTTTCTTTTGATAAGTTTTTTTCCATCATCCATTTTAACCCTTCGGCAAAATAAGGCTTTGTCTTACTCTTCCAAAGGTGGAGAATAATCCTTGAAGAGGCAATACAGTCTGACAATGCAAGTCTAACTTCCTTGGATTTGGATTTACCAGGTGGTAAGAGACGCCTGTCTCTAGTTTCTGCAGCCACTTTTTGATAACTGGTTTCCAAAAAGGAGAAACAAAAAAGCATTTCTGCATTAAATGGAGGAAATTACCTGCTTTATTTTTACATTTCCAACAGTGATTAACACCCAGGAGTCCCATTTTTGAAGCTAAACTGCTGTACAATAATACCTGTGTATAAATTTCTAAATTAATGTGAATTTGCCCTCTGTACCTCTCACTGACCATGCTGCATTAGCACCACATTTTTCCATACTGTAGCCTATATCCCCTCCTGTGTTGGAATTAAAACATAATTACGACATTTGACATAATTTTATAAAAGACTGAGACAGACTAAGATAGATTAACATTTTCTTTTGCTTTTCACTTGAGGAAATGAGCTGAAAGAGAGAAAGTGAGTGGAGACAAGGAGAGAGCGAATATAAAATGACAGTTTGGAGATGCAGATGTAGATGGAGATGTAGACAGTGGGTGTAATCCCTACCTGTTGTTACTTTTCAGGACATTGGTACACACACCATCATGTCACAGCACAGTCTCAATCCATTGCTTCGACAGGCCCAGCAGACATGACAAATGGCGTCAGCACAAGTTGTCTCTTCAAGTCTGAGACAAAACGCCCTGGTGAGGTGATCAATAAGTCAGTATTGATCGTGGACTTTATCAGACCCTTGCAGATATGTTGTGAACATTTTCCTCTGCAGGCTTGTAAAACCTTTTCAAAAAAACAAGCAAGCTGAATGACTATTTTTAACCCTTACAGACACACAGTTGAAGTAATCTGTTTCTTCAAACTAATCTGTTTTGTGCTTATTTGGGGATTAAATCAGATATTAGGAAAATAATGTACTTAAGGATTTGTGAAAAAGGATTAGGTTAATTTTTGTTATGTGTACTGTATGTACAGATTCCAAACTGAGTTCTGAGTCCAACATTTTCCCTTTCATAAGCTATTGGTTCACAACACAGCTCTTATAGCTCTTCACTTAAACTGCTGCTGCTGCTGCTGCTGCTGCTGCTGCTGCTGCTGCTGCTGCTGCTGCTGCTGCTGCTGCTGCTGCTGCTGCTGCTGCTGCTGCTGCTGCTGGTCTTGTGAAGCCCCGGCAAGCAGTCTGAAAAGTATAGATCATATCAGACTATTCTCACAATCCTCCCCTCATCACTCATTCCCATGTTCAGACCTTTGGCTTTATTGGTAGATGAGTGCAGTTTAATTAACATTGTTAACAGTAATAATCCATCATAGGACAGGACTGCAGCCAGCTGCACTTCCCTCCTTTGCCTCCTCTGTCATCTTCTGAGGTCAAACTCACTTCATCTGTGCTTTCTTTCGAGAGTGTGCAAGCAAATATATCCTAATTGTTCTCCCTTGCCTTTTTCTCCCTCTGTCTCTTTTTTATGCTGTCTTACTTCCATCTTGAAAAGTGCCTTCTCAGTCCGCCTGTCTGTCTCTCTTTTGGCCCTCTCATCTCTCTCATTTATCCTAGCTTGAAAAAAGAAACAAGCTCCCGCTTGCTTTTTTGGAGAGCGCAATTAAGAAAGCAGGGAAAGTGGCAGAGGAGGAGCACGGGAATTAGCGGCGCTGGTAATGAGAGATGAAGTCAGATGAACTGATAGAAAACAGCACTTACTGTATTCCGCTCTCCTCTTGTCTCTGATCACACCATTAGATACATTCAAAGCAACCCCCCCTTCTCTTTTTAACGCTATGCATTCATACTAATTAATATACATGAGGGTACTGTATATGCTAATGCTGCAAAGTCATTGTAGCAGAATGAAAGCATGCAGCAGGGTATGTCGAACACTGTTAAATTGTTTTTGAGCAAGACACTGAGTCCCTACTCCGACTCTGACCTTTGACCTCTCTGTTGCAAAGGACTGCTATAAATAAACACTTTACTGTATTCAAATCTGTATCTGTATTTGCTTGTGTTTCTGCCCCTCTGTGGCCGACAGTTTCCCTCGCTGATTATCATATTTCTCGTTATGAACAGTAGATGTTTTGTGAGGGAAAACACTCATCTGCTTATCAGAGTGATTTGTTAGTGTATAATGATGGTCATGAGGGGGTGGGAGGGCTGACGTGTCAAAGGCTTGCAGTCAAGTCTATTCGCCTTTCGGTGCATCTGTGTGAGCGCTTGTGTGTGTGTGCGTGGCATAATAATTTTGCCATGTCCTAGACACCAAAGACCTACATTACTCAGAGGAGGTCTATGGTGTCTCTTGGGATCATTTATCACAAAGGTTATCACTGCATAGTTAACGACTTGTTTTTGCGTTTGTGTGTGTGGGTCGGTGGGTGGGGGGGCATGGGTATTATCCATTCTGCACTTTTTTCTATAGCGTAATTCATTTTTTTTCCCCGTCTCTCCCCTTGATACTGTACACTTCATTTTCAACCATTTATAGTTATTATTCTCTTTTATGCTATATCTCTCCTCATTAATCTCTTGTTTCCTTACTTATCTACCTTATCTTCTCTGCTTCACCTCCAGACGAGGGCCAGACAGTTTGCCACAGTCCCCCAGAGCTGGCAGGCCAGCGGTTGGCGGAGGTCGGCATGCAGCTGCGGGCAGACTGCCACCAAGGCCTGGGCTACTGGGACTACCTCTTCTTCATCGCCATCGGCTTTGTCATCTTCTCAGCCGGCACGGTGTCAGCCTGGGTTATGGGCGTGCTCATGGTGCTCTACGAGCGCTACAGCAAGCGGAAGAGCGAGGAGATAGACAGCGATGACGAGGACAAGAGGGGAGGGATGGGCGGAGGAGGGGGAGGAGGAGGAGGAGGAGGGAACCAGGGGAATGGGGATCTGAGCAAGCCCGGCATGCAGGTGTGACAGATTGATGTGAAACAACATGAGCGCAGGAGGAGAAAAAAGACAGAGAGGAGGAAACAGAAGTGATGAGAGGACTCTGAGACCAAAGGCTCTGCGATGAACCAAGACTCGACTGTCTCTCTTTTTAACAGAGTTAGATATTGCAATATGCCCTTCAACATATTGGCAGAAAGTGTGTGCTTGTGTGTGTGTCTGTGTGTGTGTGTGTGTGTGTGTGTGTGTGTGTGTGTGTGTGTGTGTGTGTGTGTGTGTGTGTGTGTGTGTGTGTGTGTGTGTGTGCGCGCGTGTGTGTCTGTTTGTGTTTGTCTATGAGAGAGAAAGAGAGACAGACAGAGACAGCAATAAGGATGACTATACCCTCACTTCAGGAGTACAGAATGACCTCTGAGATTATTGAGAGCAATAACCCCCGTACACACAACTACACGCACAGATACTCTACGGAGCTGGATTCTCTGAGTAGGCGGATGTACATGCATACTATGTGAATTGCTCTTGAGAAACACCCTGTAAATGATGATTATAACAAGACACGTTATGTGAGCAAAACATTCAAACACACACACACACACACACACACAAACATACACGGAGTGCATCCATGCAAAATACATAAGAAGGTATTGGGGTCACAAAGAGAGTGATGCCTTAGCTCTGCTACAATAAAAAGGGAAACTTAGTAAATTAAAATGTGTTGTTCCTGAATGCCTTAAGGCACCTCACCTGAAACAGTGAACAGTAACTGTTGTCTCTTATAGACAGAATCTGTCCAGAAAAAGCAAAAGTACATTTTGGATCATAACAGATAGGACAATGACAAAATAATGTGAATGTAAAACTGAGAATGAACTACAATTCACAGAAAATGAACAAGCTTGGGGACCTGGTGGTCCAAGCGACTGCTCGTGGGATTAACATATTACTTTTGTAGTTTAAAGGCACCCTGTAGAGTTTTTGAATACTAGTGGTGCTATGGAGCAACGTATGAAACAGTCAGAGGAGGTAACTCATCAAGAATCAGTGTAGCATCTAGCAAACGTGATTGTTAGTTTAAAAATAATTTCAGAAATCAGCTTTGTAAATGTTTTACATGTTCGTAGGCCTCAAGGATACAAACAAATGCATTTATGTGATAAATTCTGAATGTAAACATAATTGTCTTTGTTGGCAAGAAAACTCCACAGGGTACCTCTTAAAGAGCAACTTGACAACCCCTTGAAAATCTTGCTTTCCCTGACGCCTATTGGGTTTTACCATCCTATGATGATGTAGAAGTGTGCTCTGGGGTATGTCAGTACACCATGACATCAATGTTGGGTGTGGTTACAGGTGCAACAGACCACTCCTCTGAAAACACCCAACGACACCCATTAGTAGACACCCAAGTTTCCATCCAAATGTAGCACAAGTTTTAAGTGAATAGAAAATCAGCAAAAGAAAATACAAATGATAGCACATTTCCGTTTACTACA
The DNA here is from genome assembly GCF_016859285.1 of Xiphias gladius. Taxonomy (NCBI): domain Eukaryota; kingdom Metazoa; phylum Chordata; class Actinopteri; order Istiophoriformes; family Xiphiidae; genus Xiphias; species Xiphias gladius. The sequence goes on along the minus strand of NC_053405.1, from coordinate 21,823,189 downwards.
GTTATGCAAATATTAGGAGTTGAGGGTACGTGCGTCACGTACATCATGATTCATCCGCTGAGTCTGTTTCCATCGCACTTTATCACATTTAGTTTTCACCAATACACAAACTTCTCCAACTCAGCCAAACATGAAGACTTTTTTTTTCTTTTTTAAATGTCCATTGAAGTTTCTTATGCACAAATTTAAAACACACAGACGGATGAAAACACAATTATTTATGTTTGGTGTGGTCAGAGGTGAAACAGACTAGAAACTTATCGTTTTGGAAGTTATTTTCAGAGTTTTTCCCCCTTGAAAGATGGGCAGATGAAGTCTACCTATAGCGACACTATGTGACTGTATCATATCTTTTGTGTAGTGTGTGTATGTTTAATCTTCATGTGTCTGTGGGTATATGCTTTCCTGTGCTGCGAGCCACTCCGCGGTAGTTTCTCACTCCAGTATACATGCTCTCCAACCTTCTGCAGTAGTAGAAGTGGGGCAGGTTCATGGTGGCTGCACATGAAGACAGCGTCAGGGTGATTGAGTCGGTCGTATAGCTAGTGATGACTCGACTCCATGTGACTGGAAGCCTCGCTTGGCTGACCTCATGTTAAAGTTGTGCAAATACAGACTGCAGTCTATAGCCCAGCTGTCACTGTGGTAGCAAGCCTCAGGAGTAGTAGTAGTGTGTATGTTCATTTATGCATGACTGTGTGTGTGCGTGTGTTTAAGTGGGGCAGAGCAATCACAGGGCATCTCTGTGAGCAGCATGGACGAGTGATTCATGAGCCCAGACTGATCTAAACCCTTCCTCCTCCATCCTGATCCGCTTCCACCCCGTCCGTCGTGGGACAATCAGATGGCAGATCAGAGATGAAAACGACAAACTTTAGATAGAGGTGGGGTGGAGAAAGAACGGGGTCACCATCAGAAGCCGGAATTCATCCTGATTGATGTATTTAGCAGCTTTATTGAAGTTATTGGGCTTTTCATTCATTTTCTGAGCTGAGTGGCTCAAAATGCCTCAGATGAATTGGCATGGCTAAATGATAACTCTCCAGAGGGTCTGCCAGAGTGTGTGTGTGTATGTGTGTCAGTGTGTTTTGCGTGTCATTGTGTGTGTTTGTGCATACGTGTGTGCATGTTTATGGTTATCTCCAACTTGGTTTATGATCAGTGGTATGACAGTATATCTTTATGCGGATGCAGAAGGGTACAGCTTTTTTTACCAGGCTGTCGGAGGGTAATTTGTAATCAAAACTTGTCAAATCGGAGCCTGCTGATGCACATCTTCACAAACACACGCATCCTCCCTCACTCAAACACAAGAATCTGCTCAGTCTTTCTCTCACATACACTTGCAGACGCACTTAGACTCACCCACATGCATAATAAAACTCAAGGGCACAGCTAAAGTCAGAGCCGCAGGCCTGAGAACATTAACACTCCTGTTTTGGTCTCTCTTATCATGCATCGCTACACTCTCTTATCCTCCCATCCAAACTCAATCTGACACCGTCATCATCTTTCTCACAATGCCGGCACACATGCTCAAACATACACACACACACACACACACACCTGTACCTATAAATGATCTGTTAAATCTTTAGGCTGTCATTATCAGATCATTTGTTCAAAGGGAAGCTTAAAGGCTTTAAAGGACCTGCGGATTGCTGGTGTCAATCCTTCTTGTGTTACAACAAATTCATAAACAGGTATTTGACCTACAAGGGCATGAACTCACAGCTACATACCAGAACATATGTCTAAACACAATTTCTGTTTGGAACTTGCAGCCCCTTTGCTCGGCTGAATGTCAGTTTTATGCTGCCGACAAATATAGACCTGTTTAGCAGACAGAAAATGTCAGTCCTTAACCAGCAGTAGGTCAGAGGATAGGGGAGTCAGTCAGTGTGCCAAAAGGATGAAAGGATGAGGATGTTAACTTGTCACAGGACAGAACACAGGACGGAGTAAAAATATCACTGATCTAAGACCAAGAGGGCTTGTGTTTGGTGTGTGTGTGTGCGTGTGTGTGTTTGTGCACACATGTAGGAGGTGTCAAAGGGTGTGATCAACTGTGAGGGGGGTAGAAGTTTCATAGAGATAAATACATTGCCATTTACATCAGCAACATGTTTGACAGTGAAAAGTGGCTTCTGTGGAAGATGTGGTGTGAATCTTGATGTAGATGTAGCCACTGCAGCTGTTGTGCGTGCTCGCTGGAGGAAAGTGAAACGTTTGGTGGGAGAGGAGTTCAAAAAAATCGACATGTTGTTGCTCAGAAAATCATTGCCAAGGGCAGTGTTCTGGATGTGCGTAAGCAAGTGATGAATATGAAGGACGGGCTGCTTTGTAACTTATCCCCTCCTCTTGTCATCTCTTGATATGTGTGTGTGTGTGTGTGTGTGTGTGTGTGTGTGTGTGTGTGTGTGTGTGTGTGTGTGTGTGTGTGTGTCTGGTCCATCCATACATTATTACGCAGCGGAGAAAACATCATTAGCCTGCTGATCAGAGATCAGAGGTGCTGTGGTGGCTTGCTGGTAAAGCTGCAGATTGCAAATGTCCTCAAAGGCAACAGGACTGAAGAGACTGAACAGTCTTCACCTTGTGTGTATCTGTGTGTGTGTGTGTGTGTGTGTGTGTGTGCGCGTGTGGATTTCCGACATTGATACAGATTCCAATATCCCTGCTGACATAAAGGATACCACGTCTTTTCTTTGTCATTTCTTTTTACTTTTGTCTTTAGTTTTGTACATCATGAATCATAAGAAATAAAGAACGTAAGGATGATAAATGGATGAAAAGTAGTTTTCTAAGACTTTACTTGTTAATACTGAAAAAAATGACTTGAATTCTTGTGCTGTAATAGAACAGGAATTCTTACATGAATAAAAACTACTCAACTAAATATTGTAAGAATTTTTATACCACAAATACTGGAAATATTTTAATTGTCACAAAACACTTTTGATGAAATGCATTCATTCTGGGTTTGAACAGCATCTGTAGGTCTATTAATTCATCAGCTTAAAGCTCTGATCCTTAAGATTTTCATTAAATCAAACCCCAATTGTAACACTATTAAAGGTTTTTTCAGCAATAGCCATTTAATATATTTAGATTCTATAATTTATTTATCAGTATAGTAGCTTTTATTGTTAGTGGCAGAGTCCACCATTCCCTTGCTGCTTCCAACTATCCTTCACACAATGGAGGGATTCGTAGTAAACAAGATGTGCATCTAATACAGCCCCATACAGCACAACGCTGTATCAGAGCTGTATTTAAGTTACTGCTAATAACGTTACATTTCCTGCCGCTGCTTCACATTAAAAGCTTAACTGGCGGCTTTTATTGTGAAGTTTGCAATTACTTTTGACTGACTTATTAAAACAACATGAACTTGTTTGGCTGCACTGTAAACATACAGCGTACACCAGCTGCTCTTCTGTTGTATATCTGAAAGAGTAGCTGTTCAATGAGCTCTCACTGTATTACTGATGTTACCACGGTAACCATGGGTGTCACCGAATTAAACATGAATGAAATCTTAAGGATTAAAAGTTTAAGTCATGCCCCCTGATATCGATACTCCCCTATTGTGTCTGTATGCAAGTGTGTGTGTGTGTGTGTGTGTGTGTGTCTGTGTGTGCATTTTGTTGCAGTAGCCTGGAGCTCAGTTTCACAGATAACCTCCACTCTGTGAGGATGGTAAAAGCAAACTCAGAGATTCTCAATCACACACACGCACACAGAGTTCAAAGAGAAAACACTTTTATATACCCCAATAATCTTTGAGTCTGGCTACATCCGCTTCTATAAATCAATTTCCTGTATAATGGTCCGTCTGTCATGTGTGGCTCTATAGTACTCGAAGGTTTGACCCCACACATGCACACACACCACAAAACACACACATACTCAAACAGTGGGCATTGGGATACAGGTCAGGGGCTTAGGGCAGGACGCAGGACGCAGAGGCTCACAGATGACTTCAACTTGATGGTTTTCTCTTCCCTTTCTCGCTTGACAACTTTTCTTCCTCCTCTTTATCTGTGCCTGCATCCCCGCACTACCTGCTTGGCTCACAGTGGACCACCCTTCCACTTGCTCTTTCCTTCCACCCCCTCCTCCCTTCATTTCATTTGTGCTGCCAATTGCTTGGTCGCTCTGCTCACACCATCGGCAAAGAGCGGGCTCTAATCCTTCACGTGGCCCTCGAATCTCTGCCTGCTGGATCTTACAGCTTCTGAAAGTGTCCTATGAGAGAGACAGGAAAGCTGGGAAAGACAGATGAACCCATGGCCAGAAAAAGTGACTTGGCTTGTGGACAGCCAGACAGACAGAAATGGCAAATGTAGACAGTACTAAGAACACAAAACCCCAGAGCACTTCCAGCAATGCTAGAAACAAAACATTTTTTCTTCACACAACCATTACTGTGTGTGTGTGTGAGTGTGTGTGTGGGTGTGTGCTTGAGTTTGTGTGCTCAGTCTGATCCCGTTATTTCTCTGAGGGCAAAGTTAGAGCGTGAGCATGAAGCGCAGAGATCATCTAATGCAATAAGTCAATATTACATCCCATCATTGCACACACATATGCACACACTCGCACACACACAAACACACACCCACACACACACACACACACAGCCCAAATAAGCCTTTTAGGGGTAAAGATGACGATTTTCTTCTTTGTGGATCCTTCCCTTTGAACCTGTTTATGTCTTTAGATTCTCCTTTATACATCCCCCTTTGACAGCAGGGCTGCAGTGGACAAAGTTGTAGTAGAGATCACTTGTCTCATTTGTCTTACGAGGTGAAAAGACAAAACTGAACAACTGGTGAGTTGTTGAGTTTTGTGCATCACTTTCAACGTGACCCCACTTTGAGAGCTTACACACACACACACACACACACACACACACACACACACACACACACAGAAACACACGTTCTAGGATAAAAGCCTTTCTGTAGATGACATTGTGTGGGAGCAGAGGAGAGTGTGGCTGTCAGCAGGATTCCCTCTGCTTGCTTGCCCTTGATTTGCGTTAAGAGGGGCCTGAGAGGATAGGAGATGATTGTACCATAAAGGACAACACCATCATCAGATGGCCATGCTACAGCAGAAAGGACAATTGTCAGATCTAACATGAAATTCTGGTATTTTTCAACCTGGGTCTTATTCTCATAATTGTGGCTATTCTGGCTAATGCGTCATGCCAACTTTGCAGTCGCCACCTCCGTTTTAGAGATTCACAAAGTGCGACTCCTGCAAAAAAAGACATTCATCAGGGCAAGCAGCGCACAGCCCCCTAAAGCATTTAAAAAAACAAGATTACTGTAAATTTCTCTTAACCCTAGCCATCTTACAAAACAAAAAGTGTCAAGCGTTAACAGGGAGCTTTGAAAACATGACCTTTCCAAGAAAAAGTAGACAATGATTGGACTGTGAAATGTGAAACAGGCCAGTCAGTAGGTAGCTGTACTAAAAAGGAGAAAATAATCATTGTCAGTCTAGATATCCATCCTAGAAAAGTCATAATAGTATGATTAAAACTTGAAGTGAAGACAGTATTTATAAAATTGTATATTTACTAGCTAAAAAATTCTGCAAAAGAGCCAGAACTAGTTACAGTTCTTGTTCATGCTTTACATCGTGGTTTATAATGTTCCGCCTGAGACTTTGGTGGTTTTAATGCAAACAGATGTGTCAGGTGTGAAAAGGAACAGACAGGCATCTTTTCCAACATGCCCAGATTGTGACTAGCCGAGTGAGACACAGAGGACAGAGGTCACAAGAAGGTTAGAGACAGATGTTTCATAATTATATGAACATGACAAACTTTCTATACATAAGAAACACACCATGTACACTCACACAGGAAAAAAAAACGAACACCACACTGAGTAGCAACGCACCTGAAGACCTATATTACATAGGGCCTACACACACACACACACACACACACACACACACACAAACACACACAGCCTGTTAATGATCACTTGGTTGTCTTGCTTACAGTAACTCTCCTCTTTCTATTTTCTCATCTTTGGCTTTACACACTCCTACACACACAGACACACGCACACACACACACACACACACTGAACACACTCAGACTATTATTGTATGAATCTACACAGAACTTGCATCTGTGTGACCAGAGGTTCTGGCTATTTAAAAACTGCAGTAACTTATATTAAGTAACATTCTATCTTTTACTATTATTAAAGACGATAGACTGATGTTTGACCAATGACTGTGGTTTGGTTTTTTTTTAAGTGTGTTGTCTTTGGGTCCTTTCTGTGTCCTACAGTGATGAGAAAAAATACACCTACCATGTCAGCACAATGTGTGGATGGAGGGATGGAGGGAAGAAGGGCACAGAGGTGATTGATTTAGCCATTGCACCAACGCCCTGGCACTCGAGATGGGATTGATGGAGGGGTGGGAGAGAAAGAGAAAAGAGATTCATAACGCTGCACCTGCAACTTTACTCAAACCTTGTCAACCCTGAACTACACTTCTTCTCTTTTTCGTGTCTTTCTTTATCTTTCAACCTCAATAATTCCCTTTGCCAATTTTTTTCGAGCCTCCTCAGTAGCTCCAGTGTTTTCTCATCTTTTTTGGCAAGAACAGTGGTTTTACTATCCAAACTCACCTCTGCCAGGATGGGTCAGATACTGCAGTGGCATTTGGCACTTAATGTAGAGACAGAAAAAGAAAAACACAGCTGAGGGTAGGTAGAGAGGGTGACACGCAGGAAGAGGGTGTATCCATGTACTGCACTTTCTGTATGAGAGAGGGTTCAGCCTGGCAGCCCAGCTAATGGTGTAAAAATTGTGTAAGGTAGGCAAAGTGTGTGTGTGCAGTTTTCTGCTGCAGCTCCACTTGGTGTGTCACTGTGGCTATGGGCTTCCTAAGGAGGGATGGTAGACCAGACATGGCATGCCGAAGCCAGAATGCCAGGCCTGGTCATTGCTGCCAGCTCCGAGGAGCCTCAATCGATCCTGACAGCTCACTGTGTCACCAGGTCATTCTCGCACACTGCTACAGAAAAACAAGTGCAAGGATCGACTAACATTTTCTACTCTACTTTTACCATTTGTAACAAAAATGAGTTTATGGTAAGAATGCAAACCAATACATGGAGTGTGTCCTGTTAAACAAATCCTGTGTGCACTCTTAGAGCCTTATCATGACTTTATTTTGTATTTTCTACTACAGCCACCAAGCTCACGCTTTCCTTTCAGGCAGAAAATTGACTGAGAGTGTGACTGTCGGTCTCCGTTTGTTTAGAAATTCCTTTGATGCAGTTCATCCATCCATTTCAGGCAGCAGCAATAACAGCAACAAAATATTACTCCACAATTCCACTGGCCAAACGAATGATTATGACTCTCGAACTTATTTCCAGAGAAAATCACTTTCTGCTAACTACTCTGTTTTTCACAGGCACTCCTGATTGAAACTTAAAACTTTCTCATCTTGTTTCAGGACTGAACCTTTGAACGTGTAGAGAAATGAGGGTCAGGACGGCAGGACTGGCATGGCACCTGTGAGGTTATTTAGAAGGCATTTAAAACAGGATTCCCTCACCTGTTTTGGTCAGAGAGGGACAGGGAGAGGAGGGTGACAGGAAATCACATCGCACTCAAACAAAAAATGTGTCACAGGCAATGCAATCCTCCATTCAGGAGACATACCTGGCACACGATGGGAACATCTTCCAGATCTGAGAGATCTTAATGTTCACTTCCCTTTACATTCAGCAGGTTGTCAAAGGGAGAGCATGTATCTGTGCTGAGCGGCATGAGAAGGTGAACCAGCCTCTGTGCCTCAGATTAAACCTCAGAATAGCAGCTCAGTGTGCCTGTAATAGAGCTTGTCTTCCTCTGAGACTAACAGCTCATTACCACAGGACTGCCCCCAAGGACCCCCCCCCCCCCCCCGCTTCATCACCAGCATGTCACCCCTCTCAACATGACCTCGCCCCTGAGATGGAGCCCCCACATCGTGACGCATATCTATGAAACCACAACCCTCCCTCCCCTGTTAAGCTGCTTATCTTAGTAATGTTAGAGTAACTCCAATTACCCTTACTTTTGTATTTTACCTTCCTCTCCAGCATCATACCTGCCACCTTTGTGTCAGACATATGACCCCTCTTTCTTTCAACAGAGGCCCCCACCCCCCACACACACACACCCTTCTGATGTCTCTGTTCCCCTCTGTCCCTTTGAAGGGTGGCTCTTGTCGACACCTTTCCTGATTTGGACATATTTGATGAGAATTTCCCACCTCAATCTCTTCTGTTTCCCTACTTAACCCTCCCAGGGGCTTCCTCGATTTGCTCTGACTGACACACACACACACACACACACACACACACACACACACACACTCACACAGACACACACATACAAAAACACACTGGATCATGCTCACTGTGATACATGAGCGTGCACACACACACGCTTGCTTCACTGTAGCCTTAATGAGGTCTCATCATATCTTCTACTCTCTCTCTCCCTAACCCTCCTCCTTCTCTCTCTTCTTTCTCTTTTTCTCTTAGTCCAGTGTCATAATATTCATTCTGGTGCTCTTCTGAGGTGTCAAATTCAAAACATGAGTAATTGAGCTCCTTTTGGAATTTAGATCAACATAATTAACTATTTTCTGGGTCCTGTTTTGACAGTCACAGAGAGTCTTACACAAACACACACTGTGAAGTTATCATTAAATAGGTCTATCCATGAATACAAAGAGTATTATTCTCTGTCTACTTTGCAGCAGCATGTGTGTGTAATGGTGTGAGAAAGTAAGGAGGAAGACAGCCTGTATGTCTGAGCTGCGTGTGCATATGTATGGATGGATCCAGGTGAAGTCTTCAAGGTGGACACAGTTACAAAACAGGGTCTCATCATAAAGGAGTGGGCCTGGATGTGGAGGAGAAATGAGTGCTTCTGCATGAAAAGGTACATTCAACAAGGCTCATCTGATTTGGCACACTTAAAAAAACCTGCCATCTCATCCCGGTATCATCATTTCAGCAGCTGGGTCTGAGTGCAGATATTAGTAAATCCATTCTGTGAATTGCGTGTTTGGGAATGGAGTGTGGAGCTAGTGCCTAAGGGGGTGGCCACTGTCAACTGAAGGGTAGGCTATAACTAATGTTTCAGATAACTCACGAACAGCAATGATAAAAGTATTAGTTCCATATTTCGGGAAAAAAATTATTTTCTCACTTGCCAAGAGTTAGGTGAGAAGATTAATAGCACATTCTTACTATATCTGTACAGTAAATATGTTCCCAGAAATGTAAAGCATTTATGCTTACCTCACATTTTTGTAAAAACACAAATAAAGGATAGAATCTCACATGCCCTTTTTCTCAGAAACTGCTGGCTCAGCACTTTGCGAAGCTGGTCATAGTAGCTGTTTTTGTGTGATGGATGGCCTGTTGATCCTATTCCAGGTAGAGGTGTAGTCTGACTCCTCTCAGGAGACGCTGAATATAGCTGAGTAGAAAGCCCACTCAGATGAAACACACACAGCCACAGAAGCGCTGCACACAGTCGAAACCGACAACATGATGGTGTGAATACAAGATCCTGCACTTCTGTCACATTTGAACAATCTGTGCAACACTTCTTATGAAAGTATCCTCCTTCACTAGCAATTTTGCATTCTTAGGCTAATAACAGTATAAACTCAATAACTCACAGTGTGCTCCACTCCAGCCCATTTTCCTCTTCTGTCCAAATCTGTGGTGCACTGATGAGTCTGGTGGTGATCTTTATTTCTTCCCAAGGGATCACAAAGACCATCTACCTTTTACTTGCCTATCTTTAACAATGTCCCTGAGGAGATACACACACACCTTTACCTCAGCAGGATGACGTAAACCTCTTTCTGTGACTTAAAAATCATCAAAGAAGCTACTATTGCACCATTTAGCTTATGTTAAAGGGTAAAATCAGTTAAAAGTAGCAGCCACACATGACATACATCAGTAGCAGGAGCAGGTTTTGATGAACCTTCCCTCATGAACCCATAAACAAAAGAGGGCAAAGAGAGAAAACGAAGATTTTGTAGAAAAAGCAGGGTTGGATATTTTTATGCTGGAGACAACAGCTATAAACACCCATTTTTGGATCAATACATGAGAGAGCAGGATAAAAGATGGTAAGAAAGGGAGGAAAGAAAAAGAAACACAATTCTGTGTTTCTTCTCCTCCACATGGGCCTCCCTCTTTTCACCAAGATGCTTTGCTAACGATTGACATAACAATTCTGCCTGTGTGTAACTATGTATGCTTTCCTTGAAAACATCAAAAGTATACATTATCGATTGTTTATCGAAGAATATGCAAAACCTTTGGAAAAAAAAATCTCAGTGATTTATTTTAAGTTACTCTTTGAGCATGGCTTCTAGGCCTTTTACAAAGAGGAGATGAGTTCTTTTCCTTCGCTGCAAATGATAATAGAGAGATAACTGATGACTGTGGGCAAAAGTGCTAATGGACTTAGCACATGCGAGTGACATCACAGGGGAGACCATTTCCATGCTGGAGCGAAGAACAGTAGTCATTTATCCTCCACATACCCAACTACCCTTCAACACACACACATACTCTACACCCTTGCCCGCTCTGTGATAGGTCATGTGCCAAAACAAATCCAATTACAACATATAAGTTACATATAATTCATATAAATCATGCTAAAGTCTGTGAGAGTCACTGGCTGATTATTATTGTCTGACTTATTGGTAATCAATCCATTTCAATTGTATTTACTTTCAATGCGTAAATTGTCATAATAAAAAACAGATTTCATTACATTTCACTCAAAACCACAATTGCCAACCTCATGGTGGCGCTGGAGGAAAAGTCAGAGGATCACCGAAGTCATTACGACATGGATATCTGTACGAAATTTCACAGCAATTTATCTAATAGGTTTTGAGACATTTCAGTCTGGATCAAAATGAAGGACTGACCCACATACAGACCAACATTGCCATCGCTGGAGTCATGCTGTTAGCAGAAATTGGCTAATTAAATATCTCTTCCCAAAGAGAGAGGAAAAAATACAGATTGTGGAAATAAAATAACTTTGGAGTTGATGATGATCAACCACACCACTCATGTGCATACCCTAATATCGTTTGATTCCGAACCGATTAAATCTGTTTTACCAGCACAAGTCCGTGTGTCTTTAAAGCTGATATGCTGCTACTATCATATCAAAGCCATCTGCACTTTAGATGCTCACACTGGTAACTATTTTGTAGGGCCTGCCAGCTAAATGTAGGAGTAGGGCAGAGTGGTTTCTTTGTGTTGTGTCAGATTCAAGTGCTCTCAGAAGTGCTCTCCAGCTGCGTTCTGCACCGCCACTCTATTTATAAAAAAGTGCATTGAGGCGTGGGAGGAGAGCATTATGTTTTGTCAATATTTCAGATGGCTTAACCCACGGCGATGTATTAGTCAAGTAAGTGAGTAGAAGGGGGATGTCTGCGTGTGTAGCTACACACAAAGACACACAAACACACAAACACACACACACAGACAAAGACACACACACACACACACACACACACAGACACACAGTGGCCTGGCCTATAATCGTCCCTATTTAAAATGCTAATTTCCTCCCTCCCGCAGGTGCCTAACTGTGTTTGAAACTAAATTGCTCGTCATAGCAGGTCAATCTGAGCCTAATGAATTCAGCTGTTCTCCCATTACACTTATCGATGCTGAATGGTGGACGACAGGTGCGCTGAGTACTGAGGGTTTGAAAGTAAATCCTGCAGCCTCTTCTTGCTTTCTCAGATGGATTTCCACATCAGCCTGTGAATATTTTAGTGTATGGCTTGGATGAGGCTTTGACTTTTGACCGTCTCCATTACAAGGGAAATTTTACATAGTGATGCTCACTTGCTCACAGACACTAAACTACCAATCAAATTAAATCACCAGTCCCCAGTTACCACACCAGCTCCATTCTGGCTCTAAGGTCAAACACTGAACAGGAGGAGCACTTACTTTATTTAAGGGGATTTATGACATATTTTACTCTGTACGTGTGCATGAAATATTGACTTAATTAACAGCCATACAATGTAGAGGCGATTTAGCTCTTGGGATGGAGATAATTCATATAAAAAATGCACCAACATGGACAGAGACACATGTACAAAGAGCCTAGAGAGTGTATTTAGGGTTTTCTAAGCCTGCAGCACACTGCAGTAATGCTATGATCAGGATGCAAAACACAGGATGCATGATGGTGTGGGTGGATGGTAGACACACACATAAACACACACAGACTCAAAGAAACAATACCACATAATGATTGAAGCCTTTAAGTAATTCTCAACTCTGATTCCCAAGATCTTTGTTGGTTTACGTCCACCTGTGAAGACCGGTCTGAGCTGTTTCAGCCCACTGCATATCACATCTAACAGTCTGTCGTTGATGTTCACCGGTGTTCAGATCCGCACAGTACACTTTACCCCCAAGTAATGTGAGAGGGAATTGTACTTAGTCTACTAACTTCATTGTCAAACGAGAAAAATGTCCTCCCTGCCTATCCAAACCATGCTATTACTCTGTCACGAGTCCCACATAGACTGACACAGAGAGCCACAGACCCCGCAGAGAGTAGTCGTAGGTAATGATAACCGAGAGTGAGCATAATTTTCCTCAATAGCCGAGCAACACGACACAACAAACCAGTCTCTCTGGGGGGCTGGAGAGCCTTGTGCAGAGGAGAGGGGAAAGGGGCAGAGGCAAACAGCAAGGGAGGGAGGTAAGAGGCCACGGGAGAACATGTAGCAGAACAACATCAAGTGACCAAACATTTTCCACAGCTTTCTCTGCTCTGTCACCATCCACGGGTGTAGGAACAGAAAACAGAGGAAAACAAAGAGAAATACAACAAGAGCAAAACAGAGATAGAAGATGTAAATGTTGTTCCTCACATTTTCTTGTGGGCCTAATCTCATATAAAAGGCAGATTTAGAGTTCACTGAGAGCCGTGGTGTAATACTTAATGCACGGCTATAAATTAGCTCATACAGTAGTACCATGTGAGCCTGATCCACAGCAGCACACCAGGCATGCGGAAGATGGTGGTTTGGAGCTAATTGCAATCATTCAGTAAGAAGCAGAGCAGAGCGAGAGAGCACCTCCTCTCTCTGTAGTCACTTTAAGTGCTCTGTAGTATTTCCCTCACTATAAACAAACAATTAATCAACTCTCTCATTCAGTTTATTAACATGTCAGGCTTCACTAGACCTTTTTTCATGTAGGTACAGTATGTGTGCTTTTGGTGCAGTTTTTCCCCACATATCTACAGTCAGCAGATGCCTTCTCCTTTCTCTGATGATCGCAGTTTGATGGTGTGTTGACCGTTGCTCGGCGGAGCTCAGTTATTAGCTCATTTATAGTTCAATGAGGAAACAAACATTTCCAAAGATTGCTTTACTGATGTACCTAGACTGTTTTGCCCATTTATAAAGTCGCTAGTTGCACTAACAAAGGTCGCATCAAACCCCTGCTCTCCATATCTAAGTGGATAGAAATGTCCATGTCTGAGAATAAGATCTAACTATACTGCCACTAATATGTACTCTTCCTAGGAGAAACTGTAAATGAAAGTGAGTCAAGTGAGATCACTTGAGGCAATTTATTTAGAACTTTTATTAGAATTTGGAAATAAGAATCAACATATTCTTCCTCTTGCAAATGAAATGTTGAATTCATAGGAACTAAAACCCGAGCATTGCCATCTCTCATTTCAATCCACTCAGGGATGCACAACAGCTTCGCTTGGTCTGGTATGACTGGCAGCTTATGGTGGCTAATGTAAGCTAAATTTAGATTGCTGTATAACTGACATTAGTGAATCTGTCTGTTAACTTTCTGTTCTACGGCTACACAGTGTGTTACCTACAATTATCCCGGGATTGCTCACTCGTGGCCACTGTTTAGCCCAAGTTACATAGGTTCACTTTAACTTTTTCTTGACAGCATAAGCTGAACTCCCGCAAGCCAGAACTGAATCACAAAATGTAGTGCATACTCCAGAACAACCCAACTTTGTCTACGAAAATAAAGGATTACCATCCTCAGCGTCTCCTGTGTCATCATGTCACCCCTTAGAAATAAACTGTTGGGAACTGTCATGTGACTGTCTCTATTATAGATCTGTGAGGCTGCAATTCTCCTCTCTGTTTCAAAGGGTTAAATATATCACGTTCACAGGGGAATGAAGCTAATCTAAAACAGTGGATTATGTAATGGGAACCTTAGCTTGGGCTAATCCTTCTCTCCTGTCTGACTGCCACACTGTTCTTTGATGGGGGGTTTATAGCGGAGTCGATGGGGTGTCTGGTAGATGTTGTTATGCTGTTGTTCCCCTGAGAGAAACAGAAATAATGCCGTTGTAACATCGCTGTCCGGATACAAACTCCTATAAGACTCTGAGTACACCAGTGAGTAAAATTATATTCACATGTGGGCATCCCAATAGCTGGGAGGTTGCTTGCAGCATTTTCCACTACATGAGTGCCCATGATCACTGGCTCTGTCATTGCCCTGCTGCACATCAGCTACTTGCTAATCATGGGGATGAGAGTCTTCTGTTTGCATGCGGACTCAGTGGATGTTCATGGCTGAACTCTTGTCTTTCTGTCTGACACAGACTAAATCAGCTGTGTGTGTTGGCATATAACTACATGTTTGTACCTGTATTATGTACAGGATGCATCAAATTTTGTCATTTCTGAACCAGATCTTATGTTGTTCTATTCATTCAACGCATGTGTTAAGTGTCTCTGTGTATGTAGTAAGGGGGGATTTCTAGTTTAATCGCCTGGTGAGTCTGATAATGAGATAATCGGACAGTCCTCTTCGTGCCCACCCCTCCCTCTCTCTCTCTCTTCAGTCCTTGGCTGTCCACTCCCTCTTCTAGCCCATTGGCCCCCGCAACCAGAGCTGACAACCAATTAGCTGCAGGGGAAATTCTGAGGCAAAGGACTAGTTAATTATGCTAATCCACGAAACTGATAAGGAGACGTTTAAAAAATTTAAAACCTCTGGAAGCATACACACACCGAGGCAGCGTGGTTTAGAGAGAGAGGGGGGCTCTGTGAGAAAATATGAGAATATTTTGTTAGAGTAAACAGAGAGAGGAAGTGCAGGAGAAAGACAAAGAGAACAGTCATAAATAAGCTCTTCCCTAGTTCTAATAAATCTCCATCTATGCGTAATATTTGAGAGTTCGATGTTTCCAGTTTCCGTTTTCGCCTTGTTTTCAAATAATCAGTAGTGATGTAAATATTAAGTTATAAATTTAACAATTCTCTGGATGTTGGGCTTTTCCTCCCCCCACTCAGAGCTCAGTACCTCCTCTGTTGCTGGTACGCTGCTGGCCTTTCCCCTCTCTCGTTGTTAACTGAAGTCTGTGGGCGGGTAATGCTGCTTCACTGATCCACAACTCATGAAACACCACTCATCTTTTTTTCCCTTTCTTTCTCTTCTTTTTCATCTCTGCCTAAAACTATTTCAGCACCGGATAATTCTTGATGTGCACAAACATGTCATTACTGTCCAGTATTTATTTTTTTTTTTTCCTTTTTTGGATCTTAAAGAGCTGCTCCAAGTAGACTTTTAACACTGCTTCTCCTAACAATCTGATTCTAAACTCATTTATTTTTAGGATCAGCAAACCTGCACTAGCTTTTATTGGACTTACAAGCCTCTGCTGTGGGATTAGTTCCTAAACTGTTCAATGTAGCATTAAAACTACAAAATAGGGCAAGAATCTTATAGTCTGAATCTAACTCAAATCTTTTTTGTTCATGTCTTAAAGACTTTTTTTGTGTACCATTGCGGATCATGTGGAAAAAACACTTTAGTTTATCTGGTGGTGTAAATACTGGTAACCTCCTGTGTCCCACAACAGTCAAAGTGCCAAACTGCCTCTGTAGTCCTGGAAAAAACACAGGAACCACGGGAGCTTGGCAGTGTACTGTAGCTCTGCCTGCCAGAACTGACTGCTGCAGAATACTGAACAGAGGGGAAAGAGGGAGCTCTCACCCTCACCTGACTCTCCATATCTTATTGCTCGATTTCTGACATGCAACCGAAATGTTCAACTACTGGATATCAAAGTATTCCCAGCTGCAGATGGTGAGGCACAGAACTCCCCTCTGAGGACAAAGCTTACAGCCTTTCTCGCCCACAACAACAGAGATTCAGAGACGTGCAGTCCCTGAGAACTACTAGAGGGTTGGCTTCTCACTCTGTCAGATATCTCTAAAGAAAATTACGAATGTCTGGGTTAAAAACCAACGGAGGAAGAATCAAAGCAGTGTGGAAGGGATAAAAAGAGAAACAGCAATGAGGACAAAAACTGCAAGATGGGCATTATTCTACTAAAGTTTTCTGTGCCTGCTTAGTTCCTGTTGTCTAGTTTTGTGCCAAATGCATTTCCTTCGGTAAACAGCTCCTGGAAAATGTAGCTTGCAAAAAATATACCTCGATTCAATAGAATCATCTTGTAGTTATATAATTCTGCTCCTTACAGAACTGTAATGTTATATGGATGTACTGAAAGGAAATGATGAACTTTAAGAAAAACAGTCATTTGGATGTGATTATTATGGATGTTCAGGCATCCTTAGAAGCTTACGATGGGACTGAGAGTTGAGCTGCAGAGTTCAAGACATATACATCAAAAGAAAGAAAGCGGGAGACAGGGAGAGAGAGGCAGGATGGAGCAACAGAGAAGGGGGATAGGGGAGAGATTGAGTGTCTGTGGGAGCATAATTAGCTCCATGGTCTGCCTCTCTGCAGGCCTGCGGCATACTACTCTAAAATGCTGATTCAGTACACAGATAGACAGAATAGCACGAGAGAGAGAAGGGGGTGAGGAGAGGGATGCACTAGGAGAGAGAGAGAGAGAGATGGGATGTTGCGATGAACAGAAAATGTTCAGCAGGATGGGTTCTCGTCATTTTGAGCACAAAGAAAGAAAGCAAAGTGTACATAATGATAAGGGGGGTGAATAAAGCTGCTTAAACTGAATACAATGTATAACCATATAGTTATGTAAGACTGTGTTAACGGTTACGGTGAGTAGATGGAATACTTTAAAATGTGAGGCAGGTTATCCGCAGAATCCGTACTTTATCAAGTGCTGAACATTTGCAGAAGCTTTAGACAGAAACACAAAGTCACAACCTGCATTATCAAGAGAACAGTGACATCTAGAGGTGTAACTATACACAAGACCTGCAACGAATTTCTACTGCAAAAGTGCTCATAGATACAGTTACCTACTTTGTTCCTGTACCTTTTAGACAGAAAAAGAGCACACTTAACCCCTCACTGAACTGGCTGTTGGGGGCAGCTTTTAGGCGTTAATGTGTCTGTGTGAATTTACCTTTGTTAAAAAAAAAATGTTTTTTAAAAGAAAGAAAAACACCTGTTGAACCTGACAAACAGAGTGAGTCCTAGGAGACAGTGATGACCCAGTGACAGAGTGGGATAGTTACAGTTGAAAGCTGTCAGTCTGTCACCAGGCCGCGGGCGGCGGCAGCTCACATCTATAATGCATCAAGATGAGTGTCCGGTAAACTGGAGACAAGGATAGAACAACTGAACCAATAAATACTGGACATGAATAGGTGGATGGATAGACAACAAAAGTAATTTTCATTCACAGAATACCATACAACCATGCAAATATAACTACAACTACTACCAATACTAACGTATCTGCATGGTTACATACCAGAAGGGAATAAGTAAAAACATAAAGCGTTTTGTAATTTGGTGGACTGATCCTTTAAAGGTTTCTTTAGCGTGGTGGTCATTGATTTACACATTGTGTTTATATGCTCAAATTTTTTTTATTTAGCCTCACTTGGCAGAGTTTATATAGAGGGCTTCGTGAAGCCTCTTGTGCTGATACAGAGTATGAGTTAAACAATCCAGTGTGGTAAGTGAAATTCGCTGTTGTTACTTAAATATTTACAATCTGTGTGTTTCAGTATGACACAAGCAATAAGCAAATAAAGGGCATTCTTCTTTAAAATATGGTAGAACATGACAGACAAATGCTGTTTCCTCTGGTCGGTTTGCTCAAAAGACCAGAGTACCGGCGGGCTGTCTGAACTTTCAACAAGATCTGTTCAACATTTCTCAAAATCCCCCCAATCCCTCAACAACGGGAGCAGCACTAGTTCTGGAAACACAAAACAAAATTCTTTGGTATTTTTTTTTTTTTTTAAAGCATTTTTCTCTAACAGAAATTGTATTCAACTGTAACTGTCTTTTCAGAAGACAGCTACAAGGCCCTTTAACAGTCCTCACCGTTGATTTCATACAATTCGTATGAGTATAGTCAGGATTCCATAAAATGACACAATAAAAGGAGCGGCCTTTTACTCTGGCAAATATAAGACAGAATTTGAATGTAGTGTAAAAATGTGATGAAACACATCATATAGCAGCCATACATTGTGAGGCACATAGTGAGCATTTATACGCAAGTCCTGGAACAGTAAGCCACGTACCATGAAACAATTTTTAACCAAAACCTTATAAATACAGTTCAGCAATTCAGCTTAGGTGTCAAATTACAGCTTCAGGTTTCAATCAATATTTAATTAAAAGTCCAGCAAGCAGTGGAGGTTTGTGCTCAGAGTGGATGGGCAATACTTCCATACTGCAGCTGCTCTTCTCTTTCAGCCATGTCCGTTTATTTGGCTCCGTGCGTTTGAGTCGCTTTCAGGTTGATGGTCATCAATTGGCAGGATGCCCCAAGACTTGAGCAGAGCAAGCCGCTGAGCAGGAGGGGTGGAAAAGTAGTCCCTCTGTTTCTGAGAATATGTCTGGACTGGACAGACGATGTTTCTGTAGCTCCAGTCCTGCTGACATGAATTAGAAAGAAAATTTAATGACACACTTATTAGACTTAGGATGGTCAAGACCGTTAAATAAGTGAATTCAAACTAAAATTGAGCTGTAAAGAAACTGTCACTGTAATGGAAATTCAGCTTTCAGGAAAAATGAAAAATAATTGCAGTCTTCAACAACTACCTAAATGATAATGAATATGTACAATGTTTTCAAAACGAGGGCTGTAACATTAAACAATAAACACACAAGCTCTCTGATATTCTGTGACTGATCATATATAGTTTTTAACTACATGTTGAAAAACCATTAAAAACACACACTGGGACACTGGCTGCATTTAATTCCAGGAAAATGTGTTTAATCAAAAGCAATTCTATTTCCCCCATATCCAGGTAAAATTACGGCTCAATAGCAGAATAAAAGAGTTGTGGGGAAAAGAAAGTGTTTGTGAATCATAATAGTAACTTGAAAAACTGAAATGCTTAGAAAATTTTAGCATGACTTCTAACACTGGGGCTGAATATGTAGAAAAAAATGTAAAAATGATAAATCCCGTAACTAAAATTAATCAAAATATTCCTCACCCACATTTTTATTTTAAAATACATTCAGGTTGTTTTTTTTTTGTGTAGAAAACTAAAATGCACTGTACAAAAACACAGGTTTCACTCGTTATTCTCATCGCACCTCCAGTACAGTACAGAGTGAACAGACAACTGAAATCATCTCAGAAGGGGGGGCCCAGGGGACAACAAGACCTCCAACACATGGTTGTTCTTTTATCTAAAGGCCATCTGTCTGGCGGTCTTTGATAGGAAACAGTTTAGTAACCCTCGTGTCTATTTATCGTGTGTGCAACAGGTATTACAACTGATAGTGCTGAGGTGCAGTACCTGCCAGTGAAAGTTGAAAGCCTCCAGCAGCTGTATCCTGCCCTCTCTAGTGGGCACACAGTCAGGAGGAACAGGCTGCACCACCTCAAAGCCCACCGTCACATCTCTGAACACCAACAGAGCTCTGATGGCAAACCAGCCCCCAAACCTCGGATGCATACACACGCCGAACATTTTCTGTGGGTGAACAGAGGGAGATGCACAAAACTCACGGTGAGGACACAAGATGGGAAACGCTACTCCTCAAAGTATTGATATTTATCCAAGCAGCAACCAGTGAGATTCCACAACAACAGCACTACTTTTTCAGCCCAGGGTTGGTCTGTGACATCAGACTGTTGGTAGTAGAAAGCTGCTCCAGACACGTGAGCAGCAGTCTGTGCCAAGAACTTCGGCTTCCTGCTGGGCAGCAGCTCGTAGTCATACCTGACATCCACACTCTGTCCTGGAAAACACTGCGGGCAGTGAGGAGGAGAGGGAAATATTCAGGTGTCACAACCTGATCATGAAAATAGTTATAGCTACAATCCTATCTCTAACTGGGTTTGAGCAAGACAATGATATATGCCATGAGAAAAAATATAAATTTGTTTTAACCAAAACCAGAAATTTGCATCATTATTTTATACAACATTTCAAATGAAATTCCAGACAATTTATGGTATCAGGATATATATGGTCAGATAAAAATCTCGTCTGTCCCTTTCTCTCCCTAAACAACCCTCACCTGTAGGACAGAAGAGGTGACACAATGTTTGACACACTGGTCTATGGGGTCAGACAGTCCCTGGCAGCCCCTTTCTTCCAGGAAGGGCATTAAGGCTTGTTCAAACATTGTAGGGGTGCTGAGCACCACCACAGCCAGGCTGTCATCTGGATAAGCCAGGCGCAGTGAAGGAGGCAGCACCGAGTTATACCAGCCAACCTGAGACAGAGGCACAAATAAACAGTCCAGCATGAAAAGACAGAGGATGGAGAAGAGGAGTGAAAATTATATATATAAATCACATAGTTATATTTTCTGGCTCTTTCACCTCCTTACGACTCAGTCCCAGTTAGCAGGAAAACCGATGTGGATGTAGTGAAATGTATTTTTCACACTATGAAACCCTTCTCGATGTTAAAGCTACACACTAGATATAAATCAGTGCCACAGTACCTTTAGAGGGTAGACTTCAAATCCCAGTTTTGATAAGCGGTCCTTTAACAATCCTGTCACCCTTTCCCCATTGAGAGTGGTGTCCGCCATCGTTGCATCTCAACACAGAGTTTGGGATTGTGGGTTATGGTGTTCTTTTAAGCTACACTAAACTCGACTCGCTGGGGTTTTTTTGCAATGATTTGTTCTGAAAAACCGGGTGGCTACAATACGGCACGCACTACAATGTGTTTCGGAGAAACTCTACTGTAGTACTTACGTAATTGTGTGACTAAAGAAGGACGAGTAGAGTAACCACCTACTACATTACCCAGAAGACTCCTGCGGCTACGTCGTGCGCAGTTACGTCGCAGTTATGGGCTCCTGGATTTAAAAGTAGAGTCGCAAGGTTTTCAGTGAGTATCTTGATTAGCCAGCTAGCACAAATATTTAGACATGTGCATTATATACTATACTTTTTTTTTTTTTTTTTCAACGATAGGTAATATGTTATTAGGGGAAGCTGGCATCATTCAGTGTCTTAGAGGCAGTGAATATTTTTTTTGGCAGCATACCGAGACAGTAATGTTATGAACGCTAGGAGAAAAGTCTTCGTAAAACTGCTGCTAACTGAAATTAGCTTAGGGTACGCTAACAGTGGCTATCCAACGTTTGCTTTAGCTTGGTATATGTTACCTTGACGTGTTTAGTGTGCATTTTCCTTTGTCTTTGTAACCAAGCATCTACTCGGGGTGGGGTGGGTTGGGGGTCCTGCCCTGCATCACTTCCAGTCTAAATCTGTTTCTGCTCCTGGAAACTGGAGAGAGAGATATTCCCCACGGGACTGGAGACTAATTAAGCAGACCTGTCATATTATCAGACAGCCTGCACACAGCTACAGTTTCCCGTGTAGCAGATCATAGCTGATAAGCGTCTCTACAACCGTGCAAATACCCAGGCCTGCTCTAATTTAATCTCCCATAAAGTGTCAGAGATCTCAGCTAGGTTGTTACCTCACCAACCAGCCACAAAACACGTCCAAAGTTACTGGTCTCTGATGTAACATCATTGACGGGCCACACAGCACACACTTGCATGACCTTTTTGCACCTTGAATCGAGAATTAACCGACTAATGCTGATGAACGATGCATTTGGCAACGTCACTTGGTCCACTTCTTTCTAGATCAACTCAGACATGAACTGGGACAGTCAGCTGAGCTCTATCCTGTCTGTGGCAGATGGCAGCGTTGCAAAGATGAGAGTGAGTAAATCCATATACCCTTCTCCTAAGTTATTGGTCTTGCAGAAAATAACAAAAAGTCATACTTTTAAATAGTGTGTGCTCCTACTGTGCATCGAAGCATTTTACTTTTAAATCAGTGAAATGATTATAAAACACACAAGAGCCTTCACTGAGGTCTTGTGGTCAGTTGTAAATTGTTGTTATTATTGTAGCTGTCTATAGATGGCAGCAATTCTCCACTAAACATTTAACAGGGTAACTCAGTTATTCAAGTTGCGTACTGATATTGAGAGTTTAGGAAACCCATGGATTCTGAAAAATGTTTTTGCCCACAGGAGAGACTGACCTCACCAGGGAAATTCTCCAAAGGAGGGGAAGGTGGGTGGACCGTTTAAAATTAATGAATATGACTAAAAGGGGGAAATTACATATTTGTGTGAGTTTATAACTTCTTGTCTTTCAGACTTCACCATATAGAGAAGATCATGATAGGAGGAAGAGTTGTTTGAACTCATTCGATTTGATCTGAGTCTTTTATGTACTACCGCCCTCACATTCCACTTCCTCTCCAGATTTGTTTCCAGTGAGGGAGCGGATTCATGATTCAGATTTGGACCCTCCTGCTCTTCCCCCTCGAGCCCCCCTTCTCCGACAGCCATCCCCATCTCTCAGTTCTGGTGTACAGTGGGCAGACCTTGCTGCTATCCAGTCACAACTCCAGATACAGAGCCAGGTATGCAGTTATTTGCTTGATTAAGCAAAGTGTGCAAGATCAAATAGCTGCATTTATGTAATGTATTACAGTGATGTTAACATTGACAGAATTCCAAATTTCTGCCTCTAATGTCTTTGCAAGGCAATTGAGTCTCTTACCCAGAAACTGCATGACATGGAACGGGAGAAACAGTCACAACAATGTCACATCCAGACGCTACAAGGTAACTACTGCACGGTGATCACTTACCTCAGTTTATACTGAATCACATTATCTTCACTCACATCCTCGACTGTCAGGTTGTTCGATGTGCTACATGAATTACTTTAGCATAAATAAATCATTACCACATTATTTTTGACACGTGTGTAGCTTCCAAAATGTATTATATTATTGAGTGCAGCAGTTAAGTCTGATTAAACAATTGAATTTGGTAATCAAGTCCATTTTCAGTTAAAACATTATCATTTACAGTCCTTTCATATCAAATTTCTGACCTGGCAAAAGTCATTCATGTCCACATATTCACCCATATTCGACCATATTACCCCATTTCATCCCTCACTTTGCTGCCTCCCTGTTACTTTCACCGTTGAATAATATATGTTACTGTTTGCATGAAAAGCAGCGCATCGCGTACATTGTAACGTTTTTGGACTGCTGTCGCTTTACCACTCTGCTCCTAACCCAAGTTTGTGTGTCACTCAGTAAACAAAAAAGCTGGTTTCAGTTTTATCGGTGGCTCCACAAAAATTATAAAATTCTCTTCCGTCTCCTGCATTGTTATCTCTGTTTGATCACTTTTGGAGACAATTTGAACTTTTAACTGCATGCAACCTCTAGTTTTAATTTTAATGCTTTTAATGAGCCATGTTCTGGTTGAAATTCTTTGCAGTATATACAAAATAACTGGATTGATTAGTTTAATTACAGCAAACAAGTAAAACCTTCATGAAGACGACTGGAAGGCTATTCTAGCCTTTACTTGACATTACTTGGCAAAAGGAAGAAAAAAACAGGAAAAATACCCCAATTTTTAGTTTGTATTAAATAAAACTTATTTCAATTTTCATTATGATAACTGCGTATCATCAGTTTCACTCAGATTATCTCAGGGGAGAAAACAGGGAGTGAGACCTGTAGCAAAATCCTAACTTCAGCAGAAAACAAGAGGATGGCAGGAACGAAAAGGTTTCAGTTTTGTGAACCATCGGCACTTACAGCACAACTTGCACTAGATGAGTGCTATCAATCTAATATATTTATGCAATTCTAAGATGCCATATTTTTTCCTTTCTTGATCTACTGTGGCTTGCATTATACCTAAATAATTGTAGCTGTAAATATATTGTAGAATTATACAGTTAGGCACGTAAGTATTTGGACGGCGACAGTGTTCGTAATTTTGCTTATGTACACCAACATTTGATTTGAAACAAACAAATCAAGATGTGATTGAAGTGTAGACTTTCAGCTTTAATTCTATGGGTTTAACAAAAATATTAAATTAACAGTTTAGGAATTACAGCCATTTTTATACATAGTCCTTCACTTTTAGAGGCTCAAAAGTAATTGGACAAACCAACATAATTATAAATTTATGATTATTTTTAATATTTTAATGAAAATCCTTTGCAGTCAATGACTAAGTGAAGACTGAAACCCATGGTCATCACCAAATGCAGAGTTTGAGATACTTTGCCAGGCCTTTACTGCAACTGCCTTCAGTTTCTAGTTGCTTGTTGGTCTTTCTGCCCTCAATTTTGTCTTCAGTAAGTGAAAAGCGTGCTCAATTGGGTTAAGGTCAGGTGACTGACTTGGCCATTGAAGAATATTCCATTTTTTGCCCTGAGAAGCTCTTGGGTTGCTTTCACAGTATGTTTTGGGTCATTATCCATCTGTATTGTGAAGCAACGTCTTGTCAGTTTTGAAGCATTTGGCTGAATCTGAGCAGATAGCTGAGCCATATACACTTCAGAATTCGTCCTGCTATTTTCATCAGTTGTCACATCATCAATAAACACCAGTGACCCAGATCCAGTGGCAGCCATACATGAGCATGCTATAACACGGCCTCCACCATGTTTGACAGATGATGTGGTTGATTTGGATCATGAGCCGTTCCTTTCCTTCTCAAGACTCTTCTCTTCCGAACATTCTGGTACACTTCAATCACATCTTTTTTTGGGTTTGTTTCAAATCCATTGTGGTGGTGTTGAGGCAAAATTACGAAAATTGTGTCAATGTCCAAATACTTATGTACCTTACTATATATTTATGTAATAAAAATGATGCTTCACTGCTGTCCTAAATATTAAGTTTCCCCACTAGTGTTTGCTCTTCTGTGCCTTCCCTACTCAATACACAAGCCTTTAGTGTTTGAAAAAGCCAAAATACACTCATCAGGATGGGATTCATTCATAATTAAACATATTAATTAATTATTCGGATTTGCCCACAAGGCTGCTACAGGAGAAAAAAAATCCCTTGCTCATAGAAATCTCTCTTCTTTTCCAGAGGAGGTTCACAGGCTGCATGAGGCGTTGAGGGAGAGTGAACGAGAGAGGGACGAATCGAGGAGGGGACAAAGTCCAGGAGCAGAGAGAAGGATGGAGCAGTGGAGGAGAGAGGTGGGACGTGAGCTGAGCAGTCTGCGGGGACACATCACCAGAGCCACGTCGCTAGGCAACCTGGAGGAGAGGTGCATTAGGGGTGGAGCTGTGGGCCGTAGCTGAAGACTAAACTGGTGATAGGTCCAGCTCATGATTGACATGAACATATTTACACCTCACATGGAATTCAAAAAGACTTTGCTACTATGAAGGCTTCTGGGTGACATTTTCAATTTTTGGGGACACAGGTATGAAAGAGGAAAGGGCACACCAGTTTTGTCACAGCTTCTTTCTTTTTCCCTAGTTTCAGCTCAAAGCTTCGCCGAGATGAGCTGGAACACCTGCGGAGAGAGGTTGACCAACTGAAAACACGGCTAAGTGAGTCTCACACACACACACACACACACACAGACACACACACAGACACACACAGACACACACAGACATCATGCCCTTGTAATGATTCTGCGGGACTGCACATGTCCTAAGCTTTGTGCTGACCTGCAAAGCAAAGGCAAGCACAGTCTTGCTCACAACGCTGGCTCTTTCTTTTCCTCTTGACAGGGAGACAGGAGGAGGACGTGTTCCTCCAACAGGCAGAGGCCAGAGAGACCAGGAGACAGTACGAACGCAGCTGCAAGGTACACAGACATTGTATTTCACAAGGTTGTGTTTGCTTGTGCGATGTGTGGTTTGTAGTCTTTCAGATCCTTAACCTCTCCTTTGCGTGCTTTGTTCAGACACTGGAAGAGCTAACAGACAGCTACAGAACTCACAGCACTGATCTAGCAAAGACTGTCTCTCAGTATTCACACACACAGCAAGAGGTCCACCAGATTAGGTGAGTGTCTGTGTGTGAGTGTCTGTGTGTGAGTGTCTGTGTGTGAGTGTCTGTGTGTGTGTGTCTGTGTGTGTGTGTGTGTGTGTGTGTGTGTGTGAGTGAGTGAGTGTGTGTGTGTGTGTGTGTGTGTGTGAATATGGCTCATCTTTCTGTGGATTACATATGTTGCATTTAATCTCTTACAACAGAACAGTTGTATCAGAATTGAAAGACGAAGTCAGGAGTCTTATTCTTCAAGAACGTGAACCGACACCTTTACTTTCAGCACACACATCAGGCAAGTGTCTCTCCCACACTGTGACTTCTGTCACACACAGACACAATACACAGCATGATAAAACTAATTAACCGTGTTTTTCTGTTTGATTCAGTTGCATCACCCCTTGCACTCCCTCACGGCCACAGCAGAGTCAGAGTTGAGGAGCCAGACTCTGACTCAGAAGACTTTAGCCCGACCCCAAGCCTGGCCGAGGTCAGCTCAGATGATCTGTCATGGTTGGATGACAAAGACCCTGGTAAGGATGAATGAAAAAGGAGCCAAAGCATGGTTGCCTTGTGCAGCATCAGGTATTAAAGTACAGTATGCTGAGCCGTCAACACCACATGCTTCTGTTATATCATTTTCACAAGCCTTCTGTCCACCTACATACACAGCAATGGAAGCGTGTTCTGACAATTGGATCACACACTCCGACCGACAGAAAACGTTATGCAGGGCACAAGATGGGTACACACTGATGATGCTTTCAGCAAGATGGGACGTGTAGTTCCCCTTCCTGTCCCTCCCCCACACATCTGGCTCAACCTACGCTCTGATTCATCCCAGTAGATCTGACTCACTGTGGAGAGCACTCTTCTGTGTTTACCATTTCAGCATACAGTTAGTTAAATGAATAGTTTGCCTTTTGGGGAAATACACTTTAGATGATTTAGATGAGAAGAATGATACAAATGTAATATGTGTTCTGGAATCTTTGCTGGTTCCCTTGTAACTTAGCAGTGATGAGAAGACTACGGGAAGTAACTGCTCCCAGCAAAGAGGTAGTCCTGCACACAGCTCCAATAAAACACTTCAGTTTTTGTACATATTTAAGGGACGAGATCAATGTGTTAACTATTGAGCTTCAGTGAATTTTGTTACTTCTGAACAGATCCAGGCTAGCTGTTACCCCCTGTTTCCACTATTTGTGCTAAATTAAGCTAACCCCTCTCCATTTTACATTATAGACATATGACAGACATGATCATGAACTATTCCTTTAAATATATCACAAGAGGAGGTGATATAATTAAAGGTGCTATATGTAAGTTTTTGCTATAGCTACATAGCCATGGGTAGCATTAACAGCTGTTTATTTACCAGGAGCTTCAGCCAGAAGGGCAGACTGGACACTACAGTGAAAAGAAGTGATTAGAAATAGAGGCAAAACAAGAATTGCTCCTTTAAAGGCAGAGAAGAAGTGTAAAAAGAAAAGAAAAGAAAACTGTAATCTGGAGACGAACGGCACCATTCTGAACAAGTTTGTAGTCCTGCCGTGCTCCTCCGTCTGCAGATAAACCAGTAAAGCTCTCATTTCCTCTCTACCAGTCTCTGCAAAGCCAGTTGTTCCTTTCGAAATTTTGTGATGTGTGTGAGTATGTGAGTTCATGCAGTGCTCACCCCTGAGACTCACTGTAAGACAAGGTTCACGTTCCCGGAATAGATTACAATCTCTGTTCTAAATGTTTCCCAGAGTGATTTGGGCCCATGAAGCCAGGCTAATTTGACATGCACGCACACACACGCACTCATACTGGTACAGGGAAAAGGGAAAAGATTTGAATGTCTTCCAACCTAATCCCAAATGGTAATACAGCAAAGAGGCACTCAGTCACTTCCACACACAAGTTAACTGCTCCACCTCATCTCTTTACCCCTGCCAGCTCTTAATCAGAAGCCTCGTGTACGTCTGAGTGTTCAGTCCCGACGGAGCAACTTTGCTGGTCCAGGATCTGATCTGGAGGATGGTGATGATGTCAATAATGATGATGGTGATGATCTCCTTGATGATGATGTGAGCCCAGATTTAGGATCTGACCTAAGTTTTAATGACCTCTGACCTGTTCCAAGGTGAAGTTTTATTTGGGAAGACATAAAGACCTTTTTTCTGACTCTTCTAATAAAGTACCTGAGATGTATTAATACTTTTAAAATGATTTGATTTGATCAGTACATTTTTGAGATTGAGCCCTATTGCAAAACCCTAAACTTAAAAAAAAAAAAAAAATAGATAATAAATAAAAAATAAATAAATAAATATAATTTAAAAAAAATAGAAATAGTCAGAAAAACACGACCAGCCATATGGCGTATTTCCTTTGTTTTCCTGAGAGAAGGGGAACTCAAACAAAGAAACTCAATAGCTGCAAACTTGGCATTGCAACGGTGGCAAATACATATAACGAGTAATTATGTAATTTTACTCAGTTTGATTACTGTTGCTTAACAGACCTGCTTGGATATGATGTGTGATAAATCGTTGATACCAATGGGTAAATTTCTTTTTAGTGTGGGAAATTCTCAAATGCTCTTTATAAACAGTTATTTGTGAGAATAACAGAAGTGTTAGGGACTCAGGAAAGATCGCTCAATGTCAAACTACTTCAATGTTTGTTTGTTTTTTGACTCACTCATCTGATCACTGTCTAGTCTCATGTGACACCCAAATCTCTTGCTACCACAGTGCGCTGAAACAAACAACCAAAAGATTTAGAAAATGCTAGTTTGTTCATGTCTTTGTCTAAAACAGTATTCATCAACGCAATTTCCCTCAGTCTAGTTAGTCTGAGGTCTGTAAGGACTGTACAAACCTCTGAGAACTGCTATAGCCAAAAATTCTCTTGAAATAATTTGCAGTAACTGTGTCCACATGTACAGCCTTATAAGATGCTGGGAGCAAACTGAAGAGACAGGCAACTGTTTAAAAAACCAAGACCTATTGGGAATGTTTCTCATTCAGAAAACATCTTCCATCATAGTGGATGGCAGAGCTTTGTGTCAGCAAAGAAGCAAGCACCCTCTGCACCCATGTTTTGGGTCGCTGATGATAAATTACGGGTCCTACCAGAGCTAAGGACATAAGTACTGTGATTGGCCAGCTAAACCACAAGGTTTGGTTTTAGGCAAGACAAAATTAAAAATAGTTATGCTTAGCTTGGTTATGATTACAGATTGTTGGGGTTAGGTAAAGGTTTGATGTGGTTAAGCCATGGGCAGGACTTTCATCTTTAACCATAACTACAGTTGCGTCCATAAGGCCACCACTCATCCCATTGCTTTCAGTTTGCAAAATAAGGGTCTACAATATGCTTTTATTGCCTTAAACTGGAATATTTTAAGTAATCAACTTGTTAAATAACAAACAAATTTAAATTTAACAATGACATTGCACTTTGACAAACTTTGATGACATGTCGTACAGTCGTATATCAAGAATAAAGATTAACAGTACCTTTTAGCTTTTAAGTTCTGGTGCTCATTCACTATATATAATATATATATATATATATATGCTCATTCACTATATATATATATATAAAATATATATATATATATATATAAATATATATATATATATATATATATATTATATATATATTATATATATATATTTATATATTATATATATATATATATATATATATATATATATATGTATATATATGTGTATATGTATATATATATATATATATATTTATATATATATATATATATATATATATATATATATAAATATATATATATTATATATATATATATATATATATATATATAATATTTATTTATATATATATATATATATATAATATTTATTTATATATATATATATAATATTTATTTATTGTAGACACACACACATACATATACACAGCTCAGTTAAGCCAGTAAAGAATCCCTTTATGATGTCTAGTCTGACATGAGTCACACTGTGCCAGGCTTGGTGTCAGGCTGTTAAATATTTCAGCATCCAGACACCCCCTATTGAGGATCCCAGACCACAGTGCAGAGCCACGGGGGAGCTGATGGGCAGGTTAGGTGTTCAGCAGGGTGTGCATATGGAGGCTTGGATCACGCAAGTGTCCACAGACACGTTTCAGCTCATCTAACAAGGCGGATTGTTTTACTAGTCAATAGTGAGCAATAAAAGACCTTCTAGAAAACAGTAAATTACACAGACCAGTACACAACAGTATTTAACACACCTCTGCTAATACATTATTCTTGTTCAGCTTTTAATATTGTGTTTGAAGAGACATTTAACTAAGAAAAGGCTCATCTGTCGTTCTGGCAACATAATGGCTGATGAATCAGACTTCTGCTTTCTACTGCTGTTTTATTGCATTTGCCAAGTATTGTGCAATAGTGCTGCAGTATAGCAGTGCACTGATTCCTTCATTTAAAGGTCTGTAAAAGAAATGTTTTGTTTTTTGTCTCCAACAATAAAAGTCTGTGTTAAAGTTGGAAAAACAGGAGCTTGCCTTTTTGTGGTTGCCTCTATAGCAGTGTTGTGCTCTGATTGTGCTCTTGTTGTAGCTGAGGTCAAAGAGCTGTTTACAGCAAACTCTGTTAATAACAGATTTGAACGGGAATAAGAGGAAATGCAGAGTATGGTTTAACAATACCTTTAATCATACAACACCAATCAATCCACATCTGGCTTCAAAGCCTCATTATGCATAGAGGGTACTTTTGACACTTAAAGAAATGGACAAATACAGGACTTTACAGACAATTTTACCCCTAAATTAGGAATCTACAGTGTCTAATTTAATACTGGATGTACAGATGGGTGACAAATGGAAAGGAAAAACAAGGATTCACTCAATGGTTTAACAAGTATGAAAGTGATGTTAATCATATGCTATGGCCTTCACATTCACCATCAACATCTTTGGGAGATTTTGGAGCAATATGTTAGAAGGCGCTCTCCACCTCCCTCATCAAAACGCAAAATTAGGGAATGTAGACAGGTAGAATCTGTGCCAAGGAGCAATGAAGTTGTTCTTGGGGCTCAACACCTTACTAAGGCACTTTTATGTTGGGTTTTCCTCTAATTTGTCACCCATCTGTAATTTTT
Organism: Xiphias gladius; assembly: GCF_016859285.1. Classification (NCBI taxonomy): domain Eukaryota; kingdom Metazoa; phylum Chordata; class Actinopteri; order Istiophoriformes; family Xiphiidae; genus Xiphias; species Xiphias gladius. The sequence continues at coordinate 21,791,691 of NC_053405.1, read as the reverse complement.
CATAGCACAAGAAGTAATAAGAAGCACAACGTTTTGCTCCAATTCATAAACTTGATTGAAATCACTAGACGTTTTGATGTATCAGTTCATAGGGTCTATTTTAAATAAATAGAAGCTGCGTATGTTTTGCATTGATGGGGGTCATTCTGGCATCCTTTATGTGTCTCACTTCCACTCACATTTTCCTGCACATTTGCAAAGCGAAAATACAGCAAGGCTTATACACAGTAAAATCAATAGAGTATTTCTGAACTGGGAACATGGCGCAGTCAGGTCAATCCATGTAACATTTTTAATATGTTTATGTCTGGTGAACGCTACTAAGATGAAATGTTTCATAAAGTTGTCTTTGCATGATGCAGTCATCAGTAGTATTTACAATGCACAGGACAATGCTAACATTGTGTGTAAAGGCCACTGGCCAATTTCAGTCTGCAACTGTCATCGTGCGTGATTGAGTGCTTCATGTTGAACACACTCAAGGCTGGTCCTCAAACACAGGCAAGTCCGAGCAGCTACCTGGCCCTGAGTGTGTGTTTAAATGGGAATCACACAAAATACTGGGAATGATTGGTAAATCTGGAAGTTATTTGGTTGCAATATATGGTATGCTGTTCCTATACTGTGTAAGGCACTCTCTCCTGGACTGAAGACTCCAGGAAAGAAACAAAACAAAACAAAAAACAACAAAAAAACACTGCACATATTAAACTCCGGTGTAAAGGCAGCAGGACCTTTACCACAGAAAAAAATACTTAAATATCCCCTGCCATGCCACCAAAAAACCAAACATGCATCCCTTAACATACTCACACACATGCACACACACCTAAAAACAAAGAGTGCTATGCCTGCACTTACTGTATGTAGGCACACAAAAATATTTGTCCAATTTTTTCAAACTCCTGAAAAAGTAAAGTGCAACCTCATTTACTCTATAATCAAGCTGTGTGTTTTTTTTTTCTTGTTCATTTCTCTTCTCCGGTCTCTCAGTCAGACTGTGAGACCTTTTTTGTCTGCCAGACTTTACAGCATTAACTGATAACGGGAAATTATACCAGTGCCCCCTGGTAAGAGTCTGGCAGGACAGGCTGAATCAGTATCCAAGTGTTAATCATCACGCTGATGGATACAACTGATGATGTTGCCTTGTGCTTTAAATCTACGCTTTTCATCTCTAGGGAAATCTAAATATATTATACGACCCCAAAAGATGGCCTGGAAAATACTAAGCATACATTATTGAACAGAGGTGTTGACCTAATTAGTAATTACAGGCATCAACATAGACTTTTTCCAAAGGGACCCCATCGTGGGTAATGTCTTCATTGTCCATTACAGCTTCAATCATGTCCTTATGTACATGTCCAGTATCTGGATAAATGAAAGCAAGCCATAAATTTTGCTCGCACCTACCCAGGATTCTTTCTGTTTGGTGCAGATTAAGGCGAACGCTGCAGCATGAGCCTGGATTGAAGGAGAGTATTTAGGTGCCAAAAATTTCAGTCATGCCTCCATCAGTAGGTGTACATGGACAAGGGTGTGTCCTCCATCATATCATCCTGCGCGGAAAAAATGTAATAACATAACTTATTACACGTTTACAGTCTACATGGTCACATGTGCTCAAATTTTAGATAATACAGCAGATTTTGTGGCACCACTTTCTTGTAAGTCACACCGATTGTGAAAGTTTATAAGTTGTAACTATTAGCTTTATTAAGCTCAAATAAATAATTTACTGATGCTTTATTGACCTATTAGAAACCATTTTTAAGAATATATTGAAATATCCGTAGCTAGTGGGTTACTAATTGTCAAGTCATTAAAGGAATAGTTTGACATTTTAGGAAATATGCTTGTTTGCTTTCTTGCTGAGAGTCAAATGAGAAGCTGGATAGCACTCTTGTGTCTGTATGGTAAATATGAAGCTACAGGCAGTTAGCTTCGCATAAGCTAACCAACCAACACCTCTAAAGCTCACTAATTATCCGGTTTTATCATGTTTGTCCCATCTGTACAAAAACCAAAAAAGTGGAGTGTACTTGGGGTTATGAGCCAGGCTTGTCATAACTGGCTAACTGTTTCCCCCATCTCCAGTATTTATGCTAAGCTAAGCTAACCGGCTGCTAGCTGTAGCTTTATATTTACCATACAGGCATGAGAGTGCTATCATTCTCCTCATCTAAGTCTTGGCAAGAAAGCAAATAAGTCTGTATCCCAAAATGTCACATTATTTCTTTGATAACATGATTTATGAGAGTAACTTTTTATTAAGCTCTTAAGTTGTGAGTGCTAATAAGTCATTAATAAAGTTTCACTCACAGCTTTCTCACTGCTTAATAAGCCAACAGCAAAAGTTAGTCAGTCATTCCTGATTTTGCATTTTTATAAATAATTAAGGGTTTGTACAGTAATCCATTAACTGTGCACTTTTATATGAAATACATTTCAGGAATGTATTTTGTTCTGAATGCTCTGCAGCTGTTTTCTGGAAGGTCAGAAGTCATATGGTCCATTGAAGTGGTATTCCTGGTAAAGTTATCCAGACAAAGCAAGGATCCTGCCAGAGGAGGATAAACACCAACCTGGCAACACAAAAGCTGCTCTTTTTAATTACTTATTAATGGCTAGTAGATATAACTGATACAATAACTGATATATTAGTTATAACTAATCTATAGAGCATTCGTTTATGATTATAATCCTTAGTAAAGCCTGCAGTTACAACTCATAAAGCCTTTACAAATGATGCCTTAGTAGAAAGTGGTGGTGATTTGGTTTGTAGCAGTAAATCTGCAGTAATGCCAAATAAGCATTAGTGAGGTTGTAACACTATATCTCACATCTGTGATTAACATTATCTGACAGACTGAATATTTTGACTGAGACAGGACCGTATCTGGTGCCTGGATGTCAAGGCTGTGCTCACCATAGGTAAATCCTGCAGCCTGCGGAACTCTGGTCGGTTGTCTCTTCGGCGCAGTTTGAGGAAGAGGAGCAGAGTGATGATGACAGCGGTGATGATGAAGGCTGACACCAGGCCGGCCAGGAGAGGGTCTAATGTGGTAGCCTCGTGCATCGTGGCTGGAGCAAAAAAAACGGACATACTTGACTGGATCCAGTTTAACGTGGATTTTACTTACAGGTTCTTAAATGGCTGTTTGACGCTGTGACTGGAGCTAAATATAGACGCTACAGCAGCGTGTTGAGTTCGAGTGTTCATCATGCAGTTCAGGACAGAAATGTCAAACACAGGATGGTGATGTTAACCTTGCCTGTACAGTACTTGAGCTCACTGTTGAAAAAGTAAATGTATTTATAGGGCATCATTTTGAGATTTGGAACCAAGAAGTTTATATAGTATTTACATACAAAATAGTATGCTGTCGAGTGCTGCTTAATCTCTAAAAACATCATCACCCTTCACCTTTTTTATGTTGAGGACTCTGTGTTTGTATATCTCTGCATGAGGAGTCTGTGTTTTTGGCAGCGTATTTCTGTATAGGGATGTTGCTATGGAATTCTGTTTTGTAAACTTAGCTGTTTTTTTTTTTTAATATCCTCTGGTCAAAAGTAACAACAACCACAGAGCAGTGAATGCTCCCTGTTCCTCTAGCTAATGGAAAGAGGCGAGATGCCAAGCGTGGCCTAATAAAACCACACAGAGTGAGAGAAGTGGAGAGATTTTATATTTTAACTGTATTCAAGCAGGCTGGTCAACTGAGAAAGGTTTATCAGTTTTTCCTTCCCTTTTCCTTCCAATGATGACAACCTAAGCTTGGAAACAGACTTCTTATGGTGGAAAAAGAAATGTATCTGTATACTGAACATGCAGAGTACAGATACAGAAAGTAGAAAAATAAATCATTTAGCAGACAAAGGGGGAGAGAGACAGAAAAGAAGAAAAACAGAGCATTCTCAAGGCCCGAGTCCCATGACTGCCTCTGTCCTGCTCCCAAACAGAGCCATAATTGTGGAGTGCTTGGTGGTGACAGTGCTTGTAGATGATGTAGACGGGGGGATGCATGTTGTGTGTGTGTTTGTGTCTGTGTGCGCAGAAGCGAGGATCCGCTTGTTCTGCAAAACAAAGCACAGCGTCGTCCTTTGTTGTGAAGCCAATTCTCTTCTGGCTCTGTCAATATCCAGCCAGTAAATAGCCCAGAACAAATTTATATACCAACACAGAAGATGATATGCACTTACTGTCACCACCCACATTGAGCTGGGAGGGGTTGTCAGAATGGGCTTTGGCCTGGGATGAGGGGTTGCTCGGCGGGGCCATGGTGGACTTTGGTTGGTCTTGGGGTGCGTCGGACCGTGAAATGTGTGGAGATGTGAGCGTTTCCGACTCAGATTTGGGGGGCTTTTGAGAGGAGCTGGTGCTGGATGTTGACCTGGACTGGGCGCTGGTAGTGGTTGTAGTATCAGGCTTTGGTGGCTCAGGTGTTGGGGCAGAAGTGAATGAGTGTGTTGTGGAACTGGTTGGCTGCTTTGAGGATGAGATGGAGTCAGGAGGTAGCGCTGCAGGATCGTTGGATGTGTTGGTGACCGGTGTGTCGACAGGGGCACTGTGACCTGTGTGTGGGGGGCTTGTAGAGGTGGTGGTGATGGTAGGGAGGATGTGAGTGGTGTTGGCGTGGCTCTCAGAGGGAAGAATTCGAGGCTGTGATGTCGACTCTACGGTTAGGTTCTCACTTTTTTCAGGAACAACAGACACTGAGGGAGAAACCACGATGGTATCTGGAGAAAGAGAAAGAATGTTATCAAAATACTGAAATAATTCTGCTGTTGTAAAGGGTTTATCTATGCCATCTGCATGCTGACACTGGCCTACTCTACACTGATGTATGTTTTGTCTGTTCATATATAAAATGTGTTGAAGTATCTGACAGAAGAATGTGTGAAATTAAAGTGCCATCTCACCCAAATCTCTAATAGACATATTTTATTACACTTTTCTAATGTTATCCAGCCATGCAGAAAGTTTGGGTCCATTTGTCCAGGTATTGAGATATACATGTCTAGTTTGCTGCCTCCACCTTAATACACTTGAGGTGAATGGAATTTCATTTATGGCACAGCATTGAAAAATTACATTTAAAAAACTAATTCTGGCATTCGTTTTCAGTGGGGCTTCTTTCTAACAAAGAAATAGCCCCTTTGGGGGGCTTCTCCTCGGTGAGGTGTGAAACTTCTTCAGGTTGCCTTCAATTCAATTCTTCTTGGATAACCATAACCTGGATGACTGAGAATCTTCACAGACATTTAGATCAAAGCACCACTGTGCCTAAGTACAGCCTAACGAAGCCACTAGCCTAGCTGTCGACTCATGTTAAAGTGCACATTTTCCAATGCTGAGTGCCACAAATAAAAATCCATTCACCTCCATTGTATTGGGATGGAGGCAGAAGACTAGAAGCTGAATATCAAAACTTGGAAGAACAAAACAGCTATCTGAATGGCATGATACCACAGATATACCAACTGTTTCAACTGTATAAATGCAAAGAGTCTTTTTCCACAAAATAAACTAACTGCCTAAAAATGTATGCAAGCCTGTGAATATGTTTATGAGTCTAATGTGTGAACCAGCACAGATTTGTGCGTGAAAGACAGAGAGAAAGGGAGAGAGAGCAAAACGGAGACAGTGTTTTCATCTGGGGGGAGTATTTCACTTTTACCTTTCTCACCCCCACGTGAAAAGTCACACAGCATGTTATCATTTCTTAGCACCGTCGCTTAAGAACTAACTTTGCTACAAGTATATTTTACCATTGCTCACCCAACAGATTGCACCTCATTTAATTAACTCAGTCACACCTCCTTTATTTCACTCTTTTCTCCCACCCCTGAAATTCTTTCCTCCTCTGTGATCCAGTTTTTAAAAAGACCAAGCTCTTGGTCTCTGGGCCTGTGTTGTATTTGTGGCATGACTGTCAACACTTTTAACCCTGTCACTCACTCTGTGGCCCACTTCTGGACATGGACAGCAGAGATAGGGACTTTGTTAAATATAGCTCCTAAACTCTGAGCCACCTGCTGCTGGACTTCCTACTAAACTCTTCGGAAGTGTGACAAAATATCCTCAATGAAAAAAATCCACCTGATTGAAATAGTAATAATAACATCATATTGCCTTTAGTTTTTTTTTTTAATTGTTTTTTTTGCATGTTTTCCATGATCTTCACAACCGGGGCTGACCAAACATTTGACTCTTTCAGTCTACCATAAGTCTGCCATCATGTTTTCTTATTTCTTATAATTAACAGTTGAATAGTTACCATTATCTTTCTGTGGTATTGGTGTCTGAGAGGTGGTTTCCCCATCTTTAGTTGTGTTGCTGCTCAAACTGCTGGTGCCACCGGAACTTGGGTTTGTGTCAGAGCCATTTAGTGCTGATGCAGGATGACCGGTGGGTCTCAGGCTATAGGGGGGCACAGAGTCTGCAGCTGGGGCCTCGGTAGCCGCTTCAGCACCAAGAGCGATTTTTGAAGCAGCAGCATCTAATGAGGAGAGGATAGTGCCAAAGCTGGTTAATGGCCATTTCCTGGTGATTCGTCTTCAGAGTCATTAACAACGTATTTGCTTATTATTCCAAGCAAACATAGGGCAGCAGACAGTGTGTACACTAACCATCTGAATTAATGTAGAGTATATAAGTCAACACAAGCCGGTGTTTATCCAAACAACAATTATCAAAACTGAAAAATATATACACATGTATTATTTATACAAGGAAAGTTATCCTACTATGAATACTTTTTTCCAGTAAAACAGTGCTGCATTTAACAGAGTTATGTGCTCAGCGCACGACAGCCTTGTATCAATCAGTGAGCAGCTTCACTGGAGCAAACAGGAGTTTAGTGTCTCACTCAAGTGTTAGGGGAAAAGATAACGTCATATCCCCTTTGCAAACCCAGATTTTTTTTTTTTTTTTGCATTGTGAGCTAAATGGAGCAGTTCCAAACCACTTTTGACTCACGACCCTTTAGAGTGAAGCAAAGTAAAGCTACTCGTGACCCCCTGAGCTTCGAGCAGATCAATGTTTCCTCATATGGTAGTTGTTTTTAGGTGTTTCCCCATCTAAAAAAAAAAAAAAAGAATGAAAAAACATAATTTGTGTAATAGGGATATGCTGTTCTTCTATTTTGGTAATCTTGTTGTGACCACTCAGATTTATCTTGTGCCCTTTGTGGTGTCCCAATCTCCAGAGTGGGAACCACTGAGCTCAATAGATACTGAAATTTTTGCAGTAAAGCACAACACAGTCACATTACTGTAAAACATCATTTTAGAGTACAAAATAAAAAGGATAAGGACTGACTCTAACTTTTACTTTGCATGACATCAACTACAAATCACATGAGACGCAAGTAATTTTTTGCCTTTGAAGTAATATCTTAATTGAGACCTTCCATCTCTCTCACTCTCTCTTTCCTCTTTGTCTCGATGTCTTTAGCACTACTGTACCACACTTCATCTCTGCTTCTACCCTCTTCCCTCTGATGAAGACCAGAGCACTAATGTAATGTAATGTCATTACCATTCGGTAACACACTGACGTGGTGCCTTTCATTACCTCCATAATTACTCACGCAGCTCATCAGCACACACAATGAGAGAGAGCGGGGAGACCTGTTTGAACTCTAAATGATACAAAAACAGCCACACTCATAAATAGACAGAGGTGCTGAGCTGTATAATACTGGCCTTGTTCCCTCGCTTTAGCTCCATTAGAGCAGCTTAGGTCAAATGCTGGAGTAGTATGTCTGTTTTTGTATATATGTGTGCGCGCGTGTGTGTGTGTGTGCATTGAGCAGATTTATAAAGAGGACCACTGTTTCCGCTGTTGCACACTCCTCTCTGCAGATATTGCAGGGTCTCATTCACAGTTTTTCAGGCCAGTGCAGCATTTACCTGGGGAAATGGCCCTCGCTCACTCCTTGACCCTGCCAGTGAGAGGAACAGCCAACCGTTTCTCTGCGAGCAGATGTCGACTGCTTCAACACCCAGTGCTGGAAGTGAGTCAGTAATACCTTCTGTGTGAAACCTGTGTGAATGCTTCCGTTAAAAAAAAACCCACGTAACGCTGCTTTCATGGCATGCGATTGTGGTGATTTTTGGAGTCAATAGCGCAGATCATTCTACTGATTTTCCTTTTAACTGGAACTGAGAACAGCTGAGGACTGAGACAGCTCTGTGCATGCTGCCCTTGGCATTTTCATCTGCATTTATTTCAGATGTTTATTTGCAACTGGTGTGTGTGACCTCTATAGCAGCATGTCATGCTTCTAGCCCCTCGTCTTCTTTTTCAGTCCAACGAGACTCATATTATACTACATGTGAGAGACTAAAGTAACTATAATACACATACAAGTTCCCAGCCTGCATGGACTTAAAAGACACTAAAAATACCATTGCAGTGATGAAACATTTGTCGGACATTTTACTAAAAAGTATAGGCCTTAAATCATGAAGAATATAATATATATAATAATCAAAGATGAAATTGACCTTGTCTTCCTCTTCCAGGAGACCATTAAACCTGCCAGTTACGAAAACTTACACTTATGTATCTGAAATCACTGTGAGAGTTCTGGAGTTCCTCTAACCTTTAGTCAAAATCTGCCTCGCATAAGGCTCTACTCTGCAGTTATTTTTCATGAGACTATAAATAATTAAGTTAAATTTTGATTCAAATTATATGTATGTGTATTTTTTCATAGGTCTATTTATTAATTTATTTTGATGGTTGCTTTATTATAACTGGTACATTTTTATTTAGATGTTTGTATTTTATTTTCATATTTTGTGTATGATAAACCAGTGAAGGTAAAAAAAAAAAAGAGCAAAAAATGTTACTGATTGTTCAGAAAGAAGGCCCACTGGGTTTATAGTGGAACAAAAAGGGTTTTGTCAGTAAAACATGTAAGAACAGCAGAGGAGAAAAGTTTTTAAATTTCATTTTCCGGACAGAAATTGAAGACCTGGATGTTTATGGAGAATGTTAATAAAGTGCCACATCCACCCTTCCTTAAAGTCACGACACACTGACCACAGAAACAAGAGAATTGATAAATATTTGAATAGGTGATTACAGTCAACATAATTGTAAAAAGTCTGGTCAGTGTAAAACCTGAACCTACTACTATGGCTACAGTTGCACTGCTTTTAAATCTGCTCATAAAGTCTACATACTGCACTGTAGAAGCAAGTCAATTAGCAGGAAGCCAGTGAAATGACAGTGTGCTGCTGCACATAGTTAGAGGTGTCATTTATCACAATGTACTTCCCTGCCCATTTACAGCCAATAAATGTCCTCCAGTGGAGCCATGCTGTTTTCTGGTCATTTGAATTTCTAATGGGACAGTTCTGCCCAATAAAATCTTTTCAAATGTCAATAGTCTCATTTTAATTTTATGTGAGAGGTGCTGACAGAGAGAGAGAGGGCAGGTAGGAGGAGAAGGTGGAGAGAAAGCAGAAGGAGGGGAAAGTGAAATACAGGATGTGTGCAAGGTGTGTAAATGTGATGCATGCTGAAAGAGGAAGGAGGAAGGAGGGAGTGGGGGGTGCGATGGGGTGGGGGTGGGGTCTAGGAAGTGATGTGAAGGATAAAGTGCAAGGCTGTTAAAACAAAAAAATGTGAATTTGAACAAAGGGAAGCAGGTATCAATCTGAAACAAAGCTCTGCTGGGGGGGGTGGCAGAGAGTCCACCTGTGATGTCAGGGTCCGAAAGAAAACAGACGAGAGGAACTCGGATGTTCACAGTCAGCTGTCCCTTCATTGTGTAACACGGACAAATAAAGTTAACTTCATACTGTAAACTCAATTCAGCCCTGTCCATTTAAATCTTTGTTCAAAAACACCACAGGCGCCTAAAGGCAGGTGAGGTCGGTTTGTGTGTGTGTGGTCTAAGTGTTATTCATGTCGTGGGGACCTAAATCTATTTACACAGTCACATTATGGGGACTTGTCCTCGTTATAGGGACAAAAAGCAAGTCCCCATAACGTAAATCCTTCAATTTTAAGGTTGAAGACATGTTTTAGGGTTAGGGAAGTAGTAGTTGAGGTTGATGTTAGAGTAAGTCACCAGAGAATGTCCCCTCAAGCCACGGAGACACGACTCTGTGTGTGTGTGTGTGTGTGAGGACTGTTAGTACAGCAAGACATGCAAATTTCTAGCTCAAATTCATAATTTGTTACTTTAACGCAACCCCGAATATGTGAAACTATCCAAACCCAAAAGATGCAATAAACAAAAACCAAATCGCTACCAACCATTTTCAGCGGATCCCAGGTCAATGAGCAGCAGCAGCGCACAAAGGACAATCCAGAGTTTGGTCTCCATCATCTGTCTCCTCTGGCTTCACAGTAAGAAAATGCCGTAAGCAAATGTCGTTGCCCCTCGTGTTGTTGTCTCTGGATACTTGTATCTCTCCCGCTCACAGCCCGATACCACACTTTAATGGAGTAGTTCAGAAATCCCAGGCAGCTGTACAGTGTCCCACTCACTGCAGGCGGCAGCTCTACCAGTGTATGCGTGGCTGGAGGGACTGAAGGAGGAGGGTGTGTGTCCCGATTGCCCCCCCCTCCCCTTACCCAAACTCTCCAGAAACAGTGCCACGTGTTTCCTGTTCAAAATAGTCAGTAGGTCTGACCCTGTGCCATGGCGCTTATTCAGTACAAAGACTGACACCTACCCGCACAAGAGCGTGTACTGTGTATCAGAATAACAGAAAACCATGCAACTGCCAGGGTACACAATGCACTACTGTGTATTCACCCCAACTACAGGCGAAAAAAAAGAATAAATAAATAAACAAAAAATACTGCTGACCAGATCAACACCCATGAGATTCACACAATTATTTAACATTTAATTATAACCGTGTGTTGTATTTGACGATTTAAGCACCGCAAAGTCTGGTCAGTGTACTGGATTACTGAGTGTGTTCCCCTTAATTGTTTCCACCCTTTCACGTATTGACTTTGTCGGGACTGTGTCCTGAGGAGCCGACAAGTGGTGTGTTTTATGTATTTATGTATTTAGTCTATTCATCCATATTCTCTGAGATACGAGGTTCTCAAAAAGATTGGGGGCTTTATTAGCCTCTTACATAGGCCTCATATGTTTATTAGTAATTAGTTGTTATATATTTATTACATAAGACCCTTATATAACCGCTTAAAAACGACAAAATGAAAAATGAAAATGAAATTGATTGGATTACTACAAGAGTTTATTTTCATATTTTTTGTGAATCATTATGTTTTGTGTTTGCACCAATGACTTGTAACCATAGACTGCATGTGAAGAAATGAATCAGTTAATAAAACCAAGTCTACATCCGGGACAGCTTGGAGTCTGAAGATCTCATTGGTCAACTATATAAAAAGAATAAATAAATACTTTTAGGTATTTGACTTGAACTTGACGCATCCTCACTTTGTTTTTTATTTTGTTTCGTTGTGTTTTTTATTTGTTTATTGTTTTTTGCATGTCACTTTCTACAGGGGTTTTACTATACTGTGATGTCTTCTTTTCCCCACATGGGGGCGCTGTTGCCCTGTTGTTGGGGGGAAAAAAATCAAGACTGTGAAATCGATACTAAATTTGCAATACTTCTCTAGAATATGTTGTTCCAGTGAGATGACACTCTTCCAACAGCCACAATGACTTCGCCAGACTGAGTTCCTGCGAAACGGTTGCTCAAACCTAAAACATCTGCTAGATGTTCTCACATAGGCTCACACAGCAGTCTCATCCTACTCCACAGCTCTGTTGTGAGTCTTCCTGTTTAAGCTTTTAATTGCACCTTGGTGTTGTGTACCTTGTGTTTTTTTTCTCCTTTCCACATTTCATGCAGTTCAGGAGAACCCCCAAATGTAAAACAAATTCTTAAAATCCACAAAACATTAATTAATTTTCAGTTAATTTTGATGTACATGAGTCAAATAGGAACTAATGCTACTACTTAGCATTTAATCTGATGTTAGTACCGTTTTCATACCATGTATACACGGGAAGAGGTGTGAATATATATTTTTGTTCTCCATATATTCGCTGTGTATGTGGAAAAAATGAAAAGAATTTGAAAAAAAATATATGGACGTGTAATTACTGAGAAAATGAAAAAAAAACATTTTAATGTATTGTGAAATACAAGCTATTGTATGAGTCCATCCATATATAAAAACATGATTTTTACAAAAATCATGATTATATATGAATGTTCATATAGGCTACGTGTACTTTAAAAAACTTGTTGTCGCAGGTACAAGTACTTTTGGTTGCAAAATACACAAAGCGAAGCTGAAACACAAGATAGCAGTTGTTTAATCTAAAAATATGTGATGACAAACTGTGTAGTAGCTGCGCCGACAGTTACGAAGACTACTAATACATTACTAACTAATAATACAGTAAAACAGACGATTTTTCTGTTAATTTTCAGCTTTTGCATAAACTCCGCCATTGAATATTTTGGGAACTTTAGAAATTGCTGTTTCATTTACCGTGTTATTGGGTGGTCCTTGACCACTTACGCTGTGATTACGCTGTTTCCCACAGCGCCTGAATGTAGCAAAAAAGCTCCCGGTGACGGAGAAGAGGCAGAAAAGCGGCAGGGAGCTGCCAGCATCGTCTCATAACGTCGCAGGACAGAAAGGTGTGAAAATACTGGTCATTTAGACAGCCTAGACATAATACAGGGAGAAAGCACTGTTTTGATAATGCTGTCACACTGTGAAAACGTATAATATACCTATCTAGCTTGGTTTTATTTGCTACCAGAGTAGCGTGGAGTTATATGCATTGCTACGTTAGCTAGTGTAGCGTTAGCATAGTGGTGCTAGCCGTTGCTATAGAATTTTTCTATAGTGGAGGATAGCGTCAGCTAGCCTGCCCCTCAGTTAAACAAGCTAATGTTAGCTTACCGGTTAGCTTCTCGTGTGATCCTTAAAACCTAAATTTATGAGTTCTTTCAGCTGATTTATAGATCCCGATTGCTATTGTGGACGTATTATGGAAAAGACACTGTCTAGAAAGGGGATTTTAACGTTGGCTGTTTGTTCCTGAATGTGTTGCTCCTCTTTGATCATTTGACAGCTCCGTGTCAGCGGAGATATGGAGACGCCGGGGAGGATAGCAGCTACACCGGACGCCCTGGACTTTACGGTGGAAAACGTAGAGAAGGTGAGTTTTTGGACCAGTAAGTCATTGTCAGCAGCCTGTTGGCTTATACAGCACCGGGGGGTTTGTGAACTAAATAATCCGTCATGTTTCAAATTAAAACAGCTTGAGAAACAAAGCGTAAGAGTTTTATTTGCTTTGTAGCCACATAATGTATCAGTTTTTACTGATTTCGTTTTGAGAGATAATGTGTCTGTACTTGCATGCAGAGATTCAGCTCATCTGTCCTTATTAGATGTATTATCATGTCTTCAAATTAGTCTCTAGTGCCGATGTTCAGAAAGAAAAAGCAGATGAGAGCAAAATAACAGGTTGTAGCCCGCCAGTTTGTTGCCATCTCTGTCATTGTGAAATGCTTGTCTGGGTCTTTTTTCTGTGTTGGATTGGCTCTCTCTCTCTCTCTCTCTGTCTGTCTGTCTGTCTGTCTGTCTCTCTCTCTCTCTCTCTCTCTCTGCATGTGTGTTTGTGTGTGTGTGTGTGTGTGTGTGTGTGTGTGTGTGTGTGTGTGTGTGTGTGTGTGTGCGTGCTTACTTGGCAGTGCTGATTGTGGCTGCCAGGTTGCTGTGATGAATCTCTCTGCTGGGTGGCCACAGACTCAGACGAGAGCGGATGGGTGGGGAGACAATGGGGAGGATGGAGAGAGAGAGGGAGAGAGAGAGAGAGGCTCTTCTGTGGAGGAGCAGAGTTGATGCGATGAGATGGATTGGGGGATGAAGGAAAGGAGGGAGGGGAGGGACAGGGTTGATGTCTGTGACAGTGCCAGTAAAGAAAGAGGAGGGGGTGGGAGGAGGCTGGTGATGCGACAGATATGATTAGAGGCAGGTTTGAGGGAGAGACGCACATTCCTGTAGGGGAAATGGCTTGGCATGATACTGTGGTTTCTGGTTTCATAAAAAGAGGAAGATTGACAAACAGTGAGCAAGGTCCAGTCTCCCTTTGGACAATCCCTGTTTTCATTTGGTCATGTTTCATTTCCACAGGTGGAGAGAGTGGTGTCTTTGAAAATTTATTGTTATATAATTTGCTGGAGGTAAAGAAAAAACAGAATATTTCCTCTAATTTTGATCACATTAACTAAAGTTGAAGAAAACGCTAGTACATATTGTATGCGTACCTAAGTAAATGTATAATTAATGTAACTGTCAGGGTCATTAATAATTTGTTATGATGTCTTAGGTTATTTTTTAGTAAAAGTAACTGAAACCCAAGCTCATAAATTGCATGGAATATTTCAATACATCGTCCGTTTTTCTTTTTTCTTTTTTTTTTTTTTTTTTTTGGTTTTTCCGGCACGCAAGTGTCTCATCTACAATGGAAGTGAACCATTGCTTGCCAAAATACCCCAAGCGAGCAAAAATAGTGCATGTTATTCATCAAAAAAATAATGTGAACCACATGTCAGATACACATTCAATATTCAGTGATTTATATGAAATCTGAAACAGGAGGTGGTTGCTGTGGTTAAATGTCAGTGTAGTAGTTGTTCAGAAAACAATGTTTAGGCACAAGTGATGTCATTGCAGTGTACATTACTTTCAAACTGGTCCACCCTTCCTCTTTTAGGGATCCTGGGAAACAGTACGAGTAAGGCAGTTATCACATTTTACTCTTTTTTTTTTTTTTTTTTTTGCACTTGCATTTCAAAACTGATAAATTGTTTTTCTAAGGCTAAGCTATATTTAGAAAGCACTGTTTGGGTGAGATGATTTTTTTTCTTTTCTAGATAATTTGGCTAGGATGACATATTTGTACTTAACTGGTAATGGAATCAGCACGATGCTGTCCATTCAGTGGAATAAGAGGCAGACAAAAGGTTTCTTTAGAATCAGTGCGTGCACTTAAAAGCATCATATTAGTATTTGCATCAGACCACCTACTTAATGACTTTAGAAGAATCTGAGATGTTGCTTTTACCAGTAATTTTAGTATCCTCTCTGTAAAACAGTCACAGCAGCAAGTAACTGGAAAAGCTCACACCTCCAGCAGACATGTCGTAATGTTCACCTTAGGACATCAATAGACAGAGAAATTGTGCCTCTCCTAAGATGATGAGAGTAACTGCAGTTGCTTAAAGAGTGAAATTAAAAAATGACCAGCTGGGCAGAATTGTTACTATTGTACAGTGGGCTGTGGTGGAGATGATGGTTCCTGGCCCAGTATTTGTATGAGTCAAATAAAAAGGCCTTTGTTCAGTCTTGGGTCTGTGAAACAAAGTACAACATTGTCAGTAACTTTGTGTGTATAATGAATGCGTTCGTATACTGCCTCAAATTTCCGTTTGACTATAATTATCTTCATAATCACTATCCACCAAGCAAGTGGATTTTAGAGTAAATTCAGAGCTCTACAGACTTGAACAGTGTGCAAGTCAGGCTTTTTTCATTTTGCATTTCTCCTCCCTATATAATAACTACTATACCAGTCAGCATCTTGCTCAAGGGCACTTGGTCAGGGAGGGCTGTCTGTTACCATGATTATCTGTAATCATTCGGTCGCCCCACTACCCACAGAGGATGCTTCCCATAGGAGGCCTTCGAGGCCCCTTCAGTAGTCCTCAGCTCCTAGACTCTCGGGTTGTGATGCAACTCTTCCATTTGGAAACTGTCCTCAAATAAAGTTAGGATCAGATGTATGTGAATTTTTTTTTCTAATTAAATAGTTTTATTGAATTTAAAAGCAGAGGAGATGAACCAGCGTGCCAGCTTATATATTACAGAACATAGCAGGGCAGACAAATGTGACACTAAGAAATACTGCGTGGTGTATTGAGTAGTTTTGTGGTTGCATGAGAGGCAATTTCAGAAGGAAAAGAGGGTTCATCATGAGTATTACCATCCACTTATTGACAGAAATGTATATAGGCTCAGTGTGGAACCCTGTAGGTGATCACTCTTCTGAATTATGTGGTGGAAAAGGAAACGGTTCATGTTACTGATATTTGCATATTAGTACAAGGGTATATTTGCTTTTCATATGCTGAGATTTTATGACTATTGGCAACATGGTATTCTTAATTTCTGAATTGGCCGTGTGCTGTCAACAACCGCCTGCGCACACACTCACACAAACTATTCTTCTTTGATCCTTCATTAATCATCGTTCCTCTGCATGTCTTCTATTCTCAGTTATAGCACAGTGTTATGATGGGTCAGTGGTGTGATGGTGCCTTCTGCATCACCAGCACTGCCCTCCCATCACTACAATGACTTTGAACGTGACACTCTAGTGGACAGATGGCTCTAAAACACAGTGAAGCTGTGGCAGAGAGGTGTTTTTACCTCATGTGTGTGAACAGCGTGCAAAGACGTGTCCAAAGGGAATGGGTGTGTGTGTGTTTGTGTGTGTGTGTGTGTGTGTGTGTGTGTGTGTGTGTGTGTGTGTGTGTGTGTGTGTGTGTGCGTGTGCGTGTGGGTGCGTGTGTGCGTGTGGGAGCGTGCGTGTGTGTGTGCGTGTTTTGGCACGTGCGTTAATGCTTCATAAGCATGGGGAAAGAGATTTCTATGATGTTTACTAAAACATAGAAAGGCTGCCCCTTTTCAAACCCATCTACTTCCATCTACCATCTAGGACCCACACTGTAGTTATCCTCCTGGCCTTGGTAGTGAGCAAACAAATCTGTGGTTATACATGAGAGCAGATGGTGAATCTGTCTAACTGAGCCATGTTTTTCACTTGCATCCCTCTTCCCTTCCTCATCCTATTGCAAAAGGACAGGAGAGGAGGCTAATGACCTTTGACAGTGACTGCCAAGAGCACGCCATCCTCAGGTGAAGCCGTGTGGTTCAGGCAGGTTGCCACCATCTGGAGATAAAGTTAGTTAATTCAGCTGCATTAGTTACCTCACCTGCAAAAAACACTGCTATTTCTAGGGGTGCACATGCTTTTTGCTTGTTTTAAGAACAAATTAATAATGGACAATTACAGTTAGTAAAGATAACTGCTGCACGCTGGCATGATTTCTAGGAGGAAACAGGCAGTGGTTCTTTGTAAGAAGATTAAAGCAGCAAAATGAACAGACTGTTTTGTGTCTTTTTCTTTGATAATAACCAAGGAAGGAGAGACAGGCTCAGACACAGCTATGATGCTGATTGTGATTGGATGAGGAGAGGTCTGCGATCACATAGTGGACTGTGGTAATGAGCCGCTCCTGCTTTGAACTCCGATATCACAGCCTCATTTACAGAAAGGCCGAGTGGAGCTGACTAACAAAATCCATCCTAATGTTAATGCTTTGGAAAGACCTTGCCAAATCACAACACATTAACACATTCATATTTCATCAGTTTTGTCAAGAAGCTCTGTCTCTGTTAACCTGTTCAGGGTTAAATAAAAAACTCAAAACCTAAATGTGGCAAAGGTCGATGTTATTGGGGTAGAGAGACTTGCCAGCTTAAAAAAAGTTAAAGCCACATGCATACTGTACCAACAGTACCTGCTGCACATACTGTACCTGCACCTATAGCTCCCTCTCACACATATATGTACAATGCCACCCGACTCTCTGTGAACAATTAGCTCATTAACGCCCAGCCAGCCAAGTTCAGAGTCTTGTACAGTAAGTTGAGACATAGATAATATGCATTGCAGGCTGCTGCTTCCAGTAGGTATTGACACTGGGTTGATGATCTTCTCTATAGCTGCAACTGCAAGATCATACGTCTGTGACCCATCATGGTTTCTTTACAGTATTACAGTCCTCCCTTGTTTGACAGCCTAAACCTCTGTAATAAGGGAATGGGGAAATAATGTAGATTTTAGAAGAAGACTGAGATTGAGATAGATAGAGGGAGAGAGTGGCTGGTGGTGGAGGAATGGTTGTGAGCAGTCTTCAGGGGTAAAAGACAAGGATCAGAAGCCCAGAGAATAGATTTTTTTTTCCTGTGTTGCTTGTCAGACACTTAGTGCCGGCTGCCGGTGGTTTTAGTGCAGTGAGCATGTACATATATATGTGTGTTTGTGTGAGACAAAGAGAATAAACAGTCATTTTTGTAAAGTAGTGCCTAAACCTCTCTTCTGGCACTGCCAGGATTAAAGGTGTCTGTTTAATTAATGCTCCTGTTTTCCTACTTTTATTTCCCTCTCTTACACTCATTCTTTATCTACTTTCCTCTTAGGCTTTCTCCTTCTTGTTCTCCTTGCACTCAAGTACTTATATTCACAGCTGTACTTCAGAGAGTGCTGTTTTCAGGTCAATGCTTTCTCCGTTCTTTCAGATTTTCGCTGTATCTTCTATGTGTCTGTCTTTGCCCGCTTGCGATTGAGAAAAAGATGCTATTTTCTCAAGGTGCCTAGCTCTTTCCACCAAACAAGGGCTCAAGGGACTGTGTTTGTCTTCTCACAGCTGATCTGCTTTCTCTGACACACACGATTGTGAATGTTTGGAGTGTAGTTGCTCACATGAACTTTGTTCATACAAAGTTGTTCAACCATCCACAAATGGTATGGATTCTTTTGATTTTTCTGAGTTTTATTCTTTTCTTTCTCCTTTTGTCTTAGGCCCTCCACCAGTTGTACTATGATCCCAATATAGAAAACAAAAATCTGGCCCAGAAATGGCTAATGCAGGCTCAGGTCTCACCTCAGGCCTGGCAGTTTTGCTGGGCCCTGCTGAGCCCAGATAAGGTACAGTGTATACACACACACACACACACACACTCACATGGACAAACACATACACTGAAAAAGAGTTTGGCGTCATTTGCAATGATTTTATCATCTCTCACAGGTGCCAGAGATCCAGTACTTCGGCGCCAGTGCGCTTCACACCAAGATCTCTCGCTATTGGTCAGACATCCCCACGGACCAGTATGAGTCTCTGAAGACCCAGCTGTTCTCCCAGATTGCCTGCTTCTCCTCCGGCTCCAAGATGGTGCTCACCCGGCTTTGTGTGGCCCTGGCCTCTCTGGCGCTCAACACAATGCCTGAGGCCTGGCCAGGCGCGGTGGCAGAGATGGTGCGGGTGTTCCAGGAGGAGGGGGGAGGGGTCGATGGGCGAGCACGCTGTCTGGCATTGCTGGAGCTGCTCACCGTCCTGCCAGAAGAGTTCCAGACCAGCCGCCTGCCACAGTACCGCAAGGGACAGGTATTTCTGCAGGCACTACCTTCTCCCAGTTTTGCGGGTGGTGATGTCCACCTGTGCAGTATTAACAGGTTTTCTTTTGGATTCACTTGTTCATTAGTAGGTATCAAACTTCAATACTTTTTGAGAATTGATTGAATTGTGTCTTTATTACCAAGTATTAAAAAGGATCAAGTGCCAGAAGCTGGCAGTGAATACATTGTCACATTTATAGTCTAGTTAAGATAGTCTTTAGATATTTCCTGATATATGCTTAAAATCATAATTTTATTAATTTTAGACTATTTTATGTCAGCAAACGTGCTTTTTTTTAAACGTGATATTCTGAAGGTTTTGGCTAGTTTTGTAAATTTACCAAAACAAGGGGTTTGTAGATAAAAACAGTTTGTATATTCCAAAAAGCAACGTTTTAATAAGTCATCATATTAGTGTCAGTAAAAAAAACAAAAAACAAACAAACTTTATCTTAATGCCAACATTGTAGAAAAAGTAGATCCACTCAACAATTTGGGGGACATACAACGTGAGCGATAAACTAGCAGTCTAACACTTGTTATCATCCTCCCTCTAGGTTCGGGGTGCTTTGGGCCGGGAGTGGGGGTCAGTGTGTCCCTTACTGCAGCAACTGCTGCGACGGACGGACAGCCCCGGGGCAGTGAAAGCACGCGTGCTTCGCTGCCTGTCATCCTGGGTGCTTCTGGATGTGCCCCTCAGCGAGAGCGAAGGCCTGGTGCACGACTGCTTCAGTGCCCTGCCTGACCCAGAGCTCTTCGACACAGCGGTAGAGGCAATAGTCAACGCCATCTCACAACCGGACTCCCAACGGTGCGTACAAATGTGTGCCAGTCGGTACTCATACTGGCATGCCAACCTGAGAAAAACGCAGGAGAAAGAACCACGATACTATAGCATGAAAGCTTGTCATGGTAATGACTGTAGAAATTACATCTGAGCAAAAATGGAGGTAGAGGAGGAGAGTCAGAGGGATAAGACAGGACAAAAAAGATGCATTACCCAACAGCAGGAAACCGACAGGGTGGGCACTGGAAGGGTGCAGGAAGGGATGGAGGGAAGGAAGGAGGGATTGATACAGGGCAAGTTGACAGCCAGGGGAAGGAGAGCGGCATTTCTCGGTTGGCTGGCGTTGCTATGGTTACAGAGCTGGGGAGAGATGTCATCATGCCCTGGCTGATTCAAACATGGCAGGCACCCCTTACCCCTCCCCTAGAGAGAGAGGAGGAGAGGGAGAGGGAGAGAGAAGCAAAAGAGAAGAAAGGGTGCTAAGGGCAGGAGAAGGTGTGAAAACTGTGCAAGATTAAAATACTTCATCCTCCATACCTCTGCACTGCTTCACAGACAGGGGGTTCGTGTCTGTGAAGTTGCTGCTGACAAGTCAGTTTAAACACACTGGCATTATGCCAAGCTGATGGTGGGAAGACGATTAATGGCGGTCAAGTTAAGAGTAGAACATCCTCTACTAGGATAGGCTATGTTAGTTAGACATGGGGTTGTTCTGATTTCTTTTCTAAATCTCAGTTCTGTGGACAATTGTCCACTTGTTTTCAATACCAATTTCTCTCCCTTTATTCTCTTTTTTTGTGTGTCACAACTGAACACACCCCAGTATAATGTGCATGTTTGTCAGATCCTCCCAAAAGTCCTCACTCTCATTAGTGACATCTCTTGAGACATATGTGGCCTCTGTTTTTGTCAGTGCATTGTGTTTCTTTTGTCTGCATCTGAGCTAGAAGGAAAACAAATTCATCTGTTAGAACACCAGGTATAAGGTTTTATTCTCGATCCTCTCTAGGAAGTCATAGCCCACCGTGTTTCCATCTGTAGATTCTGCTTTGTTTATTTTATCTATTCTATCTTTTCTGCCTCTGTTTCTTTGGGCTCTTTCTTTCCCCTTTCTCTTCCCTCACAATCAGTACTAAGCCCTCTTCCTTGTGTCTTGTTCTCTCCCTCTGTTTAAACACATTACAGTCAACTCATTTGGGGGGATGCTATTGGTCGAGCTGCATCCTGTTGCCAGGCAACCCATTTCCCCTGTCTCGGAGTGTTGCAGTAATTGCAGAGGGGATCAGAGGTGGGGGAGGGAGGAGGTGAAGGGAATAAAGGAGGAGCCAGGAAGGAGGGAGAAAGTGTATAACAGAAGGGCAGGGAGCAAAAGAGGAGAGGACGGACAACTATGAGGTAGAGAAGAGGAGGCTGCAGCAGCCAGTGTCAGAGGAACCACCAGATTGTCATCTCATATGAGGGAAATGGGGAAACACATACAAATCCATTCTGCCCTTTTAATCACATCGCATACACACCAAGTCCTCTTTTCTTGAGCTAAGAGTGCATGACCTGCATCTGCAAAGCACCTTGTTAAAAATGAATGATCTTCTGAGTGCATGAGTGCAGTCTGCCATTCACATGAACACACACACACACACACACACACACACACACACACACACACACACACACACACACACACACACACACACACACACAGTCACTCACTCTGAGTTAAGTGCAGTCGGCCCCTGCGCTGCTCTCTCAGAGTTACTCAGACAGCCGAGCACACAGGACGTAGGCCAGGACACACACACAGGTATGGGCTTATTAGATGGAGGCCACATTCATACACATCACATCTCAGCAGGGTGGAGCTCTCTCCACAGAGAGCTGAAACAGCGTGGGCTGCTGAGTAGGGGACTTGGCTTGATAACACAGAACCATAGACCCAGCTTCTCGGCTCATAAGAGGGCCTGAGGGAAATTAGAATAATAAATGCTTCACAGGACCACGGTAAGAGATGCATTTAACCTGCAGAGCAGAGGATGCATATTGCGTCATTTTTGCTGGCCGCTTTTTTTGTTTGGCTATTGCTGTACTATAAGGGATTACATTAATGCTGAAACAAGTTGATTAATCAAGGGACAGAAATTTATTTAACAGGTTTGATTATTTGAATAATTTTTAAAGTTATTTTCTAAGAAAAAATGCTAAACCTTTTGTGATTCCAGCTTCTCCAATGTGAGGATTTGCTGCTCTTCATTGTAAATTGTATAGCTTTTGGGTTTCAGCCTTTTTGGTTGGACAAAATAAGCTATTTGAAAGGTGTTCTACTGGATTCAGATCTGGTGACTGTGGAGGCCACCTAAGTACACTGAACTCATGATCATGAAACCAGTTTGAGAGGACTTTTGCTTTGAGACATGGGGCATTTTCATACTGGAAGAAGCCATTAGAAGATGGTAAACTGTGGCCATAAAGGGATGCACATGGTCAGCAACAATACTCAGACAGGCTGTTGCATTCAAACCATGACTGATTGGTATCAAGGGGCCAAGAAAAAATTCCTACACCATTACACCACCACCACCACCAGCCTAGACTGTTGACACGTGGCAGGTTGGGTCGTGCATGCTGTTGACGGCATATTCTGACCCTACCATCTGCGTGCCTCAGCAGAAATTCAGATTCATCAGACCACGCTACGTTTTTCCAGTCTTCAACTGTCCAGTTTTGGCGAGCCTTTGTCTGCAGCCTCAGATTTCTGTTCATGGCTGACAGGAGTGGAACCTGATGTTGTCTTCTACTATTGTAGCCCATCTGCCTCAAGGTTTGATGTGATGTGCATTCTGAGATACTTTCCTACTCACCACAGTTGTAAAGAAGGGTTATCTGAGTTACCGTGTACTTTCTGCCAGCTCCAACCAGTCTGGTCATTCTCCTCTAACCTCTGTTATCTACAAGGTGTTTCCGTCCACAGAACTGCCACTCGATGGATGTTTGTTTTTTGTTTTTGTGTTGTTTTTTTTCACCATTCTGAGTAAAACTCTAGAGACTGTTGTGTGTGAAAATCCCAGGAGATTAGCAGTTTCAGAGATACGCAAACCAGCCCCTCCTGCCACAGTCAATGTCACTGAGATCGCATTTTTTACCCATTTAATGTGAAACGTGAACTCAAGCTCCTGACCTGTATCTGCATGCTTTGATGCATTGCACTGCTGCCACATGATTGGCTGATTGGATAATTGTATGGATAGGCAAGTGCACAGTTGTTCCTATTAAAGTGATCGTTGAGTGTCCATCCTCAGAGAAAAAACGTGAGCTACGGTAGTTTTTCAGGCTGAATTCAGTTTTTTTTTTTCTTTTTCTTTTTCGTTTTTTTTTTAATATTGTTAAAGTCACACAACCTAGCTGTGTCATTGATGAATATTTATTGACCTGCACCCACATCCTTATGACGCTCTCATGAAAGATGAAGCACCACCTCCATACCACAAAACCCCCCTGGGACTTAAACACAGGTAATATGGTTTATATTTACAGCATTCCCACATGCACATAATCTCCTCAGTGAAATTCAGGCGCACATACACACACGCCCTTCATCTCCAAATGTCACCCCTTCACTTGCTGTCATTAAGTATGACAGGAGGATGTTGTCTGATGTTGTCACATGAGCAGATCTAAGCCCGTGTTGAAGGGTGTATACTCATGTGCCTGTGAGTTTGTGTGTATGTATGTTTATCAGCACATGCGTTTGTTTTAGTTGGAGTTAGGGAATTATAGATTGCTGAAACAGCAGGAGGAAGACAGAATAATAACTGACAGCAGCAGAACTCTGAGCAAGCGCTTTGAATAGATTTTTCTGGTTCCCTGGTAGATGTGTGGGTTTTTAGGGGTGGGTGTGTTGGATCAGAGGTTGGACTGACTTGGACTGAGATTTGATTTGAAATGAACACTTGTCTTGAGAAGGAGCAATAAATACATCAGCCTAGCTGTGAGCGATGTGAGTCAGTTTTATATTCACCAGGCGAGGTTCACTGGCTGTGCATGTGATGTTCTTCTCCCTTGTACAGCACTGTGTCTGGTTTTAACTCAATTTCTGTAAATGAACTAGGCTCTTAACTATCAATTCTCGTGTCTTTTTGTCTATTTTTTGTGTCCATGGGTTGTAGATATGTGAACACTTTACTGAAACTGGTTCCTCAAGTGCTGGCCCTCCAGGAGCAGCTCAGAGAAGCTGTTCAGAATGGAGACATGGAGACCTGCCACGGTATCTGCCGGATCGCTGTCACACTAGGAGAGAACCACTCCAGGTGTGTGTGTGTGTGTGTGTGTGTGTGTGTGTGTGTGTGTGTGTGTGTGTGTGTGTGTGTGTGTGTGTGTGTGTGTGTGTGTGTGTGTGTGTGTGTGTGTGTGTGTGTGTGTGTGTGTTTGTATGTTTGTATGTTTGTATGTTTGTATGTTTGTATGTTTGTATGTTTGTTTTTGTAGGCCTGCATCAGTGTAAAAAAAAAATTGATATTACACTTATCTTGGCCAGAATGATTTCCATACACAACTCGATAATTATTCAGTCTTGGGAGGAATTCAGACATCCTCTAATTTAATCATATTGAAAGCAACAAATATAAAATGTGTTTTAGCAAGTCCAATAACAAAACACAAATCTTGTCCAGTTTTAAAACTACTCTCAATGAATGGTCCATCATATGAGAGAAGAACTATTCTGCCAGTGTCTGAGTGCAGTCTCTACTTCTGCCATGTCTCCTTTTCATGTGGTGTTGTGCCTAATGAGCGAGTGACACAGTTGGTACTCAGGTGATAGTTTACCTCAGTACCAACTGCATTGTACGGCTGTTTTCTCTCCCTTTCCCTTCCCTTACCTCTTTCTCTAGGACTCTGTTGGAGCAGGTGGATCACTGGCAAAGCTTCTTGGCTTTAGTCAACATGATCATGTTTTGTACAGGCATCCCTGGCCACTACCCGGTCAATGAGACCACCAGCTCCCTCACACTCACCTTCTGGTACACGCTACAAGTAAGGATGTTAAAATCCGATCTCATTATTTACTCTAACTCAATATTAAAGTAATGTTAAGTAAGGTGGTAACATTAACTCTCTACACATCCTGATTGTATAAATGTGCTACTTGTGGGGGTCTGGCCTTTGTCTGCGATTTTCAAATAATAAAATAGACAACTTGTCTGAAAACATTTGCTTTTTGTCGTCTGTGTTATCTAACATAATCAATTTTCTCGTTTATGTGAGCTGGCACTGTAAAGTTAGAGATGTTAGATGATTGTGTTGTTGTTTTCTAATAAAAACTGAAATTTACTTAAATGTTTCTTAATAGTCTTTGTGTGGGAAGCACTGTGCAAGCCAGAGCAGATGCTTTTGGTCTATAAAATGCATAAATAATTTTATGTTCCAGACCCAAGACTAATTCTTCTTGTCCTCGCTTATTCCTTCCTCCTCAGGATGAAATCATGTCTTTTGAGTCAGATAAGCAGGCAGTGTATCTGCAGGTCTACAGGCCAGTGTATTTCCAGCTGGTGGATGTTCTGCTACACAAAGCCCAGTTCCCGTCCGATCAGGAGTATGCATCCTGGTCGTCAGATGAGAAAGAGCAGTTCAGGATCTACAGGTGTGTCTATTTTTGTTAGTGTGCATTTGTATACATGACCCTGTCTTCTACATGGCTATTTCTGCTGCACACTTGTGCAAGTGCTTCAGTGACAGCCTGAGTGTTTTCAGAAAATACTTGCTGACAGGATGATTCGTAAGCAAATGAGTGGGTTTTTCTCTAATAGACTCTCACTGACTGTCAGCTGAGAGGGTAGAACCTGTCTGGCAAATAGAGTAACAAATAAGGTTTCAACAGCTTGCGCCCCTAAAATGTCTGTTTTTTTCATGTTTGTCCTTCAGGGTGGATATCTCAGACACTCTCATGTATGTGTATGAGATGCTGGGAGCAGAGCTGCTGAGTAACCTATATGATAAACTAGGGAGACTGTTGACTAATGCAGAGCAGCCCACATCATGGCAGGTGGGTAAGACATACATACACAGATGAGCAAAGAGATATTTGGAACTAGTTTCTGTTTTTTTAATAGTGTTGCACAGAAGCCAATACTAAAAATGTGTTGCACAAGATGTCTTAAACCAGTTTTTGAAGAACAGTATGTTGATTTTAATTTTCACATTATTATAATTAAATCAAAATACACCTCGAGTTAACCTAAAGAAAAGTTGAAAAAAGTTGAAATGTATATTTACAGGACTTAAACTATTTGAAACATTGTTCATATTATATTTTGGGTTATTTGCTTTTTTATTGTCATCACGTGCTCACAAATACACTGACTGCGTTCCCCTCCCCCAGCACACAGAAGCTTTGCTGTATGGCTTCCAATCCATAGCAGAGACAATAGATGTGAATTACTCTGATGTTATCCCAGGCCTGATAGGACTCATCCCCAGAATCAACATCAACAACGTCCAGTTAGCGGACACAGTGATGTTCACAATAGGTAAGACAAATACAGGCTGTATCATAAGAGTTTAAAGAAATTAAGCATAATTTAAATGTGCAGAAAAGACAATGTTTTTAGTCTAGTAACACAGCGGTCCCCAACCCCCGGGCTGCGGACCGGTACCGGTCCGTGGGTTGTTTGGTACCGGGCCACACAGAAAGACTAAATAACTTACATTATTTCCGTTTCATTCATTATCCGAGTCTGAACAATCTTTTATTTTGAAAAATGACAATCTAAATGATAATTGAAAATTCTCTCCGTTACATCCGTCTGTTCTTCACTCACTCTTGACGCATGTCAAGATGCTTGTCTCGGTCACGTGACGGAACGCTAATATTAAACCCACAAGCTAGCAAAATGAGTGAAAAACAGACGTCGTTGGAAAGTTTCTTTACAAAGGGGAAAAGGCCCAGTAAGGAGACAGAAGAAGATTTAGCATTATGTTGCGTTATGTTGAGTTATATTTTTCATGTACTTTATATTTGTTTTGTGGCATATCTTATTTTGAAGGCATGTTCAAGTGTTACCATAGCGACCAGAGAGGATGTTACTCTTGTTATGTTGTTGGCGCATGTCAGGAGGACGCTGCTAATCAAGTTACATACGAGTACACAGTGGATTCACATTTATTATTATATTTATAAAATACCGCATGTTTTGTGTTGGTCGTATCATTTTATTTTGTTGTATTTATCCGCCACAGCTTGAAGGCCGGTCCGTGAAAACAATGCTTATAATAAACCGGTCCGTGGTACAAAAAAGGTTGGGGACCCCTGTAGCAACACACAAATGGTTTCTCATTCAGTATCTGTTCTCCCACTAGGTGCTCTGGCTGAATGGTTGGCAGACCACCCAGTGATGCTCAGCAGTGTCTTGCCCTTGGTGCTACAGGCTTTAGGGAACCCAGACCTCTCTGTTTCCTCTGTCTCTACACTGAAGAAAATTTGTAGGGAATGCAAATATGACCTGCCACCCTACGCAACCAACATAGTAGCTGTCTCTCAGGTATTGTGTACACATGTCTACCTTTTTTTTTTAAATATGCTATTACTTTTTCTAACCAGTTGATCAAGTAGAAGAGCCAAAATTAATCAATTTTAAGAGCTTTTTCTCCTTACTTTTAACATCTATGGTGTTGCAGAGTTTTGTAATCTGCCTGCTTTCCAGATATAACATTTACTTGTTGAAATCACTTCAGCTGTATTGTTTTGGAGTTACTTTTCCTTGCTTATTGGAGAAGGTTCTGTTGTACTTTCAAAATAATAGAACCATCTCTCTGACTCTTTTCTCTCAAGGAGGTGCTTATAAAGCAAATCCACAAGGTCAGTGTTTGTCCTCTCACATTCACTCTCTCTTTCTGTTTTGGCACTCAGTTCAGAAGTGGAATTTAAATAAGAAATGCTGTGAAAGAATGATGTAACTTGTTTGCAGCCTTTAGTCTGAGGATGAAATGTGTTTGTGCTGTCTCTACGGTATAAAACTCATGAATGACTATAAGCTCTCATGCTTGAATTGAACCTAAATCTGTGATCGTCTCTTCCTGCAGACAAGTCAGTGCATGTGGCTGATGCAAGCTCTGGGCTTCCTGCTCTCTGCTCTCCCTGTGGAAGACATCTTAAGAAACCTTCACTCTCTCATCACCCCTTACATTCAGCAACTGGAGAAGCTAGCGGATGAGACAGTGCGTACAATAACCAACGTGTAACAGTACACACACACACACTCAACACAGAGCAGCACAGTTGGACTCTGGCCAATAAGAACAGGCCCTTGTATCTGTGTGGTGTCACTGCAGTGGAACATTTCTCTGTGGGACCAGATTGGATTTGACCCTGCACCATGGGCTAGTGACTCACATGGAAGTAGCAAAGACACACTTTCTGTCTCTCATGCAGACACACACACACACACACACACACACACACACACACACACACCACAGCGAGACAAATACGGAGTTCAGAAAATGAAAAACTGCCTATGCACACACACTTACAGTAGGTTGCATGCACACAGTCATGCGAAAGAAAATTCCTTACCCTGTTTAAATGTCAGGTCTAATGGAGCCTGGATTTTATGACTGTCACGCTGGATAGTACAAATATGGAGCTGAGGTTATCTAAAAATACACAGTTTGATATCTACTGGATGTGGAACGAAGTAGAATTTCTCCTTATCTCTTGTTCTACAGTCAGTAAAGACCTTTGGTGCGGTGAATAGAGATGTCAGCTTAGATGAAGCTTTTCATTTCTCTCTGTGTCTGTCTCTGTCCCTGTCTCACCCCTTACTGTCCACAAACACACACACAGAGTCACACACTGTCTCATCCATCCTTTCTGACTTCCTCCCTCTCTTATTGTTTTCTGTCTAGCTTTTTGATGTATCGGCATTACATCAGACTAAGAAATCAGGTGCTGTGTCTGGAGGCAGACAAATAGTGGCACCTAGTGGGGAGACCTTCAGGTTATGTTACATCAGGGGTGAATGACCATGATGTCTGGCAGGGCTAACCGCAAAAGCTGATGGAGTCACTCTGATGAGGATGTCAAACATATACCTCTCACATACTGTTGGTGTTGTAGGAAGACTGCTGGGTAGTAAAAGCGCCAACATTGTGAAGGAGGTAGATGTTGAATAAGAGATGAGAGATGTAGCTGTAAGAGGGTGTGGCAGCCACATCTTTGTCCTCTTCGTAGTCTTTTGGCTCTGTTACATCACCATGGAGACAGAGAAATGATTAAGTACTACTAGTGAAACCGTACTTAATGATTTTGTGCGTGCGTGCGTGCATGCACCGATGTCAGTGAGAAAACTGATAAGAAAACGAGCCATTACTTTCTCTCTGTCACACTGCTGAAATACCTACCCACTGACTTGTGGTTTATGGTTTTTAACTAGAACTGAAATTAATTATTATTTATCGACCAATTATTTTGTTGATTAATTATTATTAATTTTTACTCTATTTATCCTATGAATAATAATGACAAATGCCCTAAATTATGCCTTAAAATTGATTACTTTGCCTACAGAATAATCAAAAGTATTGAATGTCACTGGCTAAAAGGATTAAATAATTTATTACCAAAACTATGATTGATTAATGTTCACCTTATTGCACCACATTTCACATTTTCTTTTAGTTGATGTAAACATTCCAACCAACATTTTCAAAAGTGCTTATCCTGCTCAGGAGTAAAAATTTGTAACATGTCTAGCTTTCAAGATTTGTCTTCTTGAATATTTTAGTAGTTATTTTTCAAGGCAGACACTAATGCAGTAAATGAACCATATGGACAGTGGGGATAGGTTGTATATCAGCATACTAACAGTGGGCTTGTGTTTTATGCTAGCTAGCTGAAATAATTTATTTATCTTTTTTTTTTTTTTCTTTCAGCCAAATCCTTCCAATAAGTTGGCAATCATCCACATATTGGGGTTGCTGTCCAACCTGTTCACTACACTCGACATCAGCAAGCAGGATGACGAGTCAGCGGACGGCTCAGCACCGCCTATCAAAACAGCCCCACCCCCACCCGGACCAAACCCGGTCAGTCACCGTATACCCTTGTCATTCTCATCAACAAGGTTGGGCAATTTGACCAGTACACTGACTATAAGCAATAAGCTGAAGAAGAGATACTAGCCAGTAAAAACATACAATATATTCAATTTCAAGGCTTTGTAATGTAGTGCACTGCAGTTTGGTAGTTGGGAAATACAGTAGGGCATATGGTGCTCGCAGCCATATGAGATCTGTTCCTCTCGACCCCAGCCCCCGCTGCCTCCTGCTGCTGACTACAT
Source organism: Xiphias gladius (assembly GCF_016859285.1). NCBI lineage: Eukaryota > Metazoa > Chordata > Actinopteri > Istiophoriformes > Xiphiidae > Xiphias > Xiphias gladius. The sequence goes on along the minus strand of NC_053405.1, from coordinate 21,761,287 downwards.
CGGCTATCGCTGGTTAAAGTGGTGAGGGTGGCCAACAGGAAAATTGTGTGCTGTCACTCAACCATAGTCATTAATTCTGCTTATAGGCATGCACCCATGTGTACATGCTGATGTCTAATGCTACTTCTTGTTTATTATATTGCTTTCTGTTCATTTTTTTTTTTTTTTTTTTAAGTTTAATGAAGTTTGTCTGTGTGTGTAAGGTGGTGGTGGTTTTGCAGCAAGTGTTTGCTCTCATACAGACGGTACTCAGCAAGTGGCTCAATGACTCGCAAGTTGTAGAGGTTAGTCGTCAATATGTCCGCCCACATACTGTCAAACTTTTGTAGAACTTGGTCCACAAATAATACAGAGATATGGTGACATTTCAGTTAAGCTGATCTCATGTTGATCCTCAGGCGGTGTGTGCTATCTTTGAGAAGTCGGTGAAGACTCTGCTCCATGAGTTTGCTCCCATGGTCTCTCAGCTAAGTGAGATGCTTGGGCAGATGTACAGTACAATTCCACAGGCCTCAGCCCTCGACCTCACACGACAGGTACACACTCATCCATGTGCATACACACACACAAAAACAAACATTAGTATTCTTTCTTTAATACTATGTGGTTACATGCACAGAGATTTTAGAGCTTTTTAAGAAAATGGCTGTGTATGAACTAATGAGCTACGCACCAATGAGTCCAAGGTTAATTAGGATACAGTGTAAGTTTTTAAAACTTCACCCACAGTTAGAGTTTGTGTTCATGACTAGATTCTCAAGTAGCGTTTGTTTTGCTAAATATTGCTAGAAATTTTCTTTAAATTTCAAGTTTCTTTTTACTTGTATCATAACATTTACAAATAAAACTGACTTAGATGTTTTTTCAACCCAGTTAATATTAACTTAACTAACTTGCTAATTGCAATTTCTTTATCAAACTCAAGTAGTAACAGATAATAAATTGCAAGTTTACGTTATCTAATTACATTATGGATTCTTCATTCCTCAGGTTAAAAATTCAGACACATTTGCACCGTAAGAAGAAAACTGTGCTCTTATGATAGAGCTTGTTTACTCACTGCACCAGGCTGCGCTAATAAAACATACTAGTATTGGTTCAGAAATATGGCCAAGAGTAGGGCAGAAGTCTGAATATTAACCAGCTGTAGGTAAACACAGGTTTTATAATCATCAGGTCACTGCAGTTCATGTGAAGACATTCTCTGATTACCTGGTGCAGCCTGTAATAACCTGGTTTCTTGTGTGCAAGTACACATAAGTGTCTAATTTGAACTCCTGCTGTTTCAGATGGTGCATATCTTTGCCAGTGAGACTGAGCACTTCCCACCCATCAAGGCTCTGTTTGAGCTGGTTACCTCGGTAACATTGTCCATCTTCCAGCAAGGTAGGGGGTTCAGCAGGGGCGGGACTGTGAATACTGTGAACTGTTTCTGTTCAAATCAGTGGTAGCACTTTGAATGCTTCTGATCATATTTGATTTCCCAGGTTCCAAAATCACAACTTAGTGTAGCAGGGGAAAAGAGGGACACTGTAAACAAGTTCGTAATAGTTAAAGAAAACAAATGTGTATAATATTTTATGTATGTGGTGACATATTATGGTGACATACATATGTTGCTAAATTTCTAGACAATAAAGCAGTTCAGCCTGGAGGCCACAAATAGGAAAATAACAAAAGGTTAGAAATCACTAGACTGCAGTCACAGTCGACCTTTAAACATTTGCTCTCATTACTCATTAATGTAAGTGGAAACACAAGGTGGTCTGTCTGCTTGATGTGTTGAGAGGACAAAGTCTCAAATGATGATTCTATCAATGCAGACTGCTGTTGTCACTGATCATTGATTAAATCATTTTAAGCCCATTATGGTTTGCTTTAAACTTACACAAATAACATGTTGCAATGTTTTCTATATTTATCAGCCTAGTCTTTGCTTATTCCATTTTTTAAATTCATTTATTTAGTTTTTACGTTTATGAAGTTGTGGCTGAATTTACTGTTTCAGTGTTTGGGTTGCATGAAAATGACTTTCATCCTCATGTGCGTGACCCCAGGGCCAGACTAATGTTCTGATTTTCACTCAACATGAGATGGACATCAAGGGGATATATAATCAATTCACTACACTTGGCTTAGATTACTTGTATCAGGACTGTCTGCTGCTTACCCCCACCCCCTCCTCCCCTTTGTGTTGTCCCTTTTTTCCTCTCTTCTTTTCCTGTTTTGACTGGTTAAGTAATGGCTGCCTGTCCTCCTGCCTCTAAACTCTTTCTTTTCTGAGCAGGTGCCCTTCAGTACACAGTATCAGTACAGGATACAGTCACAGCACAGAGACCTCTAGCTTATTCAGTTGGCTGACACATAACATAGCAGGGCGTGCCAGCTCAATACGGCTGCAGCCACTGCTGTGCTACAATTAGAGTTGAGCTCCTCATCACAGCCCTCTGAATAAGCCCTGTATTCTCTCGAGGAGTTGTGTGTGGACGAGGGCTGGAGGGGGGTATTGAGCAGGAAACTTGTTTGGAGTCTGGGAACAGCTAAAGCTGGGCGCTCACTACAGACATTTGTTCTGTTTTGTTACACGTTTTTGATGTTGGAGTCCCTCCAACATCAATCTTAAGCCTTCGGAGTAAACCATGTTTGAAAGTCAGGAATCTCGATGTGGATTCTTCAGTCAAGAAGCTTCTACAGGAATTGTGTGTTTAATTGTGCATCATTTGTAATCTGCCACATTTTAAAAAGTCTTGTAGTCTGTGTCCAGCATAAGGGAGGTAGTGATATCAGAACCTATCCTGATCTTTGAGCGTGATTCATACTGATGGCTATGGGTTCACCTTTGCAGCAAAGGGGATCTGATTGACCAGTTCTGAATGAATCTTTGATGATCACCTCTCTCCCTGAGGCACTTATTCAAATATCAGAGGAAATGTGTTCCTTGTTGTTTGATCACAGTGATGCCAGCAGTGTCTCATGGGAGGGAGGTGAAAGGAGATTCATTCAGGTTTGGTGCCCCTTTTCCTCCAAACTGTAACAGTAACAGAGGTGCCTCCTGGGTTCCCACTCCAAACCCACTTTTGTTTCTTTAGGTTTGTTCTTTTTCTCTCGTTACTTCTTTATTTTTTTCTCTCCAAACAGACCCATGTCTTTGTCTTCTGCCTGTTTTTTGTTTTTGGTTGGTCTGTTCTTCCAAGACTCTGCCAAAGCTTCATATGCCCCCACCTCCTCCCCCTTCTACCCCTTTGTTCCTTATTCACCTGTGAATTATTTCAATGAAATATTTTTGAGTTCTCTTTTATTTCCACATGACTGTTGAATCTATTCAGTTGCTGTTTGTATATTATTCTTATTCTCTTATGATTTCTTAAGTTTCATCTTTATTATATTTTAGGACCCAGGGATCATCCTGATATTGTTGATTCATTTATGCAACTCCAAGCTCAGGTGTGTTTTTGGTTTCTTATTTCATTCACTTTGGGTTTCTCTCTCTCTTTCTCTCCTTTTCTAGTTTCTCCCTGTTTTTCTGTCCTCTTCTCCTTCTCTATATCTCTTTCTGTTCTTTGTTACTGGGCCCTAAGGTGTCCCATCACATAGGCGAGGCAGTGGAATGAAACGTGAGGGGAATGTTTGAAAAGGAGACGTCTGTCTCTCCTCAAACGCTTTTGGTTCTAAAAGTCACCTTGCCACAGAAACTTAGTACTAACCACATGCAGGGTTTTTATTTTAGCTAGAGAAACCACCTTAATCTTTTTCTGATGAGCTCAATAAAGTATACAAAGCATTGATTAGACACAAAACTAGTGTCCTGATAATCATGCAAATTCTAAGTTATTTTTATATCAATATTTAATAATACTGTGTAGACATGCTGTCACAGTTGGGTGTAAATGTGGTATTTTCTCTGTAGCTTTTTTTAAATCAGATGACAGTGCATTTTTGACAGCTACTAGGTTTTGGAAAGGTTTAATAAACTTAAGATGTCAAGAAATTGTCATAACTCACAGAGGACCGTGTAATCCCTCAATAAATGATCATATTGATTTCTTACACCACTCTACATGCTGCTTATAAAATGGAGAAATGAGACATTTATGAATATAAGCATATTATGCTTGAAAATCCAGAATTTTAAGCCCTTCATTTTGACTATATCTTTTTTCCTGTAAAGTCAACATCAGGGCATATTTGCTCCCTGGAAAAAACATCAACACACTCAGAGCTTTAGATGAAATATTTTAGTTGATGCAGCGCTCTTGGGAAGTTGATGTAACGGCGTCTGTATGAGCAATGAGTGTTGTGGTCCCAGGTGACTGGTTAGTATCTGAGCCCAGTCCTCCTCTGAAGTCATTCCAGCCTAGAGCCAATCAAAGCCCAAATGAATTAATATTCAACTAATATTAATCAGTTCAGACTAATTGGCTGATGGCTCTTATGTTTTATATTTTTGTCTTCCGTCTTCATTCTTCTTCCTTTGTTTTCTATCTTTGGATAGATCTGACCTTCATCTCTCTCCCTTTCCCTCTCTCCCTCTCTCCTCTCCTCCATCCTGAATGAGTTCATTATTACGAGATGAGTTGTATTTCTCTTTATCTGCACATGTTAATTACTTACACACTTCTGTTGCATATTCAATCCAGTCAACCAAAAACAAGGAAAAGTAATGTTTCAAGTAAGATTGATTTCGAGAAACAAAGCCAAAACCATCATTGCCTTTAGTTTGACTTAAGTTTCCAATGATTTCAAAGTTTGATTTTTTGCAATTTGTTTGTTATACCTGCTGAGTTCTGCATTGGAGGATTTCTGTATGAGTTTGGATATAGTTTTTCCTAAACAGACGGAGAGAGTACTATAGCCTGGTAGGCAGATCTGGTCTCAGTCCTGTGTTGCAGTCAGATCCGGCTACCAGGCTGAGGGGGTATTGTTGATAGCAGTATTTTGAAGGAGCTTATGCAGTGGAATGTGGTGGAGCAGTACCGATTGGGTCGGGCCGACAGAAATGTACTCTGTTTAATGCCTTTATCTGCTTCTTAGGCCCTCAAACGGAAGCCCGATTTGTTCTTGTCTGAGAGTCTTGACGTGAAAGCAGTGTTCCACTGTGGTAAGTTTGCACATCGTTTACACAGAGACACACCCGCACACATTGTACTGGGTGTTTTACTACGGTTCCTGCGAAATATGTGCCTGTCAGTACGAAGTACAAACTATAAATGTTTGACACCATTCTTCAGTAGTGTATTTATGTTTCTATATCCCCCTCCCACTCCTAGGAGTTCTGTCACTCAAATTTCCTGAAGCTCCAACAGTCAAGTCAACGTGCTTGTTCTTTGTGAGTGCACACACACACAACTGAAAACCTTGCAATCATAATTGATCAAGCCATCATTTTGAACATAAATGAGTCATTTGTTTTTTTTCTTTGTGTATCTGCCTTAGACTGAACTGTTACCCCACTGCTCAGATGTGCCTCCATTGGCCAGGGTGGTGCAGGAGGATGGCAAACTGTTGGTACAGGCCGTGTTGGAGGTGAGGAGCACCACATTACACCTTTACACATCACACCACTGAAAAGTTTCATCATTTCACTATTACTGCAGTTTGCTGTGTTATCACACTCCAAACCTTTCTTCCTCTCTTATTGTAATTAAGTCCCTCATGTAAAAAGCCTCCTCTGCTCTTTCCAGGGCATCGGGGGCGGGGCATCTCGGAGCCTGATGGACCAGTTTGCAGAAGTGCTTTTCTGTCTGAACAAGCACTGCTTTTCTCTGCTCGCTGTGTGGTTGAAAGAGGCACTGCAGCCCCCAGGGTTCCCATCGTCACGGGTCACAGCTGAACAGAAAGACAACTTTTCACAGCAGATACTCAGGTACGCTCCCGGACATTTGATGACAAGCTTATTAGCTAATGAGTACATCCAGTTGGTCAACCATATGATTTTTCACATATACTTTATAATGGCATATATTTTTCCACTCTTCTTTGCCTCCCTCCTCCTTTCTCATGCAGAGAACGAGTGAACAAGAGAAGGGTGAAGGACATAGTTAAGGAGTTCACACTACTGTGCAGAGGGCTTCATGGTACAGAGTACGCCGCTGAATACTGAAACTCTACCCTTGAACTCTCACCTTACCGTGACCTCTGCCCTCAGTGCAAACCAGCTGGATGCCACAACAACACAGTTCTCACCAACCCTGTCAGTGAAGATATCATGAAATGATTGTAATGATTACCCGCCCCGCCGCAGGACAAGACATGGAACCATTCCAGCAAATCGGATCTGCCATCGGATTAATGGACAAACATTAAATCCCCATTGGCTTTAGGGAGGCCATCCTCTCTGCTCCGATTTTCTTTTTGTGATCTAAAATTGATTGTTACTCCTCTCCCCTCTTATTTAAAGGTCTTTTCTCTGGAAGAGCTTCGAGCAGCACTCCCAGCATGCTGCCTTACACCTCCTTCTATCTCTGTCTTGTTCTGCCTTTCTAGATCTTCCTGTGGTTCCTAGGTTGTTTCCTGGTGATTAGCATCCATATGAAATGGTAGTGGTATCGTAAGTAGCTACTTGACATTATTTTTCAAAATAAATCAAATTAAGTATATAAATGTATATGTACACATATAGAAAGATGGTGGGCGTCAGTCCTGCTGCTGCTAATGGGAAGAGAGGAGGACCAGTGTCAGGAGGGGATTCTGCAGGAAAAATGACATTAATACAATAATATTTACTCCCACTCATGCCCCCCGAGAGATCTGTATTGCCAAATTATCATGATATGTTTTTGTGAATTTGTCCTTTTTTTCGATTAGTTAGATATGCCTTTTTGGGAGGTATGAGTGGAGAAAGAAAGCGGAAGAACACAAAACTTGGACTAAAAACAGTCTGCTGTCTTGCCCAGCCCTCTGTGTATAAGGCTGTACCTCGTGTGCTACAGTCACACCCAGTCATACTGCAGTCTCCTCAGGTTGTAGACAGTGGTTTTTATCCAGTGGTCCCTTAGGTAAAGCAGGACTGCCTAGAGTGATGGCTGGAGGAGGGAAAAGAATTATAGTAGCTGGCAGTGAGAAAGAGGCACAGGATGGAGACTGGGAGGGGAACAGAGTGTTTAGAGGGAGTAATAATCCTGACGTTGGACTGCTTAGTCACTGTAATCGTGCAAAAATATTAATCAAGTTGTGAATATTAACAGTTGTTTCTGAACACTTCTGTGTATTTGAGTGTATGCGTGTGTTTAAACCGGTATGTATGAGAGGTTGTGTGTGCACAGATGTAACTTTTTCCACTTGTTCAGTGCACTTATATTGGACCTACAGTACACATCCATAACTTCCTCCTATCTTTTAAACAAAGAACCCATTAATTTCTTCACACCACAGTCAGTCAGACTACTCTCTTCTTAAAGGCTGACCAGGTCCATCCAGTATTTCACCTCCACTGCTCATCGGCACACAACCCACACCCATCCATTAAACCTCCTCATCATCTGGATAATCACCAGACTCAACCATCTATCTGTTATTGATACCAACTACTGCTCTTTACAAAATGCTTGTGAACAAGCGACACAAAATCCTTTCATTCATTTGGGTCACTGCCTTGGAGATGACCAAGAAGGATTAGAGTTCAGTAACAAAATGAGAGTTAGTCAGCGTTTGCAACAAGAATTAGCACTGGCATTCTGTGCTCATCCTTTATGCCAGAGACATTATTGGTGAAGTGATGTGACACCTGTAAAATACACTGTCTTGTGAATCAGCAGGACCAGTTGACATCTAATAACACTCAGCATTGAAATGTACTCTGTGGTCTCTGATAAAACTTTATCTCAGTCTAATCCTTCTGTCTTATCCGAGGTGCCTGCAGACATGTAGCATGTATGTGTTTTGTGGGGGGTTTGGGGGAGGGGACAAACATATCTAGTGTGTAAGACACTGCATAGAGACATGATTTAGGCTGAGACTGGAGGCAAGAATCAGCTCTAGAGAGTGAGCTGTCTTGCTTCCAGTTGTGATTTGAACTGTGAACGACTGGACTTTCAACACTGACTGTCTGTATCTTGGTCTCACTTAAGGTGAGAAATAAAAAAATGTTTGTCACAGTTTAACGAGAGTGGTAGGTGGAGGAGGGGAGGGAGGTATGAAATGTACATTGTTTTTTTTGTACCTTGGCTTTAATTTATTAAATATATCTAAGACTGCAGCTCCTGACTCTTCTGTGTGTGGGAGTAGTTTCGTTCTGTTCTTGTTCTTTGTTAATCAGTTTAGCAGGTCAATCATGTTTTCTGCAAATTTTATGAAATAGAGCAGAGACTAGTCAAGACTTTTTTTTCCGACAGGAAACTTCCTGGCAAATTATCAGTAAATTTTACAAACTCGTAAAATTGTTATTAATAGTTGTTAATAACAATTTTATTTCACAACATTAAGGTCTAAATGCTGTGTCAAAGTTTTTTGAAGTTCTGGTAGACAAAACCTTTATTGATTGTAGTTAGTTTAGAAACATTGTTTTCCCCAAACTCTTTGAAAGAGTGTCATTTTGACTCATCTGTTTCTTCTTTAGTAGACCTAAACTTAGCCAAATTTAAATGCCGAGTCTAAAAACACTGGAAGCAGCCTATAAAATACCACCATGAGGTTTTAACTGTAGAATGTAAATGGAAATAAACCCCAGATTATCAGTTAAATAAAGTCATAAGATTCCGTTCTGTGACCATCCACACTCGTTCAATGGAATAGAACAGCAGCCGCGCATGCGCACGCAGTTGGAGCGCTCACACGTGTGTAGACGTCCATCCATCCTGTCCTGGCAGGGTGCAGACCTTCACCAACCAAACTTCTTTCAGTCCCGAAGTTTCTCCAGGACCCCAGGGCTGAGCGGCAACTCACCTTTCCATCCTAAACAAAGAGTCAACCGCGGAGGCTGCTTCCCGTAAGTTAGCTAACGTTACTAACTAGCCTTCTGCTAACTCCGGTACCTTTTTTTTTTCTGTTAGCATGTTTGGCTTCGACCCAACGAAACAGGAGAAACCATTCCAACATTGTGCTAACATGCTGTAAAAGTAAAAGGGATTTATTTTGCTGTTGTCTCATGTCACCTGGTGTCACTTGTATCCTCCATGCTGTTACTGTAGACAGGCTCTTTGATACTCCTTGACAAGTTGCATCACAGTTAGTCAGTGTTGGTAAATCTGTGTGTCTGTGTGTTTGTCTGTTTGTCTGTCATAGGCTACTTTTAGGGACACATTTCCGGCTAAAGACCAGTTAATTGGGGACAGCTTGTCTACTTGGGGACAAAAGCCTTGTCTCCAACTGGGAAAAACTAGATTTTTGTGTCAGTGGTTAGGGATAGGGTAAGTCTCCATGTAATGAATCCAAGTCTATGAAATATCTCCAAAAGTGGCGCGCGCGTGTGTGTGTGTGTGTGTGTGTGTGTGTGTGTGTGTGTGTGTGTGTGTGTGTGTGTGTGTGTGTGTGTGTGTTTTGCAAGGAGGCTGCATCATTCTTCTCCATGTGGTTAAGGACTAACAGAAAGCTCCTGACCGTGAAGTGTGTGACCTCCAACATGCACACAATCAATGGCCCAATTGTCAGGAGGCCGAGACTGTGTGTGTGTGTGTGTTCAGGGTTTGAATTAGTTTTGAAAGAAACATGCATTTATTATTGTTCTGAATTAGCCATAATACCAGCACTGTAAAAATGTGAAGCTTGTGTTGCACGAGGAGTTTGCTGACAGGCTTTTGTGAAAGTCCTGAATGAAATCACCAATATTGTAAACTATGATGTTTTGATCAAAATATGAATGGTTTTCTTGGACAAAATAATATGACCTTGATGCAGTGATTATACTCTGGAAATTTAAAATTTTTCAAGTCGAAAGATAATGTACACCCCTTATTTTGACAATAAATCATGTTTGCAGATTAATTTTGCTTATCTTAACATCTATACGTCCCTTGGGTTTTTAAGGTCATCTTCATGGTCAGCACGCACTGAGCCCTTACACAGATGTTATGGAGGCTCTTGTGTGTTCATGTCTGTGGTAATACTCCAGGCTCCAGCGTTTGCACAGTTTCAATAGTGGCCTCCCATCTGATTATCAGTTTATCTTGACCTGGGTTCATCTGGAGACAAAGGTCTCCAGATAAAATAGTGAGAAAATGCAAAAACAGTCCTGAGTCCTTACTTATCATTGCTTATCAGTATTGACCATCCATTACATTAGAATATGCACTTATTAAGACGAAGTAGATCAGTTTCATCGGAAAAAAAATTATGCCCGCAATCCATCACCTGTGATGGTTTCTGATTGATTTTATTAATGGAAGGTTTTTAAAGTGAATGTTTTTTTTTTTAATCTCTCAATCAGTCATGGCTGTGGTGCGGTTCTACAGTAATGAAGCTGTTAACGGGCGAGCCTTACAACGGGCAGCCAAGCTCTACCACCAGCTGTCAATCACCACGGAGCTGTGCTACAATGTGGAGCTGACAGGTGAGTGTGTAACGGCTAATAATTTAAGGCTGTGGGCATCAAAACAATTGATAAAAAGCTATGTATATACATTTAACTTGTACCTTGAGGTTTCCTCTTGCTGTTTATCCCTTTTCCATGTTTTCCACCTCTGCAAAGCTTTTCTTCTTGCTCTCTGCTGCAGGCTGTGAGAGTCTCAGTGCAGAGCAGAAGGAGGTTCTCCTCTGGTTGTTTCGTCCTCCCCTGCAGGCGGACCCCCTGTCGGAGAAACCAAATCTCATAGAGGGCAGCGGGGAGAAACTGGTGGAGATCGGACCGAGGTAGTGCTGTACCCAAGCAGTCTGATCAGTTACCTGGATTACATGCTGTGGGTCTGCTTTTGTCCCACAGTGAGCTTTATTTTCATTATACTGAAGACATTATAAAACGTGTTAACTGAGAGTTACATGAAAAGACTCTCACGTATGGATATCAGGTTTCTATACGTTGAGCATGAAAGTTAATTCTTGACAAGTCAAAGTTCTTGAGCTTTTTTCTTTTTTCGTGATGTGACCAAAATATAGAAGTCTGCTCAATTTCAGTATCATTTGCTCATTAGAACTGGGTTGTTAACACTGGAGCAAGCTGGGCACAAATTTTATCATAAAGGTGCAGTTACATTTATAAAGGGAGTCTGTACAGTTCCTTACATGTATCAGATGTTAAGCCCTACTAGTGACCCCTAGAAGCTGCAGTGTTGATTGCCACCAAATAAAAGCAAGTTCAATCACTATCCTTAAGAATTTTATGTTCATAGAGCCTTATTACTAGAGGGACAAAAATGTTAAGTTTGGCTTGAGAATGACACTGGAGGGAAGCTCATCAAGTGCCCAAAACATTTAAGGTTTATGTGCTGAGGATCATGTATTTGCTCCATAAATATCATAATAAGCTGGTCATTATTTTAATACTTCTTGTGTGTCTCAATAGAGCACGGGTCAGAAAACATTAATATTCATCCAGAGCTTATCATGAATTTTCATACCAAATGTCATAGAGTTGTAACACCCTGAGACCCCGAAAAGACAAAACATATCAGATATGGATCAGATTAACTGATTCAGTTGCCACCAGCAGAGTAAAAATGAAAATTTCCACGTAAATAAAATCCAGTCTGAAAAACGTTCAAACTAGCAAATTGCATAGAGGGATTAGTATCACTTAACAAATATAGTTTACATCCCAGTAGCACTTACTGTCAGTCTTAGCATGTCCTTGCATGCTGACCAGGACATATACAGTTATGTACAGCTGCTTAGAGCATCAACTACAATTTTTACTAATTTTATTTATTTATTTATTTAGTTTTTTATGAATCGCTTTTTTCTCATGAAGTAAGGAGATGTTCACTGTGTCCACTGGAAGATAATATGGAAATCTTCACTGATAATTTTAATCTGTCAAACAGGCTTTAGGCAAACATGATTTGCAGTGACAATGAAGCCTAAGATTTTGTTTTTTCAACAGTATTTATTGGCATTGTTGCTCTTTTGCCCTTCAGGTTGAACTTCTCCACCGCCTGGTCCACTAACGCTGTGTCCATCTGCCACAGTGCCGGTCTCACTAATGTCACGCGGGTTGAGCTGTCTCGCAGGTTTCTAATCAAGGTTTGAACACACACACACACACAATTATTTTGTAGAGCGCTGATTCAGGATTGTTTTGTCACTTCATGTCCCTGCTTCTCTCTCCCCTCCAGCCCAAAAAGGGAGAGAGTGTTACCAAGCTCAATGGAGATCTAAACAAACTTATTGAGTGTCTGTATGACAGTATGACCGAGTGTGTCTATCAGCATCCCATCACCTCTTTCATTGTGGAAACCAAACCACAACCAGTGTTTGAGGTGGACATCCTGGGGAAGGGTCGTGCAGCCTTGGAGACAGCAAACGATGATCTGGGTGAGACTCCCTTTACAGTTTCCAAATTGGAGGAGTTTGTCTTTGCACTATTCAGCCTCAGCCTCTTTCCATCTCTGCTTTTACTTTTGTCACTCAGACTAGTACTTAATGTACACTTACCTTTCTCCTTCTTTATGCCTCTTTTCAGTCTTGCAGCTATTTATGATTACACTGCGTGTGCTGGTGGAGGTAATAATGCCACATGATGCATGACATTATTACTTAGCTGGTTAAAGTCACAGGACAGCGATGATGCTGCTCATTATCTTGCACGTGCATGTGTGTCCAATGTGCTGTGAAATCCAAAAAAGAGATAAAGGCTCCATCTATTTAATGGAAAGTTAGATAAGGATTAAGTTGATCTTTTTGGTTTGGGTTGCAGCAATAAAACTATAAACTAACTAGACAGTATATAAAATAAAAACTATAAACTATAAAAGTTAACAGTTTTACTTTCTACTACCCGATGCACAAAACAATAATGCATTTCATATTCATGTATTATATATTGGTTATTCACAAACCGTTCCTCTCTTTGTATGAATAGTTTCAGACGGACACTAACCACTGCGACAAAACGTGGTGTGCGTGCTTGCGTTTATGCTCTGCTTATTCACTTCTTCCCAACTTCATTAATATTCAAAAGCTGCTCAATGAGAATAATTAGATGAGAACAATTTAAGTACATGCTTTGTAGGTTCACTCATGCTCAACTGGTGAACTGAGGAGATAATTAAAAATGGCCTAAAGGATTTTTATTGACCCTAAAGCTGCCTTATTCCCCCTAAGGACTGATTTTGCTTTCACTATGTTGCTTCCCCAGTCAAGTTAAACATGGTGTTTAATATAAGGGACACAAATTGCTATGAGTGACATGACATTGTTTTAAATCAACGCATACTTTTGAATAATAATAATAATAATAATCCTTTCAGAATTTCATAAGTTTAAATTCTGTAGAATTTGATTTAACTGTACATAAACCAAAACTATGTCAAATAGTTTTTAGTTGGGTTTCTGTTCCCTTGAAGCATGCAGAGGATATAAATAGCTGTTTGGATCTCACTGTGTGTGTGTTTGTGTCTGTGTTTCTGTTGATTGATTCAATGTACACCTCTATTAGTGTTGACTTCTCCGTGGGTTGTTGCCTGCATTGCAGTTATAAGAAAAAAATTCTACACGTACAATATGTTGTGTTTTTTGGTGATTCAAGATCTCTAGTGTGTGATTTGCTTAAAACAGGTCTGGCCTTTGACTCCTGGGATCTGGACTACTACACATCAATGTTCCAGAGGATTAAAAGGAACCCCACTAGCGTGGAGTGTTTTGACCTGGCCCAGTCCAACAGGTGGGGTTTGTGTGCAGTGTGTTGCTAGGCACTGTAGTTTTTGTTTCTGGGTGTTTTTGTTCTCTAATGCTCTCTCTGCCCTGTGGTGTCCCAGTGAGCACAGTCGTCACTGGTTCTTCCGGGGGCGGATGGTGATGGACGGGCAGGAGCAGAATGAGACTCTTTTCAGTCTCATAATGGACACCCAGCGTCACAGCAACCAGAACAACGTCATCAAGTTCTGCGACAACAGCAGGTAGGAGTGTAAGCAACAGAGCAACCAAAGATGCTGTGAGTGTGTATGTCTGTGTGTGCATTTCACACTGAATCCATGTGTGTATGTGCCCAGTGGTATCAAAGGCATGGAAATGGAGTGTATTTACCCAAAAGATCCATCCCAAGCCAGCCCGTATGAGACACGGCACTCACTACGACATGTCATCTTCACTGCAGAGACACACAACTTCCCGACAGGTTTGGACAAACAAAATGATGCTTACTTGAAACACAAGTGTCCTTTATTCCTCATGTGTTGTTTTCCATATAATAACTTTCCATCTCGTCTGACGTCTAGGTGTAGCACCATTCAGTGGGGCCACCACAGGAACAGGAGGTCGTATCAGAGATGTCCAGAGTGCGGGACGAGGGGGCCACGTCATCGCCGGCACTGCAGGATACTGCTTCGGCAATCTGCATATACCAGGTTAGAATGGGTGGAACCCTAAAACGGTTTGCTTTACTTTCCTCACTTATAATAATGATGATGATGATTATCATAACATTATTATTATTATTATTATTATTATTATTATTATTATTTATTGAACACTTTTCAAAATCCAAATTATAAAGTGCTTCATACAAGGCAGCAAATTAACATCAACAAACATTTGTAACATAATCTGTAAGGGTTAAAAGACTTAACAAAGGGGACCGAGCTTCGGAATGCAGACGTCATCACGCACACAAACTTGTATTGACAATTTCTCCATTCTCCTTGGACAAGTTTCAATAAATATTTTCAGCATAAGACATTTTGAACACTTCCTTCACTGATGAGTTGACGAAAATATTGTATATTTTAAAATATTTCTGTGATTAAAAACATGATTGAACAAGCTTTGTGGTATGCTGTTCAAAACTTAAATTACTATCAAACAAAACAAGATTTCTTGCAACAGACTTCATATGTCCTAATATGGAACAAGCAGATGGCAGAAATTGTGTTGTGATGTGTTGTGACCCAGTGGCAAGGATCTCTGTTTTGCTGGAGTTGAGCTGAAGAAAAATTTGTGGCATCCAGTTTTTTAGCAGTCCTCTAGCATGCCAGCGCCAGTGGGCCTACTAGTGAGGTACATCTGAGTGTCATCAACATAACGATGGAAAGAGACACATGTTTACAAAATGTCTACAAATGATGTGCCCCAGGGGAAACATGTATAGGGAAAATAAAATTGGTCTCAAAATTAAACCCTGAGGCAAACCATAACTAATATGAGAATATGAAGTGAAATAGTTGTTAATAGAGACACAGAAAACTAACTTGGACAGTGCGACACGTCTTTTCTTACTGTCCTTCTCTCCAGGTTACGTTCTCCCCTGGGAGTCTGAAGGAGAGGGCTGGGAGTATCCCTCCAGCTTTGCCCCTCCGCTGCAGGTGGCCATCGAGGCCAGTGACGGAGCATCAGACTACGGCAACAAGTTTGGGGAACCTGTCCTGTCAGGTAAGGAAACTTACGCTATATATACTGAAGCATTTCTAGATTATATTCCACAGCTAATTCTTCACCTGAATCAAAACAGGTGACAGGACAGAGCTGATCAACGCATACTGTAAAACAGGGATGCAGTATAATATTATCTTCATTATTGCAGAAATTAGTTTTCAGAAGTTACCACAACCAATGTGTGATAAGATCTTTCTCTTAGACTGAGTAGTTGGCAAAAAAATAAGATATTATTTTAAGTATAGGAAACGGAGAAAAGGAAAACAAATTGTATCCGTAAAACTGCAAATAGCATATGTTTGGGGGTTTTTCTACTTTTATTAAATTTAAATCAGTTCAGTCAATTTCAATCAATTTCTTTTATACTGTTTTTATATAATTCCCTTCTAGGTTTTGCTCGCTCCTTTGGTATGCGGCTGGCTAATGGTGAGCGGCGAGAGTGGATTAAGCCAATCATGTTCAGCGGTGGTCTCGGTTCTATTGAAGATACACATGTGAAGAAAGAAGAGGCACAGACAGGTAACGTTTTAACTCTGTAGGTAAAAGGAGTTTAATCAATGCAGAGGCTCTATTAACACATATCGATCAATGACTCACAGTTTCCCTCTGCTCTTCCTTTCGATCAGGGATGGAAGTGGTGAAGATCGGAGGGCCGGTGTACAGGATCGGCGTGGGAGGAGGAGCGGCCTCCTCTGTACAAGTAGGGGTGCTACATTAAATCCCACTGAGACAATCAGTGACCCCAAGTTTCAGTGTATTTGAATATATTTTGGCTTGTAGGTCCAGGGGGACAACTCCAGCGACAGGGATCTGGGTGCAGTGCAGAGGGGAGATGCTGAAATGGAGCAGAAGATGAATCGCGCTCTAAGGGCGTGCCTGGAAAGAAGCAGTGGCAATCCAGTCTGCAGTATACATGATCAGGGGGCGGGAGGAAATGGTATGAAATATAGGGCTTTTTTCAGCATTTTTATAAAGCTTAGGAAATTAGACAAAAGTTAAGGTATTGAGACATCTTCTCATCTTTAGGTAATGTGCTCAAGGAGCTCAGTGAGCCAGCTGGAGCTATAATCTACTGCAGCAGATTCAAGGTAATCGGTGCATGAACACAGCTACAAACACTAAGATACACAAACACACATTCTGCTATTTCTCATTTTATTTCACCCTCATTTTTGTCCTCTCCGCTCTTTCTCTGCTGTGTAGAAAGGGGACCCCACTTTGAGTGTGTTGGAGCTGTGGGGAGCAGAGTATCAGGAGAGCAATGCCTTGCTGCTCAGCCCATCAGACAGGTCTTTCCTGGAGAGGGTGTGTCAGAGGGAGAAGTGTCCCGTTGACTTTGTGGGAAACATCACCGGAGACGGCAGGGCACGTTTCAGCCTAGATCAAGTCGATAAAATAGTGGCCACTAGCCACATCATACCCCTGGAAAACCTCAAGTATCACACTGAATCAGTTCCCAAATCAGCATCTTTGTGTTTATTTCTGTCTGACTTCTCCCGCAGATTGTGCTAGTAGATGATGAGGGGGGTAGTGGTGATCAAGCAGACGGAGGGCGTTGTCCTGTCGACCTTCAGCTGGAGTGGGTTCTGGGAAAGATGCCTCAGAAGGAGTTTAAGATGGAGCGTCTGACCCCGACCCTCAAGCTGCTGGCTCTTCCTGCTGGGCTGACAGTCAAAGATGCTCTGGATAGAGTCTTACGTTTGCCTGCTGTGGCGTCCAAACGCTACCTAACCAACAAGGTGTGTGTTGTCCGTCTGTCTCTGCAGAAGTAAATTTGCGCAGACAGCATGTGATTATTCATGTCTTCGCGCTCTCCCTCTTTCAGGTGGACCGGTCTGTGACTGGGTTGGTTGCCCAGCAACAGTGTGTCGGCCCTCTTCACACCCCACTAGCCGACGTTGCTGTTGTTGCTCTGTCACCGTTCAGCCTAGAGGGAGCAGCGACGGCCATCGGGGAGCAGCCAATTAAAGGGCTCGTCTGTCCTGCGGCGGGGGCTCGTATGGCTGTGGGAGAAGCTCTTACCAATCTGGTGTTTGCCAGAGTCACAGCGCTTAAGGTGAGCGGATAAGGGAGAGAGTGAGGAATTTCAAAGAATCTGTTTGAGTCAGAACCCAAACAGGGGAAATTTATCAATTGACATCTGCAAAATAATTAAAAATGAATCAAAATGCAAGATGCATAATCCTTTCCCCACTTAATAAAATAAGATAGATTAGGTCAGAAATGTGACAAATATCCAATGATTTGTTTTTTACCTCAACAATGTACTGTACATGTGTTTTAGGATGTGAAGTGTAGTGGTAACTGGATGTGGGCTGCCAAGTTGCCCGGTGAAGGAGCTTGTTTGTGGGAGGCCTGCAAAGCCATGTGTGAGGTCATGGGTCAGCTTGGAGTGGCCATCGATGGGGGCAAGGACTCTTTAAGTATGGCCGCAAGAGTGGGGAAAGAGACGGTCAAAGCTCCAGGTACTCTCACTGTCTGTCTGTCTTTAGGAGTTTGTTTGTGTGTGTTTTAATTAAACTTGGCTTTCATCCTGCTTCTGTTTCAGGTGCTCTGGTTATCTCGGCATATGCTGTTTGTCCTGACATCACGGCCACTGTGACGCCCGATCTTGAGGGTCCAGATGGCAAAGGTATGACACACTCAGACAGAGACACACACACACACACACACACACACACACACACACACACACACACACACACACACTCTAAGACAACATATCACATGCCTCTGACCCTTTGTCCCCTTTGTCTGCAGGCGTGTTGTTGTGGGTTCCTCTCAGTCCAGGCCGTCATCGTCTTGGAGGGTCTGCCCTGGCTCAGTGCTACGGCCAGCTTGGAGATTGCTCTCCTGACCTGGACCAGCCAGCACTATTGACTGCCTGCTTCAACACAACTCAGACACTCATACACGGTCAGCTTGCACCTGCAGGCAAAGAAATACCTGCCACAGAAATGAAAAAAGTTTAGCTTTGTGTATTGTGTTTTAGTCTGTGAGAGAATTTTAGCTTTATTTTCATACTCCACTCACTGGGCCACAGTTTTGTGCTGCATTGACACAGCCACCTAGTGCTTTTACTGTGTATTTTCTACCCTTTAAAGTTGTTTATTCAGTAAATCTGTGTGATTTTGAAGTTAAGTAAATCTGATATAAAATTTTAAGTGGATTGTAAGTGAATAATTATTAGAAAGTATGGAAGAAAAAAAATAGAAGAGAGAACAGAGGCATTCTGATTTTTTTTTTTTTTTTTTCCCCCCCTGTTCTTTCAGATCGTCTGCTGAGCGCAGGACATGACATCAGTGATGGAGGCCTCATCTCCTGCCTGCTGGAGATGGCATTTGCAGGAAACCGTGGAATTGATGTTGAGTTGTCATCACAAGGAACTGGAGGTTAGTGAGTTGACTTTTGGATTTTTTTTCCCTTTGAACTGCATATTAAGGCATACAATACAAACTGTAAGCATGACAACACAAAGTTATTGTCGGTTTTTTTTTTGTTTTTTTTTTTTTTTTTTCAATACTGTGCCTCTTTATCTGCACAGTCATGGAGCTGTTGTTCAGCGAGGAGTTGGGATTGGTTCTGGAGGTTTCACAGTCTGATGTAGAAACAGTGTGTCAGAGATTCAGCGACGCAGGTGTGCAGTGCAACCGTATCGGCAGAACCTGTGGCTTCGGACCAGAGGCTATGGTGAGACGTCAACCTCAATATGTATCTTAAGCCTTTACACTTCCTCTGTGATGATCATTTTTTTCTATTTCTCTCAATTGACTTCCAGGTCAGTGTTCGTGTGGATGGACAAGAGCTACTGAGAGAGCCGCTACCTAACCTCAGAGCACTGTGGGAGGACACCAGTTTCCAGCTGGAGCGCCTTCAGGCCAATGAGATCTGTGTTAAACAGGAAGAGGAGGGTTTGGCCAAGAGGACACAGCCCTACTTTAAACTGACCTTCGACCCCTCTGAAACGCCCAGCATCAGCCAGCTCAGTATGACTAAACAGAATTGATCAAATTTACAGTTATTTAGTGTATTCCAAGGCTGCAACTAATCTTCATTTTCATTATCAGTTCGCCTATTAGTTATGTGATTAATCAATTTATCGTTTTGCCTCTATATGTCAAAATTAATGCCAAATGAAGACTAAAATAGTGTCTGACCAAAAAATATTCCTAATAAAATAAATTAATAAATGGAATTCACATTTACAATATGAAAATTGTAGCATTGTGTGTGATTACATCAATAGCAAACGAAATAGCAAATGTGTATGATTATCAGGTATTAAAATTGTCACTGACGCATTTTTTCTGTTGATCATAAATCTCTCCTATGTGTCTTGCCGTCTTTCAGCTGCAAGGCAGCCTCGTGTAGCAGTGGTGAGAGAGGAAGGTAGTAACGGAGACCGAGAGATGTCTGTGTCTTTGTATATGGCAGGCTTTGAGGTAGGTATAAGATATAATTACCTTTATCAATTGGGTATATGTTTACCAAAGCTGTACAGCTGACGTGCATGACCCTTGTCTATATTTGTGTGTAGGTGTGGGATGTCACGATGCAGGATCTGTGCTCTGGCTCCCTGACCCTGGAGCATTTCAAAGCAGTAGTGTTTGTTGGTGGATTCAGCTACGCAGACGTCCTTGGATCTGCTAAAGGTTCATTGTTTGTTTATTTGCACATATGTATAAAAATACAGCAGAAATTTAAAAAAATAATAAAACTTTTAACATTGTGCAGGAGAGGTTTGAAGCCAAAAATGGCTTATAAAGATGCCTCCCTTTATATATACATATATGTGTTTTGTAACAGTATTCTCCTTTCATAAAAGGTTGGGCTGCGACTGTTGCATATAACCCCAAGGCCAAGGCTGATTTTGATCGCTTCCGGCAGCGGGACGACACACTGAGTCTAGGTGTGTGCAATGGCTGCCAGCTGCTCGCCCTGCTGGGCTGGGTGGGAGAAGGCAAGGATGGAGCAGGTAAGAGGAGAGGGCAGGAAAAGCAGTGAAAATGTTGCGTACAAATTTCATGATGATGATGATGATGATGATGATGGGTAAAATAATAATCTAGAAGTGAATTGAGACACTGTAACAGCAATAAGAGAAAAAATGAATGTTGTCATCACAGGAGATTTGTTGCAGCTGCTACTGAGCTTTAAACGTTTTCTTATTCTCTTCAAATTTTACCCCAGAGTCTGAAGTGGTGTTGATTCATAATAAGTCTGGCAGGTTTGAGTCGCGATTCGTCAGCGTTGGGATCCAGGCTTCCCCATCCATTTGGCTCCAAGGCATGGAGGGATCAGCTCTGGGAGTCTGGGTTGCACATGGAGAAGGTACAATCAAGAACGAGTAAAATCTTCCATAGAGTCGATCACGTACAGTAGTTGTACAGTTGTGGAACAAATTTCTGGCCAAAAACCAACAAGTTGTGAGAAATATTTAAGTGGCTGTTGAATGCAGAATTGGATCATAATTGAGTACAAAAGGTTTGCTCAGTGTGAAAGTTTTGAACTTATGCAATAGCAACTCATCCTGCTAACTCACATGTCACAGTTCACTAGGTTCTGTGATCAGTAGCTGTGTTTGATATTGATTTTCCCCAAACCTCTTTCCTTTCTGCAGGTCTGATGCAATTCCATAGCTCCCAGGCTCAGGACCAGACTATTTCTGGTGGGCTCGCCCCCCTACACTACCTTGACGACCAAGGTCGTCCCACCGAAGAGTACCCTCTTAACCCTAACGGCTCCCCGCAGGGTATCGCAGGCCTCTGCTCCAGGGACGGCAGACACCTGGCCATGATGCCCCACCCTGAGCGCTGCACCCTGAGCTGGCAGTGGCCCTGGGCCCCGAGGGACTTCAGGCCTTCTCTCACACCTTCACCCTGGCTACGCATGTTCAAGAACGCAGCTGCCTGGTGCAGCAACATACAATGATACTCGTTTAAATCTCTGGTGCTGTCAAAAATGAATTTGCTCAATAGTGTACTTCACCTTTTTACTAAGTGTGATACTTGGTCTGTTTGCATTATTACCAGTGCCTGCTATAATACTTTATTACTTGAAGACTGTTACGGATTCCTGTTGACTTTATACATGTTCCATAGGTTCATCTGTTACATACCATTCAAATCTGCTGACATTATCAGTGTTGCTCTGCTGAAAATCCAGAAACCAAACTTGCTAATAAATAAATCAATAGAGAAGGAGTAGCATGTGTACTGTGTCATAAGATTAAGAAAACCCACTTAAGACAATAAATATTATTTATTTTAAACATAAAAACAATTTCATACAATATAAAGTATTTAAATAGAAGTCAATACTACAGTACTGACATGACAGCTTTTCTTGAGCTCGCTGAAACAAAGTGACAAAATTGCTGCCTAGTTAGAGGGGTAAACATGACAGTTTGCTCAGTTTTGGGGGGTAAGATGCTATAAATTATGGATTATTAAAATATAAATGATGAATTAATTAAGATTTTGCCTATTTAATATGGATTAACCAGCCAAACACTTCAGGCCCAGGAACTTAAGGAGGAAGGATTTGTAATCAAAGTTGAACCACCAAACTGCATAACACTGTATTTCAGGTATCACTCTTGCTCAAGGCTCTGTAAACACTTGGCAAACAGGCCTGGAGTCTGCGTCCACAGTCTGAGAGCCAGACACACCGTCTAACATTTCAACTGTTGCATGCTGTGCTATTGTCAGTATTCTTGCATCCACTAGCTACAGTCAGAAGGAAGAAATCCAATAAAAGTCCATATCAAAAGAGCTTGTACTGACACTCCACAGCAGCATCTGTCTACAGTGAATTCCCCATTACTCCTCGTGAGGTTGTAGCATTTGCAGAGTGCCTTCCTCTCTCTGGCACCATTTGCTGGTTGATGTTGATAACGCAGATAAGGAGAAGGATGACCACCACCAGGTCATCCAGAACCCCCAGCAGGCCGCAGAGGGAGGGGTCTGTTTCTAGGGGACTTGCTGCTGGTGAGGACACAGGGTCCAAAGGAGGGGAGGAGATGGACACCACAGTGCCCACGCAGCACAGGGCCACCCTGAAGAAAAATAGCCACACAAGGCCTCCCATGGTGCCGAGGCCACGGGCCAGTAACTGCAGGAGAAGGGGCGCATCACACAGGTAGTCTGTCACCTGTTAGTGGCCAAGAGAAGAAGAAATGTCAGAGAGGAAAACAAATAGCAAATGGTTCAAGATGTGAACATTCACACATTCAAACATGATATGATTGATCTTTATAATATTAAAAGACAAGTAGGGAAAATACGATTTTCGTGCACACAGCACTTATAGAATGTCACTGAATTCTTATTAGGACTTCCTATATTTCCTTTTATGTAAAGATAGAGTTTTATATTTTCAAAGTGTGTGAGTCTATTTAAACTCAACATTCAGCTGCTATACTGTGAAGACCTGTGCACTTTAACACCACCTTTTAGCAAACAGCCCCACCACATTTTAAATGTATTTATGTGGAGATCCTTGTGCGAAATCAGTTGTTTATGTCAAAGGAAAGAAAACCCATCCAAGGTTGGGCAACTAAGTGCGTCAGCGCTACATGTGTTAACCAGATACTTCCATTGTCTGGAATTGGTGGTTGTATAATAAAGTAAATCCTTGAGGTTGCAGAACATGTGTTCCTGTTACCAAACCTAGTATCATAGGAAATAGTGGAGGAATTCTCATCTTTCCTATGATCTAATCTGATGTTGCATTCAAGACTGTAAAAGAAAGTTACACCCACTACTTTTAAACAAGCAGACAGGTGAAGAGGAAAAATAAATGGAAGGACTAGTTTCTAATAAGAGACTACTTTCAATTAAGACTAAAAATCAATTGTTTGAAGGACGTGTGTCCTGTTTGATGTCTGAAGGTTTGATGGAGTACTGACCCGTCGTGGGGCTCCAGAATAACGTTTGTTGTAATCTGTGATTTCCCCAAGAACTTCCTTTGACTGTCGGTCTGATCGACTCTCGTTAAATAGATGGCAAAGCACACTGACCTGGAAAGTCACAAACATTTTCTCACAAACAACTCTATGTTCACACTCGTTCTGAACTGACTGTGTTTACATCGGATCATGCATACTGTACCTTCTGTCTACACAGAGGGCAGCTGATTGCGTCCAACCATGACCCATGTCTCCAGTAGGCGATCAGACAGGGAGCTGCAGAATCAAACACATGAATCAGCACCTTTGGATCAAAATTTAACAATTTACACTACAGTGTCTATCTAATGCTTCTATTAAATATTTACACTGTAGCTAAACTGCAGTAAAAGCCACCACTATTACAAGAATGCAATGAAGAGGCAATATTCCTTTTGCTGTTACTGATAACAGGCAGAGGCTTTTGGGTGTTCAAGGGTTGAAGATTCTCTTGAGTGTGATATGCCGGGGTAAGACGGAGGTGAGTGGGTCAGGTGTTAAGTGTCTACAGTATGTTAAGGTAAAGGTGAAATTAAGTGTGTGCTGGAATAGAAATAGGTTTGTAATCTGTGACAGATAAGATCAGGGTCAACCTGTTACCAGACACCCCCATTTTTGTGCACAAGCCCGAAAACAATGTACCCACAAGAAAAAGGTAAGTCATAAACCGGTTCTCTATCACTAAAGCAATCACAAACAAAACTACTCAAGTTTGTGGACGTTTTTTCTCCACTACAACACGTTTATTGGACTAAAGCTCAGCTGCATTTTGTTGATTGGAGTCCTGTAACAATGTTTTGGAGTTTTTAGCACTTGGGCACGTTTTTTCCCCTCACAAAAAACCAAAAAGGTAAGAAGCAACTTTTCTGTAGTGTGTGCTAACCTGCCACAAAATTAAAGACATCTGTTGCAGTGATATGAGGATCCTGACATGCTTTGCACAGATAAAATAAGGAGACTTAAAGCTTTCAAACAATGTATAATTTCTCAAGGTTGTGTGAAGATTGAGTCCAGTACAGACCAAAAGAAAACTAAAGTAGCGCTGCCAAGGCCAAAGCGTCTAGAAGGTGGGACAGTATTTTCATTTTTAATGTTACACAGGTGTGCAAGAGAGACACTGTACGTAAGAAACGTGGATTTCTAATTATTACAAAAAAGAGGCTTTTTGTCAAAACCAGACCTAAAGAGACTTGGAGTGTGCTTTCATGTGCTTGATGTGCCTGAGTAGTTTTTAATAAATTACATACATCTCTTTCTTTGTTTTCTCTTTCTCAAGTTTTAATCCAAAGCACAATGAGAGTTGCCTTGTGTATGAAATGTGTTAAAGCTGCCTTGAGCAGACTCACACAATGTTTGTGTGTAAAGTGCAATTGTGTCTCTTCTGGGAAGAAGTACACCTTTCAGTTACACTATTATGTGTACGTGTCACTACAGACGCTAGTGAGTTTACAGTAGTTCAAGGTTAATCAAACCTTTAAGACTAAGGTAATGCCACAGTCAAGGTTAGATCACATATTAGCTAATTTAGTAACACTTCATTGAAAATGGTACAATACGATAAAACAACACGATCACATCTACTTCTGTAAATTTTGAGTTGTACTTAGGGTTCACCTCTCACCATACTGTGATGTGAAAAGCTAATTGAGAGGCAGAGTTGGGGAACCATGGCAACAGTTAATTATTGAAAGCCAAACAGACAGGTCTCAATGCTCCAGACACGCAGCTGTAACACTCTGATGCTACACTGATGCCAGTGAATGGCATGAACGAAGACGCAAACACGTGATGTAACAGGTGAGTAAGATGAATGAAAAATGAATGAATCCCGTCTCGTACAGTAGATGATGGCCTGAGCAGGTGCATGAATAAAAGAAAACCAATCAGGTCTGCTCTGATACTTCTTCAGAATCAGACGATTGTGCGTGTGTGTGTGTGTGTGTGTGTGTGTGTGTGTGTGTGTGTGTGTGTGTGTGTGTGTGTGTAATCTCGTACCACAGAACAAATGGCCACAGTTCGTCTGGACTGGGAAGCTGGCGGTCTGCAGGCAGACTGGGCAGTGCCAGTCTCGATGGCTTGTGGATGATTCCTGAAGAGATGACAAGAAAAGAAAGACAAAAGTTAAAGGATTAGAGGAACAGGAACACAACAGGAATTAGGAAATAAAAAAGAAGGAGGGAGAAGAAAGAAGAAAGATGACAAATCTAAAAACATCTAAGGCCAAATATAGTATTGCACCTACTGTTTGCTAAATAATCTCCTGAATACTTAAAGTCCTAGATGATCCCTCATAACACACAGTATAATTGATACACAATACGTGTTTATTGACTTTTGAGGAAGCAAGACTATTATCATTTGTTTGGCAGCAGCCCTCTAAATCAGACTGTGACCCTAATAAAAGCAATAAAAATTGAAAAGGAGTGCCTTACAGTAATAATATTGCCTGTGTACGTGTCCTGTTATCACTGTTTGTTTAAAATCTCAGACAACAGAAAAAATTGGGGATTTATCTTTTTTTTTTCCAAATCAGTGTAATCCCTTCAAAAGAAGTTAAGACGTGGGGATCACCAAAAGTGGAGTAAGTTGGTTTTACGACTGACAAACAATAATGTAACCGCATTGACATCAATTAATAAAAACAATTCTGGACTATAGCACTACATCAGTTTCATATCTGTGTTTAGTGTGTGTGAGTAAGTGAGGTTCCCACCTTGTGGCAGCTCATATACGTTGGTGCTGACTGCTCAGGTGCACAAACCAAAGACCTGGGTGACCCGAGGTGACCCTGACCCACTGGACCCTCAGAGGGGAGATGGTCCGGTCTGCAACGTGACATGACATGGTGACAACAATAAACACACCTTAAATACTGCATATCTGCTAGTGAGGAGATACTGACACAAAACTAACAGTTCGTGAGATAAGGTTGATTGTGCTCAGTCGTTTTCCGATGCTGATGCTCTGACTACAGCAGTTTGACATGTTGCATCCACCAGGACTGCTGTTTGCCTAAATGATTTTAAGATGAATATTTTACATGGAAAGTTAAAACCATTTATGTAAGAAAAAATACAAATTGGCTAATTGAATTAGGCTACAATTCTTGAGTAACTTTCATTAGGCATCTTAAATGACAATCATCAAATTAAATGTGCAGTAATCAGCTAATAAAATTAAGACACTGGGTTACTGAAACAGATGTCAAAGAAAATGTCACACATACATATATTTCACATTTTGTGGTTTTTCTCTGTTATAAAATGTGTTCAACTTCATATTTTGTGAGGATCTTAAACACTTGAACATTTTATATTACACTGTTTCGTGTACTGGATTACTTTAAATTTTAGACGACAATTTAGTTTGTAAGATATATTATTTTTAGCACATCAGGTGGTGCTGGCTTTCATGAGATCAAAACACACTCATTTCAATTCATCTCCAAGAGACAATCAAAACTGCCAAACATGATAAAATGAGACTCACCTGGACTGAGACTTGTGGTACGGGTGCATAGTTGATCTCGATACAGCAGCTGACAGGTAGACACTGTCTCCTAGAAGGAAGTGAAGTGCCTCATGACAGCATCACTGTACAAAATAAATTGGAGCTGCTTGTTAATGATCAACTACACCCTCCAATATCAGCTGGTCTTCCAGCTTAAAGTGACCAGTAATGCAGTAAGAACAATGCAGTGTTTTGTACACAGTCGGACAACTCCAAAACACACTTACAAAAACTTCATTATAGACTGTGATGAATTTTTAGTGTCAAGGTATTCCGTTTGTTACATCTAAAAGGCAACATATTTCTCCCTTCAGTCTGGTCAGAGGCAAACTGTTTGGATCACATGACTTGCCACCACATCAAAGCCGGGAAAGATCCCTCCTATAATGTGTTTAAGTAGGTTAGATCTGACTTTGTCGATCATTTACTGGAAGTTTACTCTGCCCACAGCGCTGCTTCACATAACTCTTCTCTTACCATAAACTATTGGTTGTGAAATTCATGTGGATGTCACTGACATTGAAACTGTACTACGCTGAGGGCTGTTGAGAGTTACCTCATCTGTAGATAATAAACCCAGCAACAGAAAGGAGGCCTATCATAGATCCATGTTTTAGTGTGACAGTAAGGTGGATGTCTGTAATCAACAATTTCCCAAATATTATTCTCACACTGTACCATTCTTTTATAATTAATGGAAAGTCGGGTGTTGGCCAAATGATCCAGAATGCAGCAGCAAAGTAGTAAAAGCTGTAGTAGCTGCCTTATCTTAGCAAATGCATATGTCAGTTTTTTAAACAGTATCTGACAGTGAGTGAATATGTGATAATCTTCACATAGTTAACCATGACAGCCATTGCAGAAATATCCTGACCAATAATTACACAGGCCCTTCACCTCACCTCTGAGAGAGGGTAAAGAGAGGGAGTCATTGTGGTTCAGGTCATCTAAAAATAGCAGCCATCAGTCAGTGAGGGTCAGGGTCTCAGAGTGGCAGCGAGGAGAGGCGCTCACCTACTGACAGCTAAAAACGGGACAGAGGGCATTGCTTCAGGCCACACGTGTAAAGTCCAGTCTCAGGTCATACACACACTTGTTTTGGGAGTGTGTGACATGTAAACTATGCTCAGTGATCACTTAGTTGTTTTCCCTGTGGGGTGACGTAAAAATTCCTTACAATGAATTCAAATAAATTCAAACTAAATATGTAATAAGGCCACAAATGCAAATGACTCATCTCATTGTCTGTATGATTTGTTGGGAATTTTCCATATTGTGGCTCAAGAGAGCAGGTGACACATGCAAGATTTGTTATCTTATAGGACTAAAGCCGTGGTAGTGGGAACACACTGTCTAGCCTCTGCACTTCAATTACACACACCCTCACGTGAGATACATAAATGGATAACGTGAGGAGGTTTATTGTATTCATGAGAAATGATTTACCGTCAGAGAAGGGTTGGCATACTGCCAGGGTTTTAGAGGCTATCTGGAAACAGTGATGATTACAAAAAGAACTTGTATTTCTTGTCATTATACCCTCTAATATAGGGCTGAAATAGATTAACATTCCAATTGTATTCGATTTCCAACTCCAAACAATACCTGCAAAACTGACTGTGCAGGATGAACTGAGCTACAAGGTGAGGTTAAGCTGTATTTTACAGTAGGTCACATAGTCAGACAGGAAACCACCTGCAATTAAGGTTTCATTCACTAACAAAGAAAAAAAGTTATCAAATGAATGAATAGTTAACAAATGTCTGTTTTCATTTTATATAGAAGTGAATTACTGTGACAAAACTGATTTTATCCTTTAGTTTGTTTAATGTTTGCTATGAATCTATCTGTGTGGGGCATTTGTCATTTTTCTACATTTGTCATGTGTTAAACACATTAAATTTGATTGCATCTTTTTCCTTTGTTTGCAATCGGCATCTGTTAAGATCTTTGATCTACTTTAGGATGTTGTACAATCTTTTTGTACTGACAGCCAGTGGTGGTATGTAAACTTACTAAAGTACTGTATTTGTACAGTTTTTAGGTACTTACACTCTCCATTTTGCACTACTCTACACTTCTACTCCATTACTTTTATTATTCTATTGCTTTAAATTTCTCCATTACATTTATTTGACAGCTATTGTCAGCCTACTTCTTTTTACAGATTAATACATGAACAAGTTTTTAAAATATGATGCACTGTTACAGATTAAAACTACCTAACATCTCAAGTTGTTGACATTACTGTCACCATTACTAGCTACAACTTTAGATGTTGCTGCTCAGACATTAATACAACCTTACTAATGATCAAATAATGTGATATACTATAATATAATTAATAATCATATTTAATATAATAATTCCCTGGTAAGATATAGGCTCTTACCACAACACTTTACCCATAGGTAGTGAGGGAATACCAACATACTGTGGGCGTATATAAATTGCTGATCACACTCACCGATTGGCTACCGCGGGGTTTAACAGTCGTCAATCATCACGGATCTCGATGCTGATTGGATCCGGTACCCCTCTTCACTACATCTAGACCGGAGCCTGCACGCAAGTAAACGTCAAAGAAGTAAGAAGCTGCCGCATTCGCGTACTTGTTACGTTGTTTTTGTGGCGGAAAGGCCGCCCCGACTCTCCTCTATACGCATTTGTCGTTAGAGAGCTACCCCTTGGCAGCAGGTGAGGTCAAATGCAGAGGAAAGGAGCGGAAGAGCTTTGCTGACAGGTGGATTTAAATATTTTCGCTAAAATGGAACAAATGGGCTTTAACAAAACGGCGCTGGTCGAGAGCCTCATAGTATGGGTGAGTGTTTTGCTCATGGGAATGTGTCGCCCGAGACAAGGAAACCATTGAGGCGATTTCATTACCTGTTTGTAGGTGGTGGGGGTGTCAGCGAAAACACAGTAACCCCAGGTGAGAGGAAATGAGGCAAACATGAACCAGAGCGGGTGGTCGACGGTCAGTCTAACAGCAACCGGTGTACGTTGTCGTTATTACAAAGATTAGCTTCAGTTGCAGCTGTTGTTATTAGTGTAACACCGTCAGTCCACCGGTGCGAAACGTACCTCGGTGAGGATAAGGGAGCTGGTCCAAACATACCGCAGAGTAGTGGATATGAAGTTACCGCTTAGGGGCTACAAAGACTACAATATCTTTCAGTTTAGCTGATCTTCGCTGGGTTTTGAGTGTTAATCCAATTAAACAGGAGATATTTGTGGAATGTCGCTCTTTGGATCTTTTTGTTAACGTTATGTAACTAATTAAATGTGACTAACACCAGCAGTAATAGTTCAGTGCATTCATTTACCTGTGACATAGCTAGCTAGAGTTGCTGCACCTGCTCTTTTCAATAGCTGTGAATCCATGTTTTGTTGGCTGTTTTGTGGGTTAGTAATAGGATAAAGGGTCTGTTAATTAGATCTCGTGTCAGGTTCTTCTGGCATTTAAATCCTGCGGCTGTATACAAGCCACATTACTTACCTGTTTAGTGCACATGTAGCAAGAAGTTAGTTGAACTTATCCCACCAGATTTCCATGCCAAAAAAATCCTTTGGGTCCAATTTGGGGGGGGGGGGCTTTAAAAGTATGAAAGTGGACAGAATTGTGATGCTAAATGCCAGTGTTTTCAAATGGTGATTTTCACATTTTGAACACACACCTTAGTTGGTGGTGAGAGTGAACCTCAATCCGGTAGCCCTCCGATAGGTTTGGTAAACTCTATAAACAGCAGGGTGTGTGCAGGACACTGTGTGACAGTTCTTGCTTGAGAAAATGGGTGTTCTCCCACGAGAATTCGCCTTACACCTTTGCAGCTACTTGAATTATTTACATCTGCACTTTGTCCTTGCCTGGGTGTTGTGGTTTCTTTGCCACTATTATCTGCAGTCCAACGTGCATCTGTCAGTTTGTCTCGGTCCTCAATTCTCTCCTTTCCGTTACTAATTCTTCATAGTGGTTTTGAGACCGCTACACCGTCCAAGCACCTCTGCAGTGTGGTGTAGAAACCCTTGAGTGATAACTTGGTTAATAAAGTGCACAACTGCATTATTCCCTGTACTCTCCTCGGATCTTTGAGCAGTCCCCATGATGATGCTGTGTTTTCTGCCACTCAGCTGCAGACCTTTAACACTCCTGCACCCTGCAGAACAGTGGAGGAGCTGACCACTGGAGCGGCAATATCACAGGCACTGCATCAGATGTGAGAGGGCACACACACGCAGACACACACACAGACATATAGCTCTGCCCCATTAACTATCTGGCTGCTCTGCAGATACATTATTAACAGCCAGTCTTCAGTCAGGTTCAAATAACTCACATCACATTCAGCAGCCTGGCACTTTTGTTAAGCCAGAAAAGCAAAGGATAAACTCTTTTCGTTCACCACTGAGCTACACTGGTTCCACCTTAAAACACGTATACAGAAAAGCTAATTGCATAAACACAAGGTCGCAACAACATCTTGGTGTTGGACACTCAAAATCAGAGAACTTATTTTTAAATTCGTCAGTAGGCATTAGTGTTGATCCATTAAGGGAGTAATACATTGTAGAGGAAGGATTGGCTAGTTTCTTTACAGACATCAGTCTCAAGCGGTCAAAATGCACAAAAGGGAGAAAAGCATGTTTTGTTTTGAGTGAGTGGTGGGACTCATCCCCTACTTGTTTATACTCTCATTATTATTTTTTCCACGGACATGTACAACCCACAGCTGAATGAAAGAAAGAATTATTGAAATTAATTACAGGAAATGTAGAAAACAACTGTCTAAAGTAAAAATTTTGAGAGAAGTAAACTGTAACACTTTCATTCAAAAATACTTGTTGAAATACATTCAGCATTGAAGATTAATGATATATGATAATTCATGTCACTTAGGGAAGGATTTGTCCCTGCATGTATACTGTTTTTGAGAAGTCAGAGAAGATTAGCTATTGTTGATTGTTCTCTCTGGGCTGCAGAGACCCAGCATGGTTCACCGATGGATGGCTCGGTCGTATCAAAACAGATGTTGAGGACAACTGGAGACTGAAGGTACAGAGCAGTGCCATTTCCTCGTTCCTCAATGTGTCCTCTCCAACTTTTCTCTTCATTTTGCTTAACCTCTTTGTGTGCTAAATCCTCTGTTTGCTTCAATCCTGCTCAACTGTCCTTGACACTGACCTCCTACCTGCTCCAGGGGGGGCTGCTCCTGGCTTAGCCTGCAATCTGACCCTGCGCTCTGACTCTTCTGCTGAAATGTGTACATGTACCTTTGTCCACATATATCAGTAAGGGTTATTTAGATTTAAAAAAAAACATGCATGCCATTCCCTTTCTTTCTGTTCGGCTGTGACTGTGTTTTCCCTGCTGCTGCTTTTTCTTCCCCAATAGGCCTATTTCACAGAATATGGACGTGTGACAATAGGAAAAGCAAAGGTGTGAATAAGAATTTATGATCCATTTAGCTGTTTCAGTTTCAGGGTCCTGACAGATCTTTTTCAAGCAGGCGTATTGACTTGTCAAGGCAGGAAAAGCACGGGTGGAATTTTTAACATTTAATGATGGCTTAGGTGAGCCAGTTCCAGGATCTTGGTATTGAGCATGCTCACTCACTCACATGGCTTACTGGGACACTTCATGGAATGGAGCCATTGTTGAAGTTATTATTTAGACCTGTGCTTTTCCTGCTTTGACAAGTCAAAATGTCTGCTGTGAAAAGGGTGATTTGTGCATACTAGCTCACTGTCACACTGTCATGGCTTACTTGGACAGTTTAATAGAGCAAAGTCATTGTTAATGTTATTAGCTGGAGTTTTCCAACTATAACATGTCCAAATATCTGCTGTGAAAAAGGTCTATTATTTTCTCACTTGTGTACATTTGAAAGTTCTTTATTTTGTCATTGCATGTTTGTAATATGTGTCTAAATGGTATTTTTCTTCTGACCTTGTCCTCTTGGTTCATATTTGCACTGTAAACTAAGTTCATAATCAACATCTCATATGTGTGATCTCCTCAGATGAACAACCTGAAGAAGATCCTTCAGATGGTGGTTGATTATTATAATGAGGTAGGCTGTGGCCATGTGCATAATGTCCTCCTTGTGTTTGCACAGTTGTTAGGTGATTGTCTTGAAACGCCTACTCTATGTGAAAGCCGGACTCTGTGTGTTCATTCGGTGCCTGTGGGAGTTGTAGTATACCCTGTTTACTTAGTGCAAAGCCCCAGGCGACTTTCATAAGGAATATTTAGTTATGTAGTAGAGATCGAAGCAAGCAGCTCAAGCCTAGTAAACAATACAGCCACAATACCACGGAGTACTGACGCCCAGCATTTTTGTCCTATTCATTTTGCTAAATTAACGCATGACTGAAATATTTTGTTCAGCAATCGTCTTAGTTGTAGCAAGACTCTACTGCCACTTCTGTCGACAGTTGTAGCTTTGAAAAACCATTACAGTTTCAGTCACTGTATTTGTGCGTACTTGCACCCAGAAAGTGATAGCAGACTGACATGTTAAACTCTTTATCTCTTCCTCTGTCCCATCAGGTCTTAGTCCAGGAGATCTCAGACTTCCCCTTTCCAGATCTGGCCAAGATGACAGAGCATTCAGACCCTGTGGAGCTGGGGAGGCTTCTGCAGCTCATACTGGGCTGTGCTGTCAGATGTGAGCGTAAGCAAGGTATGTGACTGCTTGTATGTTATGCATAATTTGTGTACACAAAGTAGACGCAGCCAGTATGCATGTGCTATACAGTGCAGATAGAAGGGGGGACTGTTCCATCAAAATCTAGGTAGGTTAAGGCCATCTGCCAAACAATGTTTAATTATTGTCCTGCCCAGCCACTGACAAAGGCAGAGCCCATCAGGCAGCCTTGCTTAGAAATCAGTAACGGCAGTCTTACTGTACATTGGGATGTGGGACACAGAAATAATAAATGATGTGTTTGATGAATCATTCTCACTCAATTGACAGAATACATTCAGATCATCATGACTCTGGAGGAGTCTGTGCAGCACGTTGTCATGACAGCCATCCAGGAGGTCAGTCCATCTTAATACCAACTTTCTCCTTCATATTTAAGAGATATTAAAAATGGCCAGAAAAGCTTGGGTGAACAGTTTTACCTTTTTTAGGAACTGTAATTTGCCTCAAAGTTTCTATCTCGAAGGGACTTCGGCAGCAGCAGTAGTTATTAAGGGAGCCTTTACAGCTCTTTTAATGAGTCTGTGTAATAAACCCAGTGACATCTTTTTCTCTCCAGCTCATGAGTAAAGAGAGCATGGCCCCATTTGGAGCAGAGCTGTCAGGGGACTTGGAACAGCAGGTCAGTTTTATTACTACAGAGATCCCTCCGAATGGGAGAAGGTTTGTTCTTTCGGTGTGAAAGTCTCAAACCCAGAGGAGATACATTCTTTATGAACAACTTGCTGGATATGAAAACAAAATCTACACTATATATATTGTGGTTTTAATTTTAAGGTCTGCAAAGGGACCACAATAAGAACCCCTCAAGTGTGTGTAGCAATCTGAAAT
The DNA here is from genome assembly GCF_016859285.1 of Xiphias gladius. Taxonomy (NCBI): domain Eukaryota; kingdom Metazoa; phylum Chordata; class Actinopteri; order Istiophoriformes; family Xiphiidae; genus Xiphias; species Xiphias gladius. Next base: position 21,726,838 of record NC_053405.1, on the reverse strand, counting down.
GATTATTTTAATTTGAAAATAACGTTCAAGTTACTTTTTTTTCAATGAGGTATTTGGTCTACAAATTGTAAAATGACTAATGCTCATCACAAGTCCTGCTTGTTTTGTCTGAGTAGCAGAAAAAAACCTAAGGGTGTTTAATATCAGTGATATAAATAAGAGAAAAGCAAGTAAAACCACCTTCAGTAGCTGGAAAATTATTTTAAAAAATAAAATGATGATCAAAATGGTTCATTAATTTTATCTTGATTTTATCTCTTAATCGACTAGTCAGTTTATGTACTTATCCTTTCAGCTCTAATGTACTGTAGAAACTGCATAAATCACCAGTCTAACATTTGGCAAACAGCTGAAGTTCACATCACCATTTCAAAGGAGTTCCTCCAGCCCCCTGTAGCTCCTCACTGAGACAATTATTCTTGTGGATCTGTTTGAGGGCGAGCATGACCACTGTGCACTGAATCCTAGAGCTCAAATACTGACTCTCTCTACACATTGCAGCTGGGCCTCTGCCGCCCTCGACGAGCAGAAGGACAGCGGGAGGTGCCTTGTGTAACGAGCTTAAGATTAAGTGAAAACTGAAAATTCCTCGATAATTTCACATCACATCCCCATAGTCAAAAGGGAAAAATATGCAGTGCATGAAGAGGAGCTGGTGGTTAAAGAAGGGTTTAAAGCCTTTTGAGACCTCTGACCTGATTATTGCAGTAGAACCAGTCTATCTGTGTTTCTGGTGTGTGTGGGAGGTAGCGGGTGCGTACATTACTTACTTCAGCATCTCCTTCATATTCCAGTTAAAAAAAGCCCTCGAGGACCTCGCTGAACTTTTAGCCGAGAAGGAAGCATTAGCCCAACGCTGTCAAGAGCTGGACATACAGGTGAATACAGAGTTCTCTCTCTCTCACTCACTCACTCACTCACTCACTCACTCACTCACTCAAGCACTCGGCATGTGCTTGTACAGAAAAGTATATATCAATGTGATTTGTTTACAGCCATCTAGCCTCAATGCCTTGTTGCTGATATTCAGCTCCATGTCTACACACACACACACACACACAGGCAGGCCTATGGTACAGCATAAACAGGAGTTGTGTAATTCGATGTAATGCTTGGGTCCATTGTCTGGAGCTGCTGTGGCAGAAGGTATGTGAGCTTACTGTCTGGGCTCTGCTGGCTCCCACTGTGGCAAGCACCCAATGCTCTGCCACTGCTAGAGAAGGCCTCACTCAGCACTGTACAGGCAGACTATATTTATCATAGCCACTGAAAAACTGTTCAACTGGACTCTCTAAAGATTGATTTGTTCTGTCCCCAGTCTTGCTCGTCTTTCGCTGCAGCGAGGTAAGTCCAACATGGCTGACCGTTCGGCAAAACTAAACCCATCTAAACCAGCTGCTCAAATGTTTACTCTAACTCAGCTAACAGATGGCTCAGTCAGGACCCTGTTTGAGACAAGTCGTGCAATGTTTGTTTTAAGATTCAGTGGTATTATTCCAGTAATTTACCCAGGGACGTCTCTGTCATAATAATCATTTTGTCGTCTTCTTATAGTGAAAGTAACAAATTATTTTAAAATGCCTCTTTGTTTATTTAGGCTTACAAGATAGTCCATAGAAGAGGAGAACACAAGTTAAAGGAAGGGCTTGGCAAAGTTTCAATCTTATTGTTTATCAACGTTCAGTTAAATCATATTGTGATAATTGTAGTCTTATGTTATCATTTTATAAAATCCTGTTGTCTAAATTAATGATTTTAAGACAACTGAAAATTGAAAGCAACAAAATTGGTTAGTGAAGCTTTTTTATTTTAAAGGTGTAAAAGGTTTTGTCCAAGGTAAATGGAAAATTGTTCATTGCATTGAGGTTTATTATTATGTAATTTTGCATACATTTGCCATATTGCGATATATATGTATCAGAAAAATGTTGTTCTTTCTATTATAGTGATTTCAACCATGTAACCCAGCCCTAGTTAAATGTGTAGTTTTAAATGTTAGACATAGATCTTAGAGATGTTTTCTATCTAGACATGTAGGACTCATAAACAATGACAAGTTAATTTTAGACTAATAGTCCAATGTCCGGTGCTAAAATATACTTGAGGGAAATGATGGGTGAGAAGTAAAACTGACTAACCGTGTATTAACATGTTTGCTTAAAGTGCACATTTTCTGTGCTCTGCTTCCAGCATGGATTAACTTCACTGTTTGCTTTAACAGCTGGGAGAGGAAGAGAGGTGTCTGTGATAGAACGGGTCTGTCCTTTGGTGTTCAGACGTGACTTTTCTGCTTTGCATGAAATAATTAACCAGAGATTTAACATCATGAAATATCCCGGGTGACTTGATGTGAATTTTTTTTTGTTTGTATATTTAATTCACTTGAACTTAACTTAGAGTGGCTCTAACACTTTTCGTACCTGGACAGGTGACTGTTCTGCAAGAGGAACGAAACAGCTTATTGGCTGAGAATGATGTCCTAACTGACCGGACCAACCAGCTCGACACATTCGACGACCCCAGCACACCCTCAGGAAGAAAACACAGCCAGTTACAGCAACAGCTGGAGACACTGCAGGAGGAAAACTTCAGGTTTGTCACTTTGTGTTCAAAAGTGCTGCAGCAACCTCAGCATGGTTGTGAAAGACTGAACGCATTTGTGCATTTACATCTTTTAGGCTGGAGGCCGCTAAAGATGATTACCGGATCCACTGTGAAGAGTTGGAGAAGCAGCTGATTGAGGTTCAGCACCGTAACGACGAGCTCACCAGCCTCGCCGAAGAATCTCGAGCTCTCAAAGATGAATTGGACGTTCTGAGGTCTGTGTCACAGTAGGGAAGTGTTGAAGTATCTCTTTAATTCAGGCACAGACCACAAAAACAAACCAAGTAAGATTAACAAGCAGGGCTCAAGAAGCCGTATACAGACAAACATCTTTTGTTGCCTCCTATTGAGAGATTAGCAGACAGCTGAGAAAGTTAGATGGAGAGGAAAGGCCAGGACCTTGATTTTTACTGATTAGCAAACTCTCAACCAGACAAGAGGAACTAATCAGTGAAATTAGCTGATGCTGTTTTGCTGGCCTTGACATGAGGGTTATTCTTGCTCAAGCACAAACAAGAGGAAGCAGGAAAACAGCCTCAATACACAATGTATTCTTTCACTATAAGGTAAAATAACTTTTAAACAAGTTTTAACAGTTTATAAGTTTTAACAATATATTTTCATAGGGGAGAGAGCCTACTTTCTTCATCTGTGCTAGTGGAAAACAAGGACCAGAGCTTAAAGACAGAAAAGGCTTCTTTGTTACGGTTATAATGGAGCACCAAGTTCCAGACATAGTATAGTTTTATAGACTTACACATTTCTTCTCAGGCATGAAAATAGATTTTTCTTTTGCAATATTGAATACTGGACCTTAAAGTTGACTTTAGAGCCTGCACTTCTCCTGATTTATCAAATAATGCTAGTTTTCTATTAGCCTACTTTTCTATTTTGTTCGTATCTTACATGCGGGCTTGAAGTGCCCCAAAGCACTTAACTTATGAGCTTACTCACTGTTTTAGTAATTTTGTGCATTTATTTTGTATTCATATAGGAACTGCTCGGATCGAGTGGTGATGCTGGAGGCCTCGGTGGAAACGTACAAGCGTAAGCTGGAGAATCTGGGCGATCTGAAGAGGCAGATGAAGCTGCTGGAGGACAATAACATGACCTACATGCACAACACTGTCAGCTTGGAGGAGGAGCTACGCAAAGCCAACGCTGCTCGTGCACAGCTCGAGACATACAAGAGACAGGTAAATGATGCTATGATGCTTGGAAATGATGGGGAAACTCCAACCTCAAATAAAAGTCACTTTATAAGTAAATGCCACTTGCTAGGAAAAATGTATTAAGTTCCACACACTGTTTTTCTTTTTTTGTGTGTGTGTTTTCACATGATTTCTTTTAGGTCCAGGAGCTACACAAGAAGTTGTCTGAGGAGACGAGGCGAGCAGACACCCTGGCCTTTGAGATGAAGAAGTTGGAGGAGAAGCACGAAACTGTGATGAAGGAGAAAGAGGTGTGGCAGCTTTTGGCATGTGTTGGGAACAAATGACAGAAGATTTTTCTCACTGTATCTGATGTAAAACTCTTCACTAACAATTTTACTGTTGTTTTAAAATGCCATCCCCTCTACTAGAGGATCATCATTGAAAGAGATTCTCTTAAGGAGATCAACGAGGAGCTGCGATGCACTCAGGCTCAACAGCACCAGCTGTCCCAAGCAGGTATCTCTCTAGGTAGTCTGATCTAACAGCTAACAGTGACCCTACTTATCCACTCGTCACATTGATATTCTAAAATGCACATCATTTTTTCCACGTAGGGATGCTTCCTTCCAGCAGTCCCAGCCATGATAACCTGGCAGCTGAATTAATACCCATTGAGTATAGGTAATAGATACTGCTTCTAACAGTGTAGGATTTGTTTTCTTTCTGTTCCAGTATGGTGTGAGTATGAGAACACTGACTTTGTTTGTGTGATTGTGCAGAGAAAGGTTCATCAGGCTGCAGCATGAGAACAAGATGCTGAGAGTGCAGCAGGAGGAATATGAGCGGGAGAAGATCGCTGCTCTGCAGGCTCAGCTGGAGGAAGCACATAAGACACGCAGTGAACTGGACACTGAGAACAGGTTAACAGAGTTTCCGTCTCTTTGTAAGTCAGCCGCAGATAGATGTGATAGAGGTTGATTTCTCTCATGGTCGCTGGCTTCTCTGTTGTTCATAATTCTTAGCTCTGTCATGTTGTGTTTGCTGATGTATTGGGTTAATTCCGTTTTCAAATGTTTCTTTCCTGCATGTCGATGTTTCCTTCCTCTGCATTGTGACAAATCGGCAGATTGAGCCGAGAGCGGATCAGTGAGTTGCAGCAGCAGGTGGAGGACCTCCAGAAGGCTCTGCAGAGTCAGGCAGCCAAGCCCGATGATGTGAGTGTGGCAGCATGCACTGGCACCAATACAGAGAAAAAGGCCCCACAGAGTTAAGCTTATTAGGGTTTTAGACTTTGTGCTGGCATGATATTACGCAACAAAATCACACTAGTTTATATTTTCAGTCAAAATTTTGAGCTCATTTAGAGGTAAAAGCTCCTTCATTGTATAATTTTTAAAATGAATTTTGCAGTACAAAATTGATTGCTTTAACCAAATGTAACCTTTTTTATTTGTAGATACTTTAAAGACTATTTTTATTTTCTTTCAGTCAAACCTGAAGCGGAAACTTGATGCGCACATGTAAGTCCTGGGTCAGTGCTTTGATTAGTGTGAGAGATGTAAAATGAATTTCCCTCTTCTCCAGTCAAGGGAGGTAAAGAAACAGCTCTTGTTTCCTCAGGGTCCAGCTGAACGAGGCTCAGGATGAAATCATGAAGAAGAAAGAGTTGCTGGAAGACCTTCAACCCGACAACACTCAGACCTGTAAGTCTCACGTAACCAATCACATCGTTTCAGCGCTGCAGTCTTCGGAGCGTATAATGCAAACTAAAAACTTGTCTGAACCAAAACACAGCAGCACAATATGACTAAAGTGAAACCTCATAATGACTTCCCTGCCTCTAAGCCTTGAAGGTGGATGAGCTGATGGCTGCTTTGAAGAAGAAGGATGATGACATGCGGGCCATGGAAGAGAGGTACAAAATGTACCTGGAGAAAGCTCGCAATGTGAGTCTCATTTCTATTTTTATTACTGTATTTTATTCAGGTTGTGTTAACACCTAAACCTAGTCCACTGGTTTAAGTGTTGTCAGAATCTGTATTTCAGTACTGACCTTTCTTTCCTGTTTGCAGGTGATCCGAGCACTGGACCCGAAATTGAATCCAGCCACAGCTGAGATCCAGGCTCTGAGGAACCAGTTGGCAGACCGGGACAAGCAGATTCTCAACCTGGAAGTAAATTTGCATTTTGACTTGTTCATGGTCTTTGTCAAATGTTTGTAATATGAACATACGAGATGTTTTTAAAGGAGTGTTTTCAAATCTCAACTAATTTAATTTTGCTTCCTAGCGTCAATGTGAGCAGGCCAGGCTGAGGGAATATGAGGAGAAGCTGATTGTCACAGCATGGTATAACAAGGTAAAATGAGATTTTCTTTGATTTGTATCCTGCCTGTCATGACATTATTGACATTTACTCTATATTATCTGAAGAGCAGAGAGTAAAATGTCACAATTCTGTGTTTCTTCTTCCTCAAGAGTCTGAACTTTCAGAAGTTGGCCATTGAATCACGCCTCGGTGGCCGCACCTCCTCCATGCTGTCCCCCGGCCAGTCCTTCTTATCCCAGCAGCGGCAAGTCTCAAACGCGCCACGGCGGGCACTTTCCATCAACGTGCCTGCCACTACTTCCAAATAGACCTCATCAAGCAGCCAAACATCTCATCTTTATTCAGTGAAGGGAAAAATACCCTCCCTCCCACAAGTGAGCCCTCAAGTGACCTTAAACACATCTGCTCTCAGCGCTCGGGGAGGGGGTCACAAATGGGCTGATTGGGATCGATGAAAACTTACTTATCTAACACAACCTTGTGAGTAACTGGCCTGCAGCTATAGCTTAATGTCCCACAACACACTGGCTACAAACTGGCCTTGTATAGAGCATTAACCCACAACCCGTAGTAGCGCGCACTGTCCCTACCATAGACTTAAAGTATACTACATACTGCTCTGGGTTTTTTGCTTTGCCGACCGCACACTCAGCTTAACACTTGCTATAATCGGTTTAGCTTTCACCCTCTTATATCCTGTCAAGCTTGGTCAGGAATGAGAGAAATGTACATGAGCGCTTAACCATTTTATTCAGAATTGGAGACTGTACAATATATGAATGTAATTTTTAAAAAGGGTTACTTGAATGCCAATGCCAACTAAATGTAACTTCAGATGATTGTTGGATGTATGTACAACTGAACCGTCATACTATGCAGTGAAGGGGATACTAATGTTGTCATCCAGCAGACTGATGAAAAGACAAATATGCATTAGATGTCTTTAAGAAAGTGATTGCTATATTTGGTGCTGGCCACCAACTGCTTTTAAGCATCAAACATCAGCCAGTTACTTTTTTTTTTTTTTCTTATTGAAATGGAACAAGCCCATCATGTAAAGCTATGAAAATCCTATAAGTCATATTAAGTGATCAACCTCTGAGGTGCTGCAACAACAACTCTTACAAAATAAATCCTGGCCTAGTGTGTTTCTCATGTATTTAAACTCCAAAAGTGTGATCTGACTTCCTTGCTGGCAGCATGCTCTAAATAAAAACTGGCAGGTCTTTCTATTCACTGAATATGTTGAATCCTATTTAGTGGTAAGTAATCAAGATTATAATCTATGAAGTTTTACAGATGTAATGTAAACGATGATGATGATGATGATGATGATGATTTTAACACCAGCGTTTGATCCAAATGTTGGGACCAGGCTCAGCAATCAATCAATACCTGCAAATTGTAACTTGAGAAATTTGATTGTAGTTGGTATTGTATTTAATCATGGACATGTTTTCAGGCTGATTATTTCAGAGTGAAGAGTGCTGTAGAGAAGCAGTTGTTCTCTTTCATATTGTGGGTAGTTGGCTGTCTGATCTTATGAAGTCTTAAGTTAAACTGCACTAGTTTCATAACACAGAATGGCTGTTGATTGCTTTTGTTACTCTGTATGTTTACCATTTGTGATCGATGGATGTGTGTTAAAGCGCTTTTATTTTCCTTTGCAGTTGATGATTCTTGTAGATTACTGATTTAAAAGCAGTGTCATTTATATAAAAATAAGAACAATCAAACGTAGCGCAGCACAGAAACTACATATGTGGTGTCATATGTTTGTGATTAAGTGAAGAAAAGTGAGGAAGGCATTATGAATTTTCAGGAATTTAAGGAGTTAAAATTTTAAAACCTTTGGTTTTCTTGTGATAAAATAAATACCTTTTTTTTCTAAAAGTCTGTCTAACAATCAGAAGTGTCAATCTCATTTTGGGTCCAAAAGACAAAAAAAAAAAAAGAGTCTTGCACTCTTTACCACATTTCATTTCAACGCTGTTTGTTCACAAATCATTTGACAAACGCCCGTTTGAGTCATCAGAACTTCGCATGTGAGAAGAAGCAATTTACAAATCGACCCCAATCAGGAGAGATCCAACCATACATGCACATAGGTAACCTGCAAGGGACAAAACGGAGAACACAATCTGGCCTCTCTTTATGACGTTTATTTTTATAGTGGGCAGCAGTCCAATTGAAATCATTCATATATAGCGACTATTGGGAAATAATAGACATGATTGAAGAGATAGTTGTTGAAGAGGGAGGGTTTTGCTGCTGCTTACTGGTTACATAATGGCGTTCAGTCTAAGGGTAATTCATCACATAGTCACACATTATGTATTGTAGCAGAACAGAGAGCATGCTATAGTAGTTCCCCTTCATTACCTATTTTATGAAACATTTCCTTGTGCTTCCATCATCAGCTCCAGTATTTCGCACACACGCTCTCTACTCGACTGGTCAAATACATGAATGGTATTGACAGAAAACTAACCACTGTTGCAGCAGATGTTGTCTCTGTATAAATATTTGTTGGCTTTACTGTAGCATATCGTCTGTAGTAAGGGAGAGGTTATACAGTTCAGCGGGCCCTGGCGTAGATCTTGAAGGGGTACGGTGTGCGCGTGGCTCCAATGATTGCTTCTGTACTCAGCTCAACTCCATCCAGGGTGGAAAAACAATACTTCTGAAACAAACTGACGAAAAACAAGAACAGCTCCATTCTCGCCAGGCCTTCTCCCAGACATGCACGCTTTCCTGGGAAAAAGAAAGCACAACTCTCACTATCTACCCACAGTTATATATATTTTTACAGCCCAACCATCACTTTATTCATGCATCACTTAAAGATTAAAGTTTCCAAAATTAAATTAAATTTTTAAATTTTCAGTTGGATGTGAAGTTTACCTGCAGAGAAAGGTATAAATGCATCCCTCCTCACAAACTTTCCATCAGCATTTAGGAAGTGTCCGGGGTTGAAGGTGTCTGGAGTCTCCCATTCATTCTTGTCAAACAGCACGGAGGTCAGGTTTGGCATCACAGAGGTTCCCTGCACAAACCAGGAAAAAATAATCAACTGTTACAGGTTTATAGTTACAGCACAAGGTCTGTTAGTACCAATATGGTATAACAGAAATCTAATGTTTAGCTTCTGTCTTTATACAAAGGGATAAGAAACCTTTTGAGTGTTTTGAGTACAGCCACACGTCATTGACAAGGTGTGTCAAGGGTAATGTCAACAAGTGGGTATTAACACAGAAATGTAATGGCTTAATCACAGGGTCTCTGCTGAAAGGATGTCACAGGCAGACTTGAGTTTTTAGCCTAAGTGGGCACATAATATATTTTTGTAAGCTCAATGAATAATCAGTTAGTATTCATGTCAGATGTTCTTATCTCTAGTATTTCAGGAGAAGTGCCAGTTCAGTCTTCAGCCGCCAGCAAATACCGGTCTATGCACACACTCAATACCTTCCATATAAAGTAACATCAACAAAGAGGGAAAATAGGGAACACAAAGACAAGACAAGTCCTGCCAAATAAGTTTTTTCCTCCTCTTTGAGTATAAATCTCCAGGTGATGGCATGAGGTTCTGCAATATTCGCTGCAGTAACATTAGCTGGCTTTCCTCCATGCTATCATATTTCAGACATCACCAACTGCACAAAGTTACATATTGGCAGTGGTGCAAAGTAACTAAGGACATATACTCAAGTACTGTATTTAAGTACAGTTTTTTCCACTCCACTATATTTCAGGGTGAGGGTAGGCTTAAAAAATGTCTGTGATGTCTGTGAATTGTTAGTAGTTTCACCAAAGAGATATTTCCCCTCCAAACTTCTCAGATGGTTTGCTTTAAATGTGAACTGTTGAAGTAAAATAAAATAAACTCAAATAAACTGTTGGAGGCCCAAAGACCAAGATTTCACTGAAAAATTAGAGAGTTTATGTAGCAGAAGTTTGTTTTCTCTTGTTTGCTCTCTCATTTATCATCTCACAGCTCCTCAGGTTTATCTTGTGACCTTTTGGAGGGGACTGACCCCTAGGTTGGGAGCCACTGGACTTAACTAGCTAACAGAGTATGTATTTCTCAAAACCAGCTCCACCTTGACCAGCTACAACAGTAAAATGTTACTTACATATTTGATGCAGTAACAATCTAATAATGATGTATATATTGTAATATTTCAGTCACAGGGGACATTTTGAGTACTTCTACTTCTACTTTTTACTACATTTTGCTGATAATACTTCTGTACTTTACTTTAAGCAGTAGTTTCAGTGCAGGAATTTCACTTATAATGGAGTATTTTTACATTTTGTACTGATACGTTTACTTCAGTAAAGGATCTGTGTACTTCTTCGACCACTGCACATTGGTTTTCTTCTGGATCCCTAAACTGTTTGTTGTAAGAAGATGCACCTTTGGTATGAAGTAACCACCCAGTGTCGTGTCTTTAGCAGCCATTCTGAATCCATTGAGAGGAACAATGTTTCCCATCCTCTGGATCTCATGGATGACGGCATCACTGTAGGGCAGGTTGGGTCTGTCGGCCATAGTGGGCTGCCGGGCCTGTCCGATGACTCTGTCTATCTCTGCCTGGACTTTGTCTGCGAGGTGAAATAAAACACTTTTAATCGATCAGTTAAAGTAACCTCCTTGAGCTTCAACTTGTTCTTCTTCTGGTATTGTTAAAAAAAAATCTACCGCTGGGAATCATTAAGAGTTTGTCTCATCTTAACACCCACCTTGGATATGAGGGTTCTTGATGAGGTAGATGAGGCCCCATTGCAGAGTCTTGGAAGTGGTTTCACTGCCAGCCAGGAACAGATCCAGACAACACAGAACCAGGTTTCCTTCCTCAAAGCCCTGTTCACGGCATCTGTTCTGCTGTCAGGCAGAGTGGAGGGAGAAAACATGCAATCAGTTCATAAAAGGGTTAGTTTTCTGTTCACATATACGGTATAATGACAGGCTAAGTCAAGAATGTCAATGCAATACTTTCTCTTCTATCAGGAAGGTGTCGATGTAATCTCGTGGGTTGCTGGGGTCCAGATCCAACTTGTGCCTCTCTATCTCTCTCCGGATTGATGCCTCCAAAGATTTGGAGTTGCTGAAGATGCCATTGTGAGGCCCTGGCAGGTGTTTCATCAGTGCTGGGAACGCATCATATAGCTGTTTTGAAGAGGAAACGAGAACTAATTCAGTGATGTTGTTTTTATCCAATGGCAAGTAAAGATCTTACTCTTGCTTGGAATATTTTCTGTTAGACAAGCTTTCAATTTAGAGTCAAAACGAAGCCAAATGAATCCCTGCAGTGACAAATCTGTATTCTTTAACATGTGTCTGTGTTGCTCTTGCATCTTACTAGAGCCCATATGGAGCCTTCCAAATAGGCCATCTCAGTCAGATTCTTCAGCATGCTCTGGAAGTTGTGATCACCGTAGTTAAACCGTCTCCCGAACACGATCTGGCAAATGATGTTGGCCACAGCGTTGTTTAAGAAGGGCACAGGGTCAAATGGCTCGCCTGAACAAAAGAAATGTCTTCAGCCTGAGTACACTGTGTATTTGTGTCTTTTCTGTTGTTTTTTTTGTGTTTGCCAACCTTTCTCCTCCTCCATCGCCTCCTGCAGATGTCGGCTCTCTTCGCATATGCTCTGCTCCATGGAGCTCTTGGCCAGACCAAAGGTACGTAACATGGCCATGGTAAAACGCCGCTGTCTCCTCCACACCTTCCCATTGCTAAAGAAGAGACCCGCTGAGACAGAGAGAAACCAAACCCTGATCAGGATCAGGGCTCAGGAGGCAGGTTGACTACTTTAATACTGATGTACTCCATGTGAGTACTCCAGGTTTGTGTGATTTACCAGAGTTCCCTGAGTAAATTCTGTTCACCATCGGGCTGTAAGGTCGATTCACAAAGTTGTCAGCCTGTGTCACTATGGCTTCCTTCACCATCTTCCACCCAGACACAAACACTGTTTTGTGTCTGCCCAGACGTATGCAGAACACATTCCCATAAACATCAGCTAGCTGTGGATGCAGGAGCAGAGAATAAGTGGCCCGTTGTTGAGCATGTGACTCTGAAAAGATGCATATTTCAGCACAATATGTTGTTAACACTGTGACTTAATATCAGTAGGTTATTAGCATTGTTTTATAAAATAAACTTTTAATATTGAGTTGCTAGAAATTTTCAAATAAAATGAGACATTTTGGTAAATTCCCAGTGCTTGAGGTCCTGTCTAACTTACAATGCAAATGACTGTATATAAAAGTACAGAAGTTATTAATGAATAGTTATTTTCTCCTTTTGGACACTCTCAAGTTGTTCAAGTGAACTCAGAATTAAAAAGAAAAACTATCACATACAATGTCGTGATGCTGTCAGCTTACCTTGGTCAGGTAAATGTGAGGCTGTTTAGGTTCAATGCTGAAGACGTTTCCTAAAAAAGGGAGAGCTGGTGGTCCCGGGGGAAAGTTAGGTGGATCCTTTTTGATCAGAAAATACACTACCAGGAGAAAAGTGAAAATACAGAGCAGCATTCCCCTCAGATCAAGCCACAGAGAGAAATTACACTGCCTCATTGTGAAGCAGAGTAGGAGCAGAGAGGAGCAAGGGACTGATTACTATCACTTGCTCCATCATCCGTTCCTAGTTAGAGAAGGGGCTGGTACTCTGCTGACTCACAGCGTATGTTGGGATGCCCCTTCATTTACCAAATAAAGAGTACAAAGTACGTATAAGCTGAAAACTGACACAAACATCGACACAATAACAAAATGGACATTATAAAGAGAAAACCAAAAAGTCAAATAACTGTCAGGCCATAACATAAAAATAAGGAATCTGTTGTATTGATTTAATAGAGCATATGCAGTTGTCCATGCATTTTTAGCACGTGTAGGGTTAAAACCTCACAGTCTGCATTTTAAAGCTAAAATGTTCTCAGAAATGTTCTTCTTCTCACAGTCTAGCAATTCACAACTTCCATTTCTTTTTATTTCTCACTTTTATGCAACAAGTTAACACAAAAAGTCATGCAGATTTGTGTCTGTATGATGATGATGATTCCGAAATTGTGACCCTTTTTCAATAAGGTTATGATATGCCATCGTGTTCATGGTCTGTGTATCATGTTTTTTTGCGTTTAAAAAAAGGAGAGGCCCCCTTCATTACAGTCACAAACAGCTTAATGTTACTCTGTGGGCTTATGCCAGAACATTTAGTACTTTACGATGAATGCTAACAAAGTTTACATGCAGTTAACAGGGGTATATATAATATACTTCCCACTTTTTGAACGTATTTTTAAAGTGAGTGTGGATTTTTTTATGTGACTACAACATCTTCCAAATTATTAATAGGGTATAAGTTTGTAGAAAATCAGTGACAACCAGTGAAAAGTGAACCTTTCCTTGCCGTCTACCAGTGTTATTATTAATACCACCACCAGAGGAGTAAGACAAAGTAAGACATTTCCAACTTTTACACAATGGGTTTTACAAGTAGTAATTATTAAATTGCAATTAAATTTACAAAATAACTAAATTCATAAGCTTAAATGTTAAAATTGTTCCACTAACTGCCAGACTCCCATGTTATAGCCATGTTTGTTATGATGTGTTTTTTTGTCAGTGATGTAAACCAAGTTTGTGACACATATCAACAAATAATTAGTCATTTCTTTAAATTATTTTTTTAAATAATTTCAGTCCATTATTAACTAATGGCTTCTACATCACGTATAACTAATCATTTCTATGAAGTGTTGAGAAAACGTAACCAATACAGCTTGCTTCTCATTTATCTATGTATGTATATTAACTCTTTGTACATTCTGTCATTAGTAATTACAAGAACAAAGGCAAATATCTTTTAAACTGTACTATCAACATCTTTTTATGAAACTATAACTTCATCACACAGAATTAAATGTGAGGCAATCGTAAAACAGCTTTCACTTCTTAAGTGCTTTGCTTAGGTCTTGTCTGTTAGACACTGGTTAAATGGAAAAATGGTTTAGTGAGATGTTGCATAATTCAGCGAGCCTTGGCGTAAACCTTGAAGGGGTGCGGTACTCGTGTCGTTTTAGTGACTCCGTCTGTACTCAGCTCTACTCCATCAGGAAAAGAGGAAGAGAACTTCTGCAGTAAACCTACAAAAAACAGGAAAAGCTCCATCTTGGCCAGGCCTTCTCCGAGACACACACGTTTCCCCGAAAAGCCAACAAACACACACACACACACACACACACACACACACACACACACACACACACACACACACACACACACACACACACACACACAAAGGTGTAAGAGCACAAGATAAAAATGATATTCTGATTCAGGTTATGCTCAAGATTGAGGTGAATATGGTTTACCTGCAGAGAAAGGGAAGGTGAGCTTTTCTCCTCACAAACTTTCCCTCAGCATCTAGGAAGTGTCCGGGGTTGAAGGTGTCTGGAGTCTCTCATTCATTCTTGTCAAACAGCACAGATGTCAGGACGGGTATTATGGACCTACCCTAAAAACAAGATCCATAGGTTAACACTAAGCAATATTGCAAGAACAACACTCACATTTTTCATTCCCCATTTTTTCAAGATATATTCCTGTTAAGACCTTAAAACGCTGTGATCTAGATGCACCTTTGGTATGAAGTAACCACCCAGTTTCGTGTCTTTAGCAGCCATTCTGAATCCATTGAGAGGAACAATGTTTCCCATCCTCTGGATCTCATGGATGACGGCATCACTGTAGGGCAGGTTGGGTCTGTCGGCCATAGCGGATTGACGGGCCTGACCAACCACTCTGTCTATTTCTGCCTGGACTTTTTCTAGAAATTCAAGTAATTAATGATTTTAGGTTTAAAATTGCATTCGATGCCTTGATCTGTCTTCTAACATCATGATCTTGCAGTCATGTCAGTTCAGATTCCCACTGACATTCACATTGACGCACCACAGCAACTTTCTTTTCTATTACCAAACAGGGGTGTAATATGTTTTCCAACTTACCTCATTTTTAACCACGTAGGCTTTAGAGATGGCAAGGTTGGTCTGTAGATGGGTCCACCACTTTGGTCCAGACTGATCTCTCTCATCAACTTTTGAATGGTTTTGCAATTAAATTTAGTACATATAGTCATGGTCCCCTCAGGATGAAATGGATTAATTTTGCTTGTCCCTTAACATTTCATCTAGCACCATTACTAGGTGCAAAAGTTGAATTTCACCAGTTCTTTGGTTCATGACGAAATACCAGCACAAAAGTCATTCCCATCAAATCCAGTTTTGTGTTTGGTGCTAATTAGCAAATGTTAGCATGCTAAAAGGCTAAACTAAGATGGTAAACATATATATCATTAATCCTGATTAATATTATCATGCCAGCAATGTCATTATGAGTGTATCAGCACGTGGATGTTAGCATTTAGCTCAAAGCACCGCTGTGCCTAACTACAGCCTCACAGAGCTGCTAAGGATGCAAACTCTTGGTCGTGTTTCCTTCCTGTTTCACAGTTACCTCTCTGTAGGGCTAAGCATGTCGCCCACCATGATATCAGGGTTTTTGATGGGGTAAACCAAAGCCCACTGCAAAGTGGTGGAGGTTGTCTGTGTTCCAGCCAGGAAAAGATCCAGAGAGCACAGAGTCAGACTGGTCTCAGTGAAGGCCAGGTAAGACTCTTCGTGCTCTTTGAAATGCAGAGGAGAATTTAGTAGTGAATCATTAGCAGTTTGACAGAGAGGGCTACAACTGTGCAGTGCTGTGTGTGCAATGCAGTTCCTCACACACATTCTCCATTTCAATGAGGAAAGCGTCGATGTAGTCTCTGGGATTGCTGTGGTCCAGGTTCCTCTTGTGCCTCTTTACCTCCAGACTGATGAAGTGTCGGGCAGTGTCAAAGTTGCTGAATATTTTGTTATGAGGACCTGGAAAGTACTTCATCACTTTGGGGAATGACTCGTACAACTACTTTGAAGAAAACAGTAGATGTAGAGAAAATTTTCATTCAGAACATCTCCTTTCACCTTTTGAAATTTGACCAGAGACATGGGCCTCCCAGCTGGTTACTAAGAAACGACTCCCACAATCCCAGTGTGCTGTCTCTCCAACAATGATTGAACAAAATGCGTAATATTGACTTACTGGATCCCATACAGAGCCCTCCAGCCAAAGACACTCAGAAAGAAACTTCAGCATGGTCTGGAAGGTGTGGTCGCTGTAGTCAAAGCGTCTCCTCATCACCAGCTGGCAAATGATGTTGGACACAGCATTGTTGAAGAGGCCGATTCACCTGGAGGAGAGGAGTCCACTGTTAGGACCACACTACTTTGCTTAGGAGCTTTTGCTGCTACTCCTCTAGGATTATGAGCTTATAATATACTCATTTTAAACCACCTTTCTCCTTCTCTATCTCCTCCTGCAGGTATCGGATCTCCTCACAGATACTCTGCTCTATGATGCTTTTATAAGGTAGACCAGGCAAAACGCTGTCTCTTCCATGTTTCACCATTACTCATGAACAGAACACCTACACACAAGCATTCAGTAGAAAAAGGCTCAATGACTTGCGGGGAGTCATTTCTGCACTGCATGAGACAAGAGAGAGAGAGAGATTTTTACACCTGAGTTTCTTGGGTAAAACCTGCCAGCAAATTGCTCTGTATGGGCGATCCACAAAATTCTCAGCTTGTGTCACTATGGCTTCCTTCACCATCTTGTACCCAGTCACAAACACCATCCTGTCACTACCGAGGCGGACGCTGAACACATTCCCATAGACTTCAGCCAGCTGGAGACATCAGAGAGGGACAAACACTGGTGAACCACAAAGCGCTACTGCATTTTGTAACTTGTTCAGAAACAAAACCTACCAATGCCCAATGGGAAACAAATGCATTACCAGGTGTGTTGAGTGTGCTTAGAGGTTAAAATTTTCAATTTATATTTACAATTTGACCACCAGGTGTCAGTATTAGCCATTTATTTCTACATAAAGATGAACATTTTAAATGCAAATGCACATTTCCTGAAATATGAGAACAATTAAAGTTACATTCCGTAGGTAAATTATTAAAAAGGATTGAAAGAGCTTCCTTTTTTTTTTGTTCTTAGGTAAATTTATACATATTGTTATTGCCCACATGAGCAGCTGTCTGGGGCAACTGATAGCAAATGCGCAATAATGTTTTTTTTAAGGATCTTGAAATGATTGTAAATTCTATTAAATCAGTCAAATTAACCAAGTTTAAATGTATTTGGATTTCTCAGTAAAATTCACACTTGAAATTGAAAATATGCACAACAATTTTTTTTTTAAAAAACACCAAGTGGCAGAAAAATGCTTGAAAACAGTTTTATCAGATTTAATCATATTTAATAATACATTCTCAGCAATAATATCACCTTAACTCTTTTACCCTTAATACTTTAAAGTGAAACCTCGTGTGTATTAAAAATTTACCTTGGTAAAATAAATGTGTGGATATTTTTGTCCACACTGGAGAAATTCCCTACAATGGGCAGAGCCAGTGGTCCTGGAGGATAATTTGCTGGATTCCTGTTTTTAAGGATGTCTATTATTAGAAGGAGAATTCAAAAAAACAGGAACAGCCCCTTGAGGTCAAAACTCAGCAAAAAATTATAAAGCCACATGGTTAAAGAGAGCCGAACCAGCAGCAGAAGACAGTTCTGTGCTTTTCAAGATTTTCGTCTTCCTCACTTGAAACACCTGCAGCTGTATAATGCCTGTTCACGCACCCTTTTATCGCCCACATGCTCAGTGGCTACACTCAATTAAAAAAAAAAAAAAAACCTTAATAAATTATTATTACGCTGAAACATAGTAATTTTATAGCAATCAATCATTAGCAACAACATTCTCCACTCAGCAATATGATAACACACACTAAGTGCAAAACCTCTGCTGTGTTTCCGTGACTTTGGACAGCGATTGATTGTTTATAGTGTACGCAGAGACAAGCCAACAACACAAAATGCTGTGGGATTAAAAAGTGTCCAACTAATCCAGTTGCATGTAAATACGTGGAAATGGGCTGGACTGTACATATTACACAACTAAAGACTAGTCTCTGAGACAGTCTAAAGTCTAGAGTCCCTTAGACATGGTAGGAATGAAAGATACCTTATACGTTATATAAGGTATCTTTCCAAAAATCTACTCCACTGAAATCCCCTCTGTCAAACATTTTCAAAAGATAAGGAATATTCGGCAACATTGCAGAGTTTTCAGTACAGTAGTACCCTCTACCAAGTGTTGTCAGTCAATTGATTGTAAATTGTTTTGCAAGGGAGCATATCTAAAATCATATATTGATTTAAGGCAGAATACAACATACCTAACACAGACCCTTTTTACAATTAGTTACAACTTATGATTTTTGTACATTACCTCATTAACCGAAACAAATTTACAATTCGAGTTCATAGAAGTAGAGGTCAAAGTGATGATTGCCAACTCAATTAAAAATCAGGAGAATTGCATGGCATTTTGTCTAATTGTTGCACTTGTTCTTTTGCCTCCATGTTAAAATTCTGTGGAAATGGCCTGGGTGTGGTTTTAGATGAATGTACATCTCACTATACATATATGTACACATATATACACTCTTCATTTACCAGTAACAAAATCAAAGAGGCTAATTGCAAATTTATTCATTAATTGTATGCATAAGATGTATTGTTGTTAAGATGGAAAGAAAACGCTCCTCAACAACGAAGTTACTTCTTGATCAATTATCATAACTTTTGCCATTTGAGAAATTAAGTCAAGCCAAAACTGTAGGTTCATTTTTTGAAGGCTTTTGTGCCCCTGTTCTTTCACATTTGGAAAATTATCAATTGAGGACTTGAAGATTTATCCAAATGGTGAGGAGATGCTGAATTATCAGACATATATTTGGGGTTTGGACTGAAATGAAAGTTTTGCTTTTTGTTTAGGTGGTGTGATATATTTTGATCACAGGATGAGGTGTGATCTGGTGACAAGAAAGTGAACAAAGATGGGGAAAAGGTTTGTTTAATGAAACTGAGGCTATAGGCAACAAATATTTCAGAGTGTTTTTGTAATCAGTATTACTTATTATTTAGTAGGAGATTTACAATAGAGTTTTGGACATGCTTATATTGGAGTGGTTGAAAGTGGAAGCTTAGCAACATGCATATCCATCATCAGGTGTTATCGTTCACTCTGACGGACAAACAGCTCGTGAACCTTTACGTCATATAAGTCCAACAAAGTGCAGTTTTATCCAAATAAGGGCAAAACCTCTAGTAAACAGAAATCATGCTTAACTAAGGTGGAGCTAATGCAAACACATCTTATGTAATGGATATATTAGCTGATGATATATCATGAACTCCTGTGGCTCAATACTGATAAATGATCAAGTCAGTATCAAGTTTATGGATGTTATATCTTAATGACTATGTCATTAAAGTATCTGAGAAACTGTAAATAAAATCTTGTCAGACCAGTGATAGATACTGGATCAGTACACGTTTATTGCAGAACAGTCGATTTTTTTTTAAGTTTAGTTTTAGTAAATGAACATGTGTAGTGAGCTCTGTTTTCAGTTTCAGTTTTTCATAGAAGTCAACAAACTCCATGTAATAATGATAAAAGTTTAAGGCAGGTTTACTACTCAGCTCAACAAAACTAAAAGGGAGGTTTGGTTAAAATGTTAATCGGTTTTGATTGTACACATCAACACAGTCTTAAGAAGAGGTTTACACAGGCAAAATAATGGGCAACATTGCTGTACCTGGACCATGGATAAAAGGGCTTTAATTACCTGTAAGAAACAAACAGAGGGAAAATGGACATGCTTTTTTCTTCTTGAAAAAGAAGACAATTCCAGGTGCCTTTCACTTAATACTTGTAAATGTCATTGTGAATTTGACAGACATAGTAATCATTTACAATTACATTTGAGGGTAAAATGTTCATATACTGTATTATGCCAAATATTGCAGGTTGGCTATGCACTCATTATGTTATTGCTTCACTAAAGGTAATGGGCTTAAATATTTTCTGCAAATTTCTAACTTCCAGGATCTTTCATTTTGTGCTCTCAAAAAGAATGTGGTGATCCAGCTCATTGATATTTGTTTTTTGGTTGGGGTGAGAATAGCTGAAGAGGTGGAGAGCATCAGCGAGGTATGGCTAGTATCCTGAACTCCTCTGGGGAATAGGTGAAGCCCAGCACCCCCACCGAGCTGGGCATTTCTCCAGGAACAGGAGTGAAGGTGAAGCGTTGGAGGAGAGATGTAAAGAAAAGGAACAGCTCCTTTCTGGCCAGGTGCTCCCCTAAACACACACGTTTACCTGGGGAGAAACAGTCCTCAGCAGCTTTAGATTAGCAGATTCCTCACCTATGATACATGCTCCTATTTTGAATTATATTGGTAGCAATTCGAAGAGTAAAGAACAAACCTGCTGAAAATGGCAAGAAAGCGTCTCTCCTGCGGAACTTGCCCTCTGAATCCAAAAAATGCTCAGGATTGAAGGTATCTGGAGTCGCCCACTCGTTCTTATCAAGCAGCACAGATGCTAGTATTGTCGCAATAACTGTGCCCTGGAAAAAGAGTCGTGATGTTTTTGAAATCAACTGTGTATAAATAATCTGCAAATTTTACCACTTGACATTCAGCCCTGGGTGGGTGTGGTAAATATTCCCTTACCTTGGGTATGAAGTATCCTCCCAGTGTAGTGTCTTTACTGGCCATTTTGGGGAATCCCAACGGAACAATGTTTCCCATCCTTTGAGTCTCATGGATGACAGCGTCAGTGTAGGGCAGGTTGGGTCTATCGGCCATGGTGGGTTGGCGAGACAGTCCAATCACTCTGTCTATCTCTTCCTGGACTTTTTCTGAGCGAGGAAGCAGAGTCAGTACCACAGCAGACAGCTCATTGGCCATTATACACTTGAAATAGCAGAAAAAACATCTATAACCTTCACAACAATATTCCAGTCCTTAACATGATTAATGATTAATGAGGATGAATTGACTAACTCTGTATCTCTGGGTAGATTATCATGTATAAGACTGCCCAGCGTAAAGTGGTGGCCAGTGTTTCTGTCCCGGCCTCTATCAGGTCGAGGGTGCTGACCAGCAGGGTTTCAATGTTAAAGCCAGCCTGAGGATCCTCTTTTTTCTGGCAGTTTGTCAACAGAAAAAAAAACAACGTTATTTTCTGACATTATACACAGGGCTGTGCTTTTAGAGGCTACTTCATGCATTATTACTCAATGCTGAAACATGACATGACATTTGACAGTAATCATTTTCTGGATCATGGGCTGTCTTTCAGTAAAAAATTAAACCTTATACTTTCCCAGTAATATATTAAGAGTGTGTTCAAATACATGGTTCTCTCTCAGCATGGCTCACTGAAACTATTGGCTCATTGTGACTGCAGCAGCTGACATGTATGTAGACATTTTGTCAAGTTTAAGAAGGATTCTGTAATTCTTTGTGTCCCGAAGGAGGCATGATCACTGAAAGACTATAAATATCTTTTATAGGGATGGAGGGGGTGAATTTCAATTCAAGCGGAGCTGTGTGGGTGTGCTGGCTCTTTAACAGTGAAAGAAACAAACAGATATTCATACTATTTGCTTGTTTTGTGCATGATATGATGTAGCATTTTATGTTTTTTCCAGGCACGAGAAGTACTTGGACTGATGAATGGGCTTTTTGGGCTCGGTTTAACACTATCCCACGGAGCTTTATGGAAAATATGAAAATATTGTACCTTCTCCATCTCTGCCAGATATACATCGATATAATCACGAGGGTCATCAGAGTTCCACTCCTCCTGGTGCTTCTCTATTTCCTTTTGCAGGAACAACAAGATCTCTTTGTAGTTGGCGTGGATAGTCTGGTGAGGTCCTGGCAGGTACTTCAGCAAGCCAGGGAAGGCATCATACAGCTGTTTGATGGGACAAAGTCTCAGATCAGTTATAGATCAGCAGTACAGTTTGTTCTGTGATGACAAGATAACAGTTAAGACAGGAATTACCTGAGTCTGAAGAGAGCCAGTGAGCACAACGGCCTCATTGTCCAACTCCAGAATCCGGCGAAAGCTTTGATCGCTGTATTCAAAGCGATGTCCGAAGAGCACAGAGGAGATGATGTTACTCACTGCATTGGTTATGGTGTAGTGGGGGTTGAATGGTCGTCCTGGGAACAAATTAAATTCAATTGATGATAAATCATACTGGAAAAATCCTTTTAGAGCATGGCAGCGCTTTAGGGAAGTCGCATGAGCGATCTACTTGCCTTGCTCCTCTTTGAATGCTTCACAAAGAAAGCTGCTTTCCACTTGAATATATTTTTCCAAAGACATCTGGCGTTCTCCAAAGTAACGCAGGTGAGTGTTGGCAAACTTCCTCTGTTTTCTCCACAGGTAACCATTGCTCAAACTTATGCCTGTGAAAATCGAATATCAAACTATTAACAAAGCCAACAGGCTCTGCTCAGGGATTGATGCATGTAGTTTGAGAATAACACGTATTGTGCTACGTTTATTAATTCCCTGCTTTTACAGGTTTGAGAACTCTATTACAGTTGTCGTCACTCCCTACTCTCTGCTGTGCTGAGTTTGGTGCATCATTGTGGGGTGGGACGAAGTGTAGGCACCAACAAATATGCCACTACACATATTCTGCATTTACATTATAAAGTCCCACATGAGTTGGCTGTCTAAACCATGATTTTTAGACAAATCTGTCAACACATTATATATATGTTGCACCATTATTCATGCTCTCATATATTCAGCTACTTACCAAGGCCCTTAAAGACAACATGGAAGATAGGAACGACAGGTCGATCAACAAAGCTGTCCAGCTGGTTGACAAGAGCCTCTTTGACCATTTTGTGTCCTGAAATAAGCACCATTCTCTTGCTGCCTCTCCTCAAGCTAAACACAGGGCCGTACTCCTGAGCAAGCTGTAATTAAAAGCAAATTATTTTTCAAGAGAGGCAAAGACACTTTAAATATTTCAGTATATAAATTATATATAGAATAGAAATGAAGGCACCTTTTGTGCTAATAATACTGTTAACTTCACATTGTGAATGCTGTTACTCTGCATTGATGCAGTTTGCCATTGTTTGGTGTATGATTTTATGATTTTTAAAACTGTCCTCTTTGACATACTAAATAAATTAATACTCTTTTCCACATATTCACCTGCAGTTAATCACTGATTATTTGCAATGTTTTGAATGTCTCACGTTTCTTTTTAAACTCACATACTATATTTAACCCCTTTTAAGTATTAAATGATTTTCAAAACCCTTAGCTGAAAAATGCTTCTAAAAGACGATCAATCACTGATGAAAACTAGGACACTGTGATAAACCTGAACCTTTTTAGTGGTCTTTTTAACTGTTATGTAACTGTTATGTAACTGCTATACACTGTTATATAACTTATATATTATAACCAATATGTTATTTGAGCTTTACTGTCATTTTCCTTGAGGTGATGCATTATTTTGTCAACCCTGTATAGCCTGTCATGCAGCGGAAAATAAACTTTGATTTGGGTAAAATATGAAACTGGCACATGTTGAGAAAACACCTTTTAATTGCAATCTTATGATGGTGTTTTGTATTTATTGTTATTCCTTGTGTTCATCATGTTGACAAGGCTACTTTCTCTACTCTTTGAAAACAGTGTTATCATTCACTTCACCTTCTCCATTGTTCTGAAGTCAAGTCCAGTGAAGACATTTCCTAGAAAAGGCATAGCCCAGGGTCCAGGTGGAAAGTTGTGAGGCCTCCAGTTTCTTACCACATCCGTCAAAAGTAGCAATACAAAAGCAAACAAAAGCCAACCAGTGAAGTCCATACAATCAAAAATTGCTTGAAATATCATCCTGAAGATATTTCAAAAAGCCCTCTGAAAAACCTCCCTTTTGCTCCTGCAGACAGGATAGTTGTCCGACTGACATTATCTGGATGAGGAAAAGGAGACTGGGGGAAAAAAACCCCAGCCAGGGAATGTTATGTAACACTGGTGGCCTCTCAGGAGCTTTGACCTCCCATATGAAGTGAAAAACAACGCTGGAGCTGGAACTCTTCTAGCTGTTCGCTGACTGCATGCACGTGTGCTGCATGTTAGGGACACGAGGTTTTCCCAATACCTCTAATAAAGACAATTTGTCAGTCATCAGTTAGTGAATCAAGTAAGGAAACAATGTAAAGGCATATTCAATACATTATAATTTTATACAGTAGGTGGATTTTAATGCATATGTATCTAAGAGATGTGTAGTAGACAGTTATTTCACAATGCATGAGTTTAGCTGCCAGATAAATTTGAGCCACTATCAAAGAGTGGAGCACTAAAATAATTTAGTAATTATCAGCAGTTGTGAGGACCCTCAGTGACATAATCCATTTCCTAGTCCCTACCCCTCATTTTAACTTTCACAGCTGTAAGCCCCAACCCTTCACTTTACCAAAATCTAAACCTAATATAGCCTTATGCCTAAATTCAAGTCTTAACAGCCTTCTGCAGAAATGAAGATCAACTGAAATGCCCTCACTTTCCAGGAATAAAACTTCTATTGTGATGGGATCAACCATTGTGGGGGCATCAAGGCAAAAATTTGTGGTTGGGCACCCACTAGACCCCCCCCACATACCACCCTCTGTGTTGTCTGTATGTGCCCTGTTCACATTAGTTCCCACCTCCAGCGCAAACAGTACTTCTAAGATGAAATAATTTGTGTAAGTTTGTGGTAATTTGATAAATCGCAACTTCATTGAGAATATGACCACTACATAAACTAAAACAATTAAGCTTTTAAAACTAGATTTTGACACAGAGTCACTCAAAAGAGAGGGCCATAAATTTAGCTACTAACACAGGGCCCAGCTTTATTGATCTGCTACTAAAGTGGTGCAAATTCCCTAATTTATAAGATAAATAAGCTATTATAAATAAGATAACAAATGGAGAAAATATACAATGTAGTCGGCCTGGAGTGGATAGACGGCTGGAGTCTGATCTTTTATGTGTTTTTTTCTGCGTTTGGCTGATGTTTTGAAGAACAGAGTGCTGACGAGCTTTCCTCGACCGTGGGCTCTTCCTTCGATTGGCAGCCTTCATCGCATCAGTCCCACCAGACTTCACCTGCAGTTCACCGAAGTATGACTGCACACATACTCTATGAAAAACCGGTAAGTGAAATAAAACGTCTCAGGCTATTTAAAAAATAATAATAATAAAAATAAACACACAAAAAACAAACAACAACAACAACAACAACAAAAATTTTAAGGACCTAGTCAGTGATTTATTTATTTTTTTTACACTTTTCCAAAAACCCATTGTTTTTCCTCAATAACATTTCAGAGCCACTATACAACACCTGCAGACAAGTTCCGTCGAAATGTAGGAAATCGAAAAACTCACATGCAAAATTATTGTGGGAATGGACTTAGCCTAGAGGTGACTGCTCAGTTTTAGTTCTGTAAGATTTAACTGCCGCCTTCGATACAGTTGATCATTGTGTCCTCCTAACATGCTCAGAGACTTGGGTAGGAATCAGCAGAGCGGCTTTTCTCGTAGCTGGCTGCTAGGGATTTAGGGGTAATATGATGCTAACCTCTGTTTCGATGATCAAGTCAAGATTGATTTTCAGTCTTGTTTCTTCGAGCTCAAGATTATTTCTAAAATTAAGTCATTTTATCAACTGATGGTTCACAAAAAGTTGTTCATGCTTCTGTCTCTTCTCAACTTGGTTACTGCAATGCACTTTACTCGGGTATCAGGTATCAAAACATTTCTCTTTGTGAAGGCTTTTGGAAATATACGACTATTTAAACTGTTTTTATTCCTACTTATTTGATCTTATTCATATTATTGTTTTTACTTCCTCTCTGCTCAGGTTCTTTTTGCCTTTGTCTGGTTTTCTTTTTTTTTTTAAAGCACTTTGTAAAATTGTTATGAAAAGTGCTATATAAATAAAGCTCATTATTATTATTATTACTATTATTTTTATTATTATTATCTTATAAAAAGTCAAAAACTCAACCACACTGTTTGGCCCAGACTACACAGGAGCAAATGTCCCTTGTGTTATTTAACCAGCTAGAGTGCCCTTGTTTAATTGGATGTTGACAGGTGCTTTGTTTAAGACATTTTAGCCCACAAAATGTCCGGGATTAACATCCAAACTATATTCATGTTTGATAAGAAAAAACATAATGGGACAGTAAAAACACCAGCCTTAAAATTTGTCACTCAGCTGTTCATTACCCTAAATATGGCAACAATCCTAAGCTAAAGGGACATCGCTGTTCACTATATTTGAGCTAAAACAATTAGTCAGTTGACCGAAAATTCACTGGCCACAATTTAGTATATTAATAATTTAAGTTGTACTTTTTCCAGTTTCTCTAACTATTTACTGGTTCTCTTAGTCTTGTATAATAGTAAATTGAATCTCTTTTGATGAGCACTTTTTCGCTATTTTATGACATTTTAAATCACATAGATGCAAGCAGCGTTTAGTAGGTTCTAAGCCCACCGGAAGGTTCGATGATCTGACAGGGAGAATCTCAGCTTGATTATAATTGTGGAGACATATTACATCAAAAATATTATGTTAACGGTTCTGCAGTTACAGGCGAAGGTCTGATACTTTTACATATAAAAAAAATACAAAGTTATCATGAGGCTGAAGCTATTCAGCATGATAACATATGGTCTAAAAGGAACTCTAGACACTTAAATGAAATATCTTGTTGCCAGTGTAGTTTATTAGATGGTGTTGATGATATGAAGAGGATGAAGGAGACACCGCTGACACCATCTTGGTTTCATATAAAGGTTTATTACAAAGAAGTACAGCGTCAAAACAAGCATCTGCACATCTGCTCCTGAGAGGGTGTGAAGCCAATCAACCACTCTGAAAATCAGCGTTGGGCACCGACTCTTAAATAAGGCAGTTGTTTTCCTAAAAACTGTCACTAAAATAAGGTTTCAGTCACAAAGCATTAACTTCCTTTTCCAAACTGTAAGACACCCTCTGAGGATCTTTGACCTTCGGTCTCTATGTGAACACAGCTCTACATATGTAAACATACACGTCACCAGTCTGCTTCTTTTCCCAACCAGCCACAAATTTTCCCTCATAGGGAGCCATCTATTACCTTTAATATTTTCCTAAGAAACAATCACCAGCAGACTTAACTTATGAAGTATTATGAATTATTCTGGAGAAAATGAAATTGCATTTTAAGAATGAATTTTGAGGTTTACAGTTGTTGGAAGTTTTCTGTTACCAGGCTCTTTTGGCTTTAAGAGGAACTGCATACTGAATCACTCCTTTGGTTTAGCCATTCAGTCACATGTTTGTTTCTTTTTATGAGACATTTAACATTTGTGAGGCAGCACTGCTGCGCTATTTAGGTAGCTGCAGTCACAAATGTACACTTGTATCAGTAATTCTTTTTCGCAAAGAGGCTAGATCTCACTAATGTCAAAGTAATCAACCAAATCCAGAACATGCTACATCAACTGTCTGTGTTCAGTTTGCAGAGAAATATGGATACGTTTCCAGACTTCGCCTCTTTGTTGGAAGGATTATGGTCATTGATGGCTACAAACTTGTGAGAGAATCCCTGGTCCAAAGAGGAGAGGACTACACAGATCGTGCCAACATACCAGTGTTTGGTGAAATAGCTGGGAGTAAAGGTAGTGTGTGTTGCATTTTCTTTAAACCATTCCTAGTTCATGCTTAGTACGGTCAGTAGCATCAGAATGACACCGTGTTGAGCATATTTGCATTTAGGTAGTCGTTATCACATTCAGGTCCAGTTAGATGGCTGTTAGAATGCTGTGTTGGGTTTCTGAAAGGTCTTTTGTTATCAAATGGTTATCCATGGGATCAGCAGAGGAGATTTGCCCTTCATACTCTAAGAATCTTTGGTGGGGGCAAGAAGAACCTGGAGCCATCCATCCAGCAGGAGTGCCGATATCTCACTTAGGCTTTCGCACTTAAGCAAGGCACTAAACAACTCTTATTTTTCAACTAGCAGCAACTAATCAACGCATGCTTCTTAACTAGCTAGAGGGCAGTAAGCTTTTTTTTTTACCATTTGGGGTTTCCCTTTCCCTCGAACCTTTCAACACAGAAGCATGCACCAACACCGCAGTGATTTGGGCCGTTTGCCTTAGATCATGTGCATGTGACGATCTATTTCCCTGCTTCATTATCTGAGGTCCTGTACCTGTTTGTTTTCATACTGCTTGATACTTTTCTTCTCATGTTCTCTCTTTTTATTTTACAAGAAAGCCTTTTCACTTACTACCCTCATGTGTGTGTGTGTGTGTGTGTGTGTGTGTGTGTGTGTGTGTGTGTGTGTGTGTGTGTGTGTGTGTGTCTGTGTGTGGTGTGTGTGTGTGTGTTTGTGTGTGTGTGTGTGTGTGTGTGTGTGTGTGTGTGTGTGTGTGGAATATCTGTCCCAGCCCATGCTTGCATCTTATGTAAGCATCTTGACATAACTCTATGGTATCAGAGGTCTGCCACACCCTGTGTTGAATGAGAGAGTGTGAGGGATGTGGTTGCACATACTCTTGCAGTTTCACACTGTTTCCTGCTTTCACTGTGTGAAGAGAGAGTCCAGGCTAAGATACATAATATGGTTGGAAAATAGATACTGTGTATTATTATTATTATTATAACCTGTTTTAAAAACTTTGATGCTGCTGGTTCTACATTTAATTTCCCACTTGACTCCTAATTTGCCAAAATAATGAACTACAAGATCCTTTTAGTAGCTGTTCTGGAACTTTTGATTATATGAGATGATATTACTCAACAGAGGGAGTTTACCTAATTGTTATGTAAAGTAGGTGTTAAAATTTCTATTTTTTGGAACACTTTAAGAACTTCTTATCCACGTGTGCTTAAAAGATCCAAAAAAGTTGACAAAAGTTTCAATTATAATTTATCTTACAAATTTTAAGTATTTTCAGATACTGTGATTATTATTTTTCAGTTGTTTTAAAGGCCAAAAAGGAACTTTAAAGCTCAACTTTTAAGCCAACATGGATGGGAAAAAAGTTTCTTTTTAGTTGAAACATGCATGAGAAATAAGAGCAAACTAGAGCAAAAAATAAAAAAGATAGCGGGTTGAACAACCCTTTTCGTTAATATTATTTCTTCAGGGCACCATGATCTTGCCCACACTGCACTCGGTCCTACATGATGAGTCGATGTGGGAAACTCCACACTCCTTCAACCCTCAACACTTTCTGGACCAGGATGGTAAATTTAGGAAGAGAGAGGCTATCATTTTCTTTTCAGCAGGTAGTTCAATGGTTACAACCCTCTAAAACTCAGTTATATGTTGGTTTAACAAAGCGCTTTACAGAAGAGAACGAAAAAAAGGTATATGTATATGCCATTGATTGCCATCAGTCGTTGCCTGTGTAACCATTTACAATAGTATGTTACTCACATTATTTGGTAAGACAGTTAAAAAGGGATGCGTGTTACTATCTTATCCTTAGGTTGTTCCAGAGCTGCAGTAATATTCCGTGATCAAAGCGCATCGCTCGTAGATTGTGTGATTCTAACTCATCCAATCTATTGTGTATTCTCAGGTAAGCGTGTGTGTCTCGGGGAACAGCTGGCCAGGATGAAGCTATTCCTCTTCTTTACCTCCCTCCTTCAGATCTTTTCCTTCTCGGCACCTGCTGGAGAGCAGCCCAGTCTGGAGTTCAGGTTGGGAGGCACTCGCTGTCCTAAACCTTACCGCCTCTTTGCCGAAACCACGATAAACCATTAACCGTCCCAACTGAACCATGTTTGTCTCTCAACACAGTGAATCACTGTGTTCCACTACATTTATGTTGAAGTACATCAAGAATATCTGCTATATTGTTACTTTCCTACAGTTTGAGCAAAACATAATTTGGAAGTACTTTTCTTCCTCTCAATCATAGGCCTTTTCAGTAAAACTTTATATATTATTAACATAATCTACTGTATTTAAAAATGCAATAAAATCCTTAAAACATTACAGTTTTTAAATAAAAAATCACAGGGAACTATATTCCTACTTTTCTTTCCACTGCACATTGGATTTGTCAGACTATCTAACACCCAATGTGTGTGTTAATAAATGACACTGATATTTACCTCATGCTTCTCATTCAGATTTCTACGTCTTCACACGATGGTTTTAGTCTGAGGTTTGGCAGGTGAGAAAAACACTCAGACCAACCTCAGAGTGCTGTTTGACAGTGTGTGACAATGTGTTACACCAGCTGTTAGGAATTTAGTTTGCAGTAAACTGGATAATTCAGTCAGCTTCTGTGGTGTATGAAGTTTGTGTGACAGAGATTTTCAGTAAACAATGTCACCTGTATTTGGCAGCTTTCACAGTATTTGCTGTATTCATGCATCAAGCACCAACTTCTATCATTTACATATAAAAAGTTGCACTTTCAGCTACTTTTTTACCTGAACCTTTAACATTTTATTTGAAGGCATAGCAGTTATGAAAATTAGCCAACCTCAAGCTTGAGATCTGTTTTATCTTTGCATGAACATGCACCCACTCAAATGTCTGGGTTTTCCCTATAAAGCTTTTGAAGACAGAAATGGAAAAAAACTAGCAAAAGGAAATCCCAAAGGTCTCAGTCTTTGCTTATCTTTCCTCAAACACAGTCGACATTCTGAGGGACTATGAATATAAGCAACAAGCTCAGTGAGAAAAGATAGGTGTTGGCTTTTGTGTGAAGTGACCTCTATCAAGCAAAAAGTGTAAGTCTGTTTTACTCACCTCAAGATAACCATTTATAGGGCAGACCATTTATACTGATTATCAGGTAAGAGACATCAGAGGATTAGACTTGAAGGTTTTTAATGTCATTTTGGATGAATCAACAGTGTGTGCACTGATAGCCTTTTCCATTGACACATCAGCACATTTAGAATTACTGGCAGTAACCCCGAGATGTGTCAGCAGCCGTAGGAAAACTAGCAATGAGGTTGCTGTGAAGAACTCTTCTTCAAAGTAGGCACTGATGTCACTCAGCATGTTACATGTTGGGACAATCACTTTATTATCTGCTAGCAGCAGCACATTTAATTAGAGCAGGTGCTCCGCACACTGACATTTAAAGTCAACTGAGCATTTGTGGTTATGAAAAACATGCAACTGAAGTAGGACAAAAAAGTACTCAAACAAGTGTTCAAGTTTCTGCCTTTTACAAAACACCACCAAACTAGGTCACCGTCCTCTTTAAGATGTATCATTCGCACAGTCAAGTGCTTCACTTGAGTGCAGTTCAGATGCATCTCACAAAGCAAGTGTATCTGAGGAGGATGTAACCATTGCTAAAAACTTGTCGGATGGTATCTTGATAACGAAAAGCCTTATGTGAACTTAATCGCCACAGCGCATCTGTTACACAGCTACTATGAGTGGAGTTGCATGTACTTCTTAGACAAGCACATGAAAAGCATGAGAAGTTCAACGAAACAAAGCGTGTCCTCCTCATGTTAGCCAAAATGTCCCCTGTACACAGATGGTTCAGGTAAGTTTTGAAGATCACTTAAAGTATAGAAATGATGTATGAAATAATTGATTCATTAGAAAGAAAAATTTTGTGATTAATAACAAGTAATTTCTGTTTACAGCTGGTAATTTATCCTAAGTGGGTTCTTTGAGATCAACAAAGATGAGCTGAGATGAATCTGTCCTCAACTATTTGGAGATGCATAATCATACTTCTCAGTTTTTCCATCAAGCGTGAGTATCTTTCTGCCTAGCCACACGATAGCTATTAGCCTGTTAGTCTCTGGTGCGTTTCAATCCCTGATTCTGTGAGAAAACTCTATCACAGTTTGGTGGCTGTTGCGATTTTACATCATGCTTTTGAAGCACTGACCACAGCAGTAAGATAAAAAGTGCGTGCATCTTCTTTGTAACGGTCAAATAATCATGGATAGACATGCATCTTTTGTCTCATACTTTTCTTGGTATGCCTAACTGCAAACCCAGAAATGGAGATCAACCATAAAATCGAGAAGAGAGGTAGTATGTGTCACAGAATCACGTCCCCGACGACATTGGTGGAATTTACTGTAAAAATGTTTACTGTGCAGCAGGTATTCATATGCACCAGCTGATTTTAATCCAAAAAAAACTAAGAAAAAACACACCTCCTCAGCTTTGGATGACAGCACTGCAATGAAAACCCTGTGCGTATGTCCTTTCTGGTCAGGTTGCCCTCTGCTCCCTGCTGGCTGCCAGCGCTTCAATGAACTTGGCTACCTGACAGTAGAGCCAGCTCCCCTCTTCATCATAGGCTCAAACCTGACAGTGTACTGCCACATCACAAACTGTCAACAGACACAGGAATGGTAGAAATACAATATAATACGCCTTCTGTATCTATGATTATGAATAAAATTCATGCAGATATCTCAAAAATGTTTTCTGTTTAGTTATGTTCTCCCTCTTGAGAAAAAAACAGCAAAAGTTTTGTTCAGATGCTGTTGTGTTACTGATTCCCAGGTTCAAAATAACCCTGGAGCTGAATGGTGAGGCTGTGGATGATTGGAAGAAAGTCAACTGCACCACGGTGATGTTCAATCTGCCCAGTGTCTGGATGCCGAAATCTATAGTGCTCTGCAAGCTGAAGAGCAATCATCTGTCTCAGATTGTCAGTGGACTGGATCTACATGGTGGGCGTATGTACACTTGGCTCTGATGTCTACAGTCATGTAGAATTAAGAACGTATAAATTAATAAGAAACAGCAATATTTTCTAAAGAGAATTTATGTCCATATACAGAATTACACACAAAGAAAAATTCAATACAAGTTTTTACAAGTTGCTACCTCATTGCTAAGGACTTGATACTGCAGGTAGTAAAATAGTGGCTAAAGTGGGTCGTCATGGTTATTAAAATGTTGTTGGGTAGTAGCTAGGTCTTAAGTAGGTGGTTGGAAAGTGATTGCTAAGGTGTCTAGGGCGGTTGCTAGGGCATTCCAAGGGGTTGTTAAGCGGTTACTAAGTTGTTACTAAGTAGTTGCTTGGACGTTCTGGGTGCCTACTAAGTTGTTTCAGGATAAAGGTTTTTTTCTGAGTATGTGTTTGTGTGTGTGCACTCGCGTGTGTATATATATACTTTTTGGAGGATTGATAATGTTACATTAAACGTTAAAAGTCTTCACTTATATGAAAAAATGTAAACATTAATAGGCCTTTCATCACAGAGCTATGACCAAAGAATAATTTGAACAGAAAAAAAAGGTTCAACCTAGTTAAACTGAAATAAACTTAAATGACATTTGGCTTTGACGGCCATGTGCCATGGCATGTTGAGCAGAGCCTACTGAACTCAGAGCCCTGTCAATCTTCATCAAACAAATCAGAGGAGAGGAAGGGCTGAGTTTATTGGAATGTAGCTTTTCATTGGTGGAAACCTCACAAATGATATAAAAAAATGCCCCCCAGTTATAACAACCAGCCCAAAATTTTTTTACCCACCCAATTATATAAAAAATTTCTAAACTGGGCAGAAAACCATGCAATCTGGCAACACTGGACAGAGAGTTGTCCCTGTGGCTTAAGCTGTGTCTCTGTGAGACTAACTGCTGATTCACACCTGGTTAACACCTGGAAAGGAAGCGTTCAAACGATTGTAGTTCAAACTCTGTCCCTCTCAAGCGTAGCAGAATAAGTGAATGGACATATGTGTTCAATTAATATTACCCACCATGAAAAAGCTAAAAAAAAAAACTTGATTTTAAGAGATAACATAAAATTTCATAGTGTGGTGACCTATTTAAAGTTTGAATGATGTTTGTATCTTAAAATTTTAAGAAAATGTAGGACTTCAAAAGAGTCGATTTGAGCATTTGCAGAATAGATCCCATTATTCTCTCTAAGGAAAAGTCAATGCAAACTTTTGTTGTTAGTGAGCCACATTTTTTGATTTGTCATACTGTTTGTGCATGTGGAACCAAAAACATGGGAGAACTAGTGTGCCAAAAACATAGGAAGGAGAGAGTATTAGTTTGCGTTTCTCAGCCTGTATCCAAAAAATAACAATGACTTGCTTTTTGTTATTTTTCTCTTTTGTTTCCCATCTTTTGTCTCTTGAAGTCCCTCCAGATAAACCTAAAAATATTACTTGTGAAAAGACAAGGAACTCAGACTTTATAGACTGCTCATGGAAGAGCGGACGGGAATCGCACCTCTCTACTGTCTACAACATTTCAGTCAACAGGTATGGTGTCATTCTGAGTTCTGTTCTTCTTTTCTTGTTTTCTTCCCACAGGTATAAAATATGCTTTTGATAACAGCAATCCTGATTTCTATTCAACCCAATTTCAGAGAAAATGGGACACAGATACATTTCGACCAGATCCAGGATGCTGAAGAAATCACCATACCGCAAGGGATTTTAGTTAAAAATACTAAATACCAGTTGATCATCACTGCCCGCAACCACCTTGGTGTATCGCAGTCTGATCCATTCATCCTGTGTGTAAAGGACATAGGTAAGCTCTCACTTATGTAAAACCCATATCTTTATGAATGACAAAAAAATGTGTTATCAGAATCATCACATATTTTCTTAAGAAATTAGTCATCTTGTGAACAGTCGTGTCGAGACAGTTGTTTTGTCATCCCTGTTTGACTAATGTGACTTGGCTATTGGCAAAACATTTTCTCTGTTTTTGTAATACCTCTTTGAAACGAATTTTTGACCCAGTGCGTCAGCCCACTTATGCTGCTGTTTCAGTTAACTCTTTGAAGTGTTGACAGTCACTTCAACTGTCTTGACTTTTTGACTTATTACTGAATTATTAATTGCTATTTAAGTATTTGTGGTGGCGATATTCGGCTTTGCTGAGAACTCCTCACATCACACAATCACTTGTGTGAACTTACACTACTTCTACATTTTTTTGTATTGCAGTGATACCAGAGACCCCTCATATTATGCAGATAGAATTTTGGAATAGCTCCATAGCAGCTGTGTTGCAGTGGAAAACCACTGAGTCCTCAGTGGATCTGAGGCCCTACATCAGGCTCCGCACACACAATGGCTCCTGGGTAAAATGACGAGCTTTGTGGTTATTTGAAGCATCAGACTTTATCAGGCAGTGTTCAGGTGACCTAATCGCTTGATGTTTTATAGGAAGTGAGAGAGGAAACAGAGCTTGGTGAGGGCCTGATAAGAGTGAACAACTTGAGGCCTCTGACTGAATACGAGTTCCAGATGAGAACATGTAACTCAGCATCAGGACTGACACATGCCAGCACGCTCAGATCCACAACCAGGTCAACCTCCAGCAAAAGGTCGCTCTGCAGCAAATGGAGCACGTCTGTGACAGGAAGAAGCCCTGGAAAAGGCAAACCCACAACCTCAACCTCACAGTTCTTACTTAACATGTAAAAACATGCAACTAAATGTGATAAGGTGCCAGTTTGTCGTCACTCATGCCTCGGCCCACATCTTGTGGTTAAAATATCCTTAGGTCCATCTCAGCTGCTCCATGTGTGGAGGGTATTCAGCAGCCTCAGGACAAATAGGCTGTGGAACTTGACTGTTATGTGGAAGGTAATGTGTGATTTCTATTCATTAGCGCTGGCTTTTACACTGATATTGCCTATTTGTAATACAAAAGTACATCAAATATAAGAAATAGTTTATTCTGATACATTCATTTGGTTATACACAGAAAGCGTGCACTGCTCATCGATTAAAGGAATTGTTCAACATTTTGGGAAATATGTTTATTCTCTGTCTTGCCGAGAGTTAGCTGAAGCATTGCTAACACTTCTTCATAGTGAATTCCTGGAATGTGCCCAGTCAAGAAGTAGCCTGGTACATAACCTGCACATAAAACCAGACCTTATTGTTTTTACCCTTCATTTTTTTAACAGATTAAACAAGCAAGGTATAACACGGTAATTAGTGAGTTTTAGAAGGACTTCATGTTTAACTGACAGATATGACAGTAGTATCAATCTTCTCATCTAACTCTTGCCACAAAAAAGAATAACCATATTTCCAAAACTCTCAAACTTTCTCTATATTTACCAACTATTCCTTTAATATTCTTACTGGATGATCCAGAAAAGTAAACCTTACTGTGATGAGTGGTCTTCTCT
The DNA here is from genome assembly GCF_016859285.1 of Xiphias gladius. Lineage (NCBI taxonomy): Eukaryota > Metazoa > Chordata > Actinopteri > Istiophoriformes > Xiphiidae > Xiphias > Xiphias gladius. Next base: position 21,690,547 of record NC_053405.1, on the reverse strand, counting down.
CCTAGCCTCCACCTACAGAGGACTACAGTGGCGAGGTGCAACAATACAAAATCTTTCTGGCTTATGATCAGAAACAGGAAGTGTCCTGTCCCGCGACTTCGAGCCAGTGTTCAGTTCAGGTACCAGCAGAGGTTCAGGCACTGACCGTCAGTGCTGTCACCTCATATGGGTCTTCTCCACCAGCTGATGTGCCACTCAGAGACTCAGGTACACAAATATTCGACAACGAAGGCAAAACCCAGCAAAGCAAGTTTGAAATTTAAAGAAAGCCCAATAAAAGGTAATACTTTCTGTTCAGGTGTTTTTGGACCTGTTCTGAGAGAGTTGGCTCCTGCAGCTAATGGCAGTGCTGTGTTTGTTTCGTGGTCGTGGCCGGGGACCACACATTGGTCTACACCTGGAGGAGAACTGCTGCACTATGTGGTAGAGTGGATAAGTGTACCTGCGACAGAGCTGCAGTGGCAAAAGCTGGCCAAAAATCAAAACAACACATCCATCACAGGTACAGAACACACCTACCATTCAGGCACAATGACAGCGCAGAACCCGTCTGCTCACACAGATAAAAACACACACAGTGAAATAAATCAAAACTTGGAATTGTGTCATAGAAAAAAAGGCCACAAAATGTTTTATCCGTAACATGGCACAAAACATTTCTGACAGACTCAAGGGCTTCAACTAAGATCAAGCAGTGGCCTCTTGTGGCTAAGTGTTGAATTACTCTAGTTTGTGCTTTTACCATTTCAACACCCGTTGTGGATTTAAAAATAAGATCTTAATACAGCTGAAGGTGCATAAGCAAAGATGAATATTTGTGAATTACAGTTGAGAGTGTTAAGTTTCCCTGTATTGTTTCAGGTCTGGCTGCAGGTGTGAGGTACAATATCTCGCTGTATGCTGTGACCACCAGAGGTGTCAGTGCTCCATCATCCGGCCTGGTCTACTCCAAAGAACGGAGTAAGATTCATAGACACAGCATGTCCTCAAAACCAGTCTGGTTTTAAATGTAAAGATGGACATTTTTTCAACAGCTGAGTTTATCATGTGACATATTTTTTTGCATAAGGATTCGGGCTTCACATGATACACAACACATGCATACTCAGGGATTCTTCACCCATCATCCTCTCTCTGTCTCATTGTGTGATTTTTTCAGAACCTTTTTCTGGTCCCAACATGATGGTGTTGGTCCATGAGGCCAGGCGGGTCCTGATCCTTTGGGATGAGCTGCCTGTAGACCAGCAGAGGGGCTTCATCACACACTACACCCTCTGTGTCCAGACGCTGGACTCCAGCAACACAGCCCTCAATGGTGAGCAGTTGTACTGTGTCCTCTTGTGTGTGTTTGTCTTATATATGTGAATAGAGCTGAAATAATTAATGGATTAATCAGTTAGTCGACCGATAGAAAATTAATCAGCAGCTATTTTGAAAATTAATCTTTTAAGTCATTTTATTTAGCAAAAATTATAAATATTCACTGGTTCCAGGTTTTCAATTTGCAAGGATTTGCTGCTTTTCTTCGTGGTATGTGACAGAAAAGTGATTATTGTGGGGTTTTAGGCTGTGCGTCAGACAAAATAAGCAACTGGAAGACATCAATTTGGGACATGTATCAGACCAAACAAGTAATCTAATAATCCAGAAAAAAAACCCCATCTGATTAATTAGTTGTGGCTCTACCCAACTACATGGGCAGGCTATTTTGAATCCATAATATAGAAGATTTTCTGTATTCTTCCTCTAAAGTTTTTAAATCTAATTTTTCAATCTCTGTGAACTACAAACAAAATCTATTCACCGCCATTGTGTTGTGGCAGCAGCAGAAACCTTAGAGACATATATTTTAAAAACTTAATTTTATTCTAAGCTATCCGCATGGCTACATACCACTTGGGTAAATGAGAAAATAGGGTTTTTTTTTAAATTTGGGTGAACTTAACCGTTAAATTAAAACTCTAAACCAATTTCATTAAGTTGTTTTTTAAAATGTGTGGATCTTGACTTGCCCCTTCACAATAAAATTAAACTTTGATTTAATCTGAAGGTTTGAAGGAAACACAACTTTGCTGTGAGTCGTTTCCTGCTCTTGTACATTAAGAGCTCTTTATAGTGCTCAGATAACCCTATGTCTATGTGTGTACTTTACCGTGGTCGGGCTAAGGCTTTCTAGCACACCTGTGTTTAAGCAGACGTGTCGGAAATCATATAGTAGTATTCATGTATTTCTTTCAGCACTAGCCACTGTTACATAATGGAAAGTGTGCAACCAGCATTCCATTGATACTCCCCTCCCACAAAGCTTCAGTGTATCAGCAGGGTTTTTCTGCTCTTACTTCCAGTAATGAGGTGAATTTCAAGCCTTGTAGTGATATTTTTGTTTTGATTAACTGTTTATTGAAACAGACAAAAGGAGGGGGTAGCCTTAATATCTAACAAAGACAATCCAGCATTCAAAGTTACAGCATTGATTAAGAAAATGCGTCACCATACATTGACATTTGCTAGTTTTGTCTCAGAAAGCCTCATCTGTGTCTCTTTTTATCCTACGTCTGAACTGGTTGTTGTGTTAAACCTGTCTTTTCAAATATGTATCTGGCAAAGTTCTCAACATACATTATAACTGAGGAATATAGATGTTCAGTAGTGAGCGCACTGATGTTTCAAACTCCGGTTGTCATCATTTTCACAGTGTCTTCAGTGAATCATAGAGTTTTCTAGAATTGGCTTTGACCATGAACAGGAAGCCTTGTGGCTACATGCACACATGCAACCATAGAGGTTGTTACTAACCAGCCTGTTTCACACACACACTCTGGAACGTCAGTGTAAAAGCACCTGAGAGCTTACCTTTTCCTTTCTCAAGTAAGATGTGTATACAGGATACCATTGTTCTTTCATTGTTCAGTAATTTCATTTGAGACTTTATTCAGCATTACTACAATATGTTATCTAATTTTCATGCTCTTTTTACTTATATCTCAAAACACAATTCCTTGTCAGAATACTCTCGGGCTCTCCTGCAAATTGAAGTTCTTTAGCAAATAAAAAGAAAAATTGAAGCCAAGAATAGGATCCTAGAACTCAACTTTTTCCAGCATTCATATTTGACAAACCAATCCCATGACAAGGTCCATTTAGAAGCTGTTCTGGAACAATCACATCTCAAAAGCTTCCTCAGCAGGTTTGCATAGTTCTTGCAGTGTTTTTGATTTGTATGTCCAGTCGTCGGGGATTTGTAGATTTTCAAATTTCGGTCCGTAACTGAAAGGTCATTTTTGAACTGAAGAGTAGACATTGACAAAACAATCTCACAACAAAGTCGAACAAGTTCGCCATATGCTAAGAAGTTCGCCATATCCACTTAAAAGTTGATGATATGTCAATTTTATGTTTATAACTTGTTTCTGCTGCCCACAGGCGGGCAAAAAAAAAAGCTATCGCAGGTTTAAATAACTAAAATATCTAGTAACTATGCTGCTTTAACAAAAAAATCTTATTTGCTTCTATCCAGTGATGGTGTCTGGCTCTGGCCCCAGACAGATGTGGGTGGACTGTCCTGAAGGAGCTCTAGTTCTGCAGCTGACCGCATCCAACTCAGCAGGAGAAGGGCCGCCGGGGAGCCGGGTCTTCTCTCAACCTGAAGCCCCTGCAGGTCAGTCTCCTGCCTCTGTACTACTGTCCCTTTAAAAACACAAACACCGACTTATGAAGCAAGTGCTTTGAATGCATCCGCCTGTAACTGTAATTCACCTTCATTTCATTTCAGCCAAAGGAAACTTTAAATGGGAAGATAAGAGAACTTTGTTTTCTTAACTGTATAACAACTCGTCGACTAAACTGTACTGTGTTTCCCTTCTCATCTCTTCTAGCTGGCCTGGTGATTGTGATTGTTTTAATCATCACCCTCTTCATAACAGTAGTAGCCAACCTGATGTGCTGGAGTTGTGTGAGGGAAAGGTATTAGTATTTAACAATATCGCTTTAATATCTGTCGTTGTTACATGGAAAACAATAGTCATCATAACAGACATCATCTAATAATAGTGAAAGTATTCTGTTAGGATAACCATAGTCTCCTGCAAATGATTCTGAATGCGCATAGGGTTTGTTTTACGAGTAACCAGGTTGGATGTCACTGTGGCTGATTTCATGAAATACCACAGCACCTGAGCACGTAAAGCAAGAACCCACACAGTCAACATTAATAGCAAGCAAAGCCATATAGCAAAACCGTTGCTAAAGGTGGTTTTAGCTTAGGAGATACCGAGCGTGTGCTTCATGCATAAGGCATCATAACACCGCCATCAAATGTGTTTGGTATATCTAAGTGGCAGAATAGGACTGACTTCCTTTTTTTTAATTCTGTAAATGTATCTTTACTGCATCTGATTCTAAACGTTTGTCATCAAGCCTGAAAACTAAAAACCTAATTGTCTTTCTTTATTTTAGGATTAAACAAAAATGCATATCCTGGGGACCTGCCTGGCTTGTTCAAAACTTACCCAAACCGGGAAACAGTAATGCCATCAGACTACTGGAGGTAACCAAAGCAAACTAATGATGCCAACTGTGTTGATATTCATGCTTCCCTCTTTTTGTGTGAACTACTGTCACCACATTGACCAAAACAGCACCAGCTAGCATCTGCACCAACTGCACCAACACCAGCAATAAGAGCAGGATTACATGATGTCCAAAATGTTATCAATTAAATTTTTAAATATACTAAAAACGCTATAGTTTCTTGAGGTTTACCACTTTGGACTACAGTAGGAGGTGATGTCAGTCGTTACTTTCTGCTTTCACTTTGACAGCATCCAGCTACTTGTTTGTTGACAGCAACTTTGTGATCTGCTGCAAGTGAAAACAATAGACTTGACAACGCATGTTTGTCCAACACTTTTGCTATATATTCATTACTTTGGCTGAGTCAATCAAATCTAACTATGCTTTTGGTTTTTTAAATTTTGTTTTGTTTTGTTTTTTCTCTTTTTGGTCTCCAGCAGGATGGAAGTGAACTGTCCTTCTCGTCCACCTACAGTGACCCTCCACTGTCACCCATTACTTTGATCTCCTGGGAGGAGAGGACCAACGTGTATCCCAACTTCCACGTCGAAGAATCCCAGATTGGATCAGGACAACTCACGGCACAGACACCTTTACTAGCGTCGGAGACCGGGACAATGCTTGTTGACAGCCAGCTGGAACATGTCAACTACAAACCCCAGATTTCTATGTTGGCTTCACAAGGAGAGGAGGTGAAGGAGACAGAAGCGGAGCAGAGAGAAATACCAGCAAGTGGGGAGGAAGATATATGTTCAGGTGTATTTGGAGGATTACTGGGAGAAGTGCTGTCCAGTGGTGAGGTGGATTTCTCTGATTCACCCCTGGGACCGACTCTCAGCTCTGTTGGAGGCCTTCTGTGTCCTAAAATTTCTGAAACAGCAAGTGTCTTGACTAGAGGCTTGTTGGTGGGGAGGAGGGGGACTGAGAGCGGGGTGGAAGCGGACTCTCCCTCTCTGGAGTTACAACAGGGTCACAGAATGACTCCTGACATGGCAGACACTTTTTTGTCTCAGTATAGCGTTGAGACGACAATCACTGGCGGTTACTTCCCTCAGGTCGTTGCTGCCAGCGCCACTGCACTCTGCGACACGGAGAGGTAGCTGGGACGATGGTAACGACACAGACAGGACAATCTGCACTACTAAACTAACTTTCAAGAAAGCATTACTCAAGCACCACTTCACCAAGTGAAGACCTCAATGACTTTTTTCAGATCAGAGGAAACTCATGCTTCAGATGATCTATATCTATAATCAGCTGTTTAGAACCAAGTGATACAAATGTGTAAATTGAGTTTGATTAAAGGCCATTCTCATAAATGTGTAGCAGTTCCTCACTGTTGTTATGTTGGCACCATCTTTTCTAAAGACATGTTTAACTAATGGTTTTGATAAAGGTAAATAAACAATTTATTGATGCTTTAAAGATCAGTAGTAATGGTACACATGTTCATGACCCCCTCAGGATAAATTATAATATCTTTGGCGATCCTCTGACTTTTCCTCTAGTGCCATCATCAGGTCGAAACTTTAATTTGCCCAAGGCTTTGGCTCAAGACCAATTACCTGAAAAACTAATGACATTCCCATCAGCCTCAGCTTATTGAGTGTTTAGCGCAAATGTTAGCATCCTGACATGCAATTAAAATGGTGAACATAGTAAACATTACACCTGCATGTATGCCGGTGTAATGTTTTTCACAACCTGGCAACCAGACTGATGTTCTTACAACGGGTTTATTTCTGAGTTATAATTCATAAATCATTTATTAACCATGAAGGAAGTGAAGGGTTATTTTTATGTGTTTTTATATATTATCTTGTTATGAGACTAAAAGAAAGTGGCTTGTGGTGCTTATTACACTCAGGTGCTGGTACTAAACAGAGGTCTTATTCTGTAAAGAATGCACCCAAAGATATATGGTTGTCTATATGTGACAAACAACCCCTTATATGGAGGCGGCATGACAGTTTGAGAAACTGTCCTTGGGTGCTGTGTAGTGTCTTGTCTTTTTCTACAAATAAGTTCTTAAATGGGGAGAGTCAATCATGTCCAGAGTGAAATGTCTGTACGAGGAAGGCACATACCTGAGGAGTGACGGAGGTCTCAGCCAATAAGAAGATGACCGTGCCGACAATGTTATTTACTTTGTTTAAACTTAATATCTGCTGGACCAGGGAGAGAATAGACACTCTGACTTGGTGAACTGACGTGAATGCTGTATGCTTGTCAGGGATGCATAGTCTGGTCCAGAGCTCTGTAAGCAACCTCAATCTTTAAGACAAGGCTGTATTTTAATAAATAGATGTGAATTTAACTTTTTGCGTCCTGCATACTTCTCTAAACGAAAGCGCGAGTCCTGATGTTTTGATGGATGGACTCAACAGAAGTCATAGTTAGAATTTGTTGAACCACCTCAAGTATATATACGATTGGAAGTTAAGAAGTATAACTCATCATCATGCACATGCTGGTTAAGTGTTTCTCGTATTTCAACATAAGGGTGTGACCTCTGTATGTTTCTAGTGTTTGTCATTCTGTTGTGTGAGACAGTAAAGTGACTCGGTGTGTGAAATTATTCCAAAACACACACAGATAAAAGTCACTTGGGGTTTCCCTGGTACATATAATGACTCTGTGTAAGGTTATGTCAAAGTCTCCTCATACACGCACCACCTGCAGTTAAACGCCGTTTTTTTAGGACTTCCTGAGAGTTGTCTCACTTCCTCCTTGACAATTGAAATTTCAGGAGGGTCTCTCCTGTGCCCCCACACTGAAGCTGTAAGGAATCTTCAGGAGCAGGAACCTCATTGACTTTAAGAATCACCTTGCTGATGTTTGTCTCAGTTTAGTTTAGTTTTTTTTTTTTTTTTTTGTATTAATATTGAGCCTTGTATTGTGCTTGTGCATCTAAAGGTGAAATGTGGAGGAGCTACAGGGGGAAGTCCCCCACTGCACCAGATTTCACATGTGGATATGGTTGAGGGAGTGAGGGAGTTTGGGCTGATTGGAAAATATGATGGTGAAAATTCATCTGAGGGGTTGTTGTGCTCGTTGCTACTCCTCCTTTGACATGTGCATTATATACACATCAGTCTAAAGAGTTTCCTCATCATGTTGGAATCAGTCCGCTCATCCCCCAAATGGATTTCAGAACTAGATAGGATCAAACCTGCGTTTAGATCGTCTGTCGTGTTGTCGTCTGCACAGCCCAGTGGCCAACCATAGAGACAGATTGTAGACAGATGTGTTTTTAAAGGGAAGCTGTGCAAATGTATTGTCACAAATATAATATGAAATTATAGGCTACTTTTATCGAAATTTCATGTGTCAGCTGTGTGTGTGTGTGTGTGTGTGTGTGTGTGTGTGTGTCTGGCTTCAGAGGCGGAGCCAACGCGGGTGTCATCGCTTCTAGTTTGCCACACGCAGGACGCACGGGTCAGTAGAGAAGTGTTCGGGGCGATTTGCGATGACGGACAGGGCTTCAAAGGGCCCCGGAGGGCCAGAGAGGTGGATGTAATACTGGGCTGTGAAGTCTCGGTGAGTACACCGAGGGCTTATTTCCCCCGTTTTCATTACCGGTCGTTACTTATTGAGAGCAGCTGCAGTTTAGTCCGGGGCTCCACTTCTGTCCAGGCATGTATGCTTCAATTCAGTGATTTAATCCGAATAGACAAGACACGGGGACGTAGTCACACTTGAAGTGAGGAGGGATGTTCAAGCGGCACTGAACTTTTTCCCAGAAATAAACTCTCGATCATTGTGAGAATCGTGACTCCTCTCAGGTATCTCCATCGTCGCTTTATTTCAAAGACGTGAACCTAATGCATGTGTGTGCTTGTGCTTGTTTTAAGATTAAATTAGCAGCCCCTGCTACAATGTAAGAGTCACATAAGAAGGCGGTTAATGTGATGTCTCATGGCGACAATGTCCCAAGCACGGTCCTTCTTCACCGCCGTTACATTGCTGGCGGTGCAGCTTTGCACGGGTAAACTCGGACTACTGTGTGGATCCACACTTGGAGCATCTCTGGTGGCATGTAAGATACATTGGAATATGTTTATTTTTTATTTAAATGTTTTTGTATAAGTGTGCAGGTTCACATTTGCTCGTCTGCTCCAAGTTCAACACATAAACAATCAATAATCTGTTAGGTTCACATAAATAACTTGTTAGATATAAGACATTATGAGCATCTCATTGCAGTCTATAATAAGTCACTATGTCTGTTTTCAGGTGAGAAATCCTGTTCCATCTGGTCCAGTTCCGGACCTGTGGTGCAGCGAGGCTCCAGTTTTCAGGTGTACTGCACCTTTAACTGCAAGTGCAAGGGATCCATGTACAGTGACCATCCACCCACACTACAGAACCACATAGAACTGAATTCTACAACCATATATTTTAATGTGGTGAACATAACAAAGAACAGAACATACAGCTGTCAGTGTAACTGTCCTCCTAAACTGGACCCCTGTGGACTGGACATCTCAGCTGGGTGTGAGTATGAAGTTTGTTTATGCAGCAATTTAATGGATTCAAGACTATTCTATTTCAAATGAGACGACTGCCAAAGCTTTTAATGTATGAGTTATCATACACCACACCATAATAATAGTTCAGCATGAGCCAGCAGCTTTGACAGTGAGGAGATCACTAAATTTACTTTCCATATACACATTATGCTCATTTAAATCTCATGTGAATACATACAAAAATCCTGCAGGATGTTTAATAGTGCATGGTGTTTCAAGATGAGACGTTCATCTTGAGGCATGACTCTTAACTTTTTGAGCTACAAGAGCTGTAAAAAAGAGGCAAAGATGGTTCTGTTTTCTCAGTGTTCGCATGTGGTAGGCTGAGCTCAGCTAAGTGTCATATAGCCAACTGCGATTAGCTGCTTATTCTGACCACAGAACTGCTTTCTAATTTGGGAGTAAAAACAAGTTGTGGTTTTTTTTTTTTGTATTTTTTGACACGTACAGCATGTGCAGTCTCTATATCTAAAATGTTCACACTATCATCAACTATTGATATCATTAAGGAATAGCACATTTTTGCATTTTATGGACTACTTTTACTGACCGATAATAATACTTCCTAACTGGGCATTACTAATGTGTTGTAAATTAGAACTTGTGTGCAAGCGATATATTGTTGCACCTTCAAACATTAAAAAAAACCCCTCAATATTTAAGTTTCATTCAATTCCTCATTTTTTCTTTTGTACTTCAGACCTACCAGATCGCCCTAAAAACATTACATGCATCTACGAGGTCATAAATAATAAAAGTGGAGTTGTGTTCTGCACGTGGAACAGAGGACGGGATACTTATTTTAGAAATAGTTCAGAGCTGTGGTGAGTTTGAATTAAATCTGCCGCCAAAATATTCCATAGCACAATTTAAAATTATCTTGCCTATGCTGTCAAATAAAAGACTTTGTGTGTTTCAGGGTGAGAACTGTGTCAGGAAATCACACAAGTGGACCACAGGCGCACAAAGTCTCCAGTAAGGCAACTGATTTACTGTCAGTTAATTTCACTGTGTCCCGATCTGTCCACCTCATCTCTGTGTGGGTACACGCCCAAAATCCACTGGGCTCTGCAGTGTCCTCCGCCATCAACTACGCTCTCAGTGACATTGGTAAGATTCACATAAACTCCTGAGCTCCAGGGACTTCAGTTTGTGAGGTGCTTGGCGACTTCTGCATACAGAGAGTGCACATGCACTTTCACATGCAATGACAGTTTCAAGTTGTTTGTAAGGCATGAAAATAATGATATTGTGATTGAAACTTGAAATCAGCTTTGCAACGGTGTGTACTTCTTTTATACTCTAATCTTAAAGTTTATGGTGGTTGATTATCCTCCTCCATCCTCATTTTAACCAATGTAATGACGCAGTGGAATCCTTTCTTCTTTTTTTTTTAATAGCGGCTTTTAAAGTAAACATCAAAAATGAATCTTGTGTGTCCATCTTGTGAAAGTTGCTCAGGACTTTTGTTTTGCATTTATCTGACTACTGTGGTGGCTGTGTCTATCTGAGCAGCGATGCCATCCCCTCCTGTTCTTTGCCAACCCACGTGCTCTTCCCGGGAGTGCATCATTAAAGTGAATCAGTCTGTGAGGACTCAACACCTGGAGATCCAATACAAAGTAGCAGAACAGACATGGACATCTTATCCAGACCAAGTAAGACGCCTTAATGCTTCAGATTGGTTTGGGAACTTTCAATGACATGTTGCAAGTGATGGTGCAGAAGGTTACTTGAAACCTCTGAGGTGATGCATGTTCTGATCTCAAAAGGTCTTACTGCTGATTCAAATTAAAAGTCAGAATTGAGTGTCAGGCTGATGTGTATAGAGGTGAACTCACACCTCTATACACAAGTGTAATAAAGAACCTGAAATGTGACCTTTAATCCTCAATTAGATGTTCTTACAATGTGATCCTACAATGGCACTTTACCACAAGCAGAGTTTAAATCAATGAAAAATACATGAAAAATACATGTTTCTATTTTTTTTTTTTTGACATAACAGGGCTTGCAGATGAGTACAATTCAGGACTGGTCCATCTCCTCTCTGAAGCCCTACAGGTTGTACCATTTCAGAGCCCGATCCAAATTTAGCACCGGCTTGTGGAGTCACTGGAGCACAAACATTTCTAGCTGGACTCAGGAGGAGGGTGAGTAACTGAGTACTAACCTGCGGCTGTGTATATTGTGTGTATTTCTGTACTTGGTGAATGAAAGCACCACTGATTCTGTCTCAAGCCAAACAGACAGATAAGAATGGAGGATTTACAATACCTCTGTGGTACCTTATTTATGCAAGCTATCACATAATGAAGTATCCTTTCCTTTCTTTTGCTTTTTTTTTGGGTAGTAGCTCACTGCCATCTGCTTGCAAGATACCTATAAGCCACTGAAATAGGCCTTATTGGGTTGCGTGTTTAGAGCAAAACCAGTTACTAGTGATAAGACACAATATGCACAATTGCAAAATTGAAAACAATGAGATTAAAATTAAATATGTTCAGTAAACTGTAGTTGAGTCTTATTATGTATCAGTTCAACACAGGTCCAGAGTGAAAAAAAGTGAAGTGGTAAAGAAACCAGTAACGGGCGATGGGAAATATTGTAGGATATTTGTAATGCTGATGCTGTGAAGATATGTAGGTCTCCCAACAGATATGTAAGATATAAAAGTGCAGCCATGACAGATCATCAGCTTTGCATGAACAGTCAGCAGCAGCAGCAGCAGCAGCAGCAGCAGCAGCAGCAGCTGTAATAGTGCAGGTCAGAGTAGAAATAGCGAAAGAGCAAGAGAGACATTTTTGTTAAACAGTATCTTAAACCTTACATCTTTTTTTTAAAGTATTAAATAAATGAACTTGCTGAGTTACATCTGTTTTTTCAGTCGTCCTCATTTTTAGGGTCTGCACATCCAGTAAGAAGTTGAAGTTAAGCCACTAAAATAAGAGTCATTTTCAAATTCACACAAGTGACTAAGCATGTTTAACCGACTACACTGATTTCTGACCTTCCAGGCAGCCACTGGTTTCATGTTTCATTTATGAAAAGCAAATTAGAGATGTGAAACATGATTGAAGAAACTAATCTATCACAATAAACAATCTGTTGGCTTTTCTTGTGAAAGTTGTAACATCCTTTCATAAAAGTGCAGTTTTGAGTATGTGCTGATTGTAAATCTTAACCGTTGTGTTTTGTTAAAATTGGCTTTACCTCCCCATGGTTTGGGGTCCCACAGACCCCACTGATATATGTGTAAAAATAATAATTGCAAAAATCAATTAACTGTTTCTTTTAAATACATCTTTTCCCCTTTTCTCCTGACCAAACAAACTGGGCTTGCATATTGGATGAGGGTTTGGGGTCAGTTAGACTCCCGAGAGGTTCAACTCACCGTCAGACCTGTTTAAAAATTCAAATAACTTATTTGAGATTTGGTACAGTCAAAAATAATAACAGATACAGAGAATGTGAAAATCAGTTGTATTTAACCATGTTTTACAGCTGCAAACAGAAGAAATGTGTAATTTTCTGTAGTGAACTTGTGAAATGTGCTATCAAATTGAAATCTTGTTTACAAGCTGTTCAAATAAAAGGGAAAGTCATGAAATATCAAGGTAATTAAAACATTTTAATTATGTTTATTGAACTGTTAAAGAGGGGCCCTCCAGGACCCCAAACAGAAAATTAGAGTGAACCTGTGATAGCCTGCATTTCAGGTTTAACTGTAAAACTCTTTTGCATTCACAAACTATGTTAAGGGAGCATCACACCCAAAAGACCAACAATAACTATACATAAACATTATTACAATATAGTGAAGGGAAATTTGTATTTTTATTGCATTAAAAACATTTCCATTTCGTAGCTAACACTTAAGTCTCATTTTCACAACTGCACTTTAACTCACCAAGGGAGAACCATGTGACTTTAAAGTAACTTTGACATGAAAAAAAGTAACAAGATGCTCATTATGATGGATTTTATCTTAACCAAGCTTCAAGTATTTCTTTATATATATTCATCCAATGTGTAATTAAAAAAGTGTGCTTGCTTAACCTCACTTATATTTTCACATAAATGCAGCAGTACTGGATGGAGGGACATTTTCTTCATATTGCGTCATATACATACACTACTGTTGCCAGTGTTAGTGCAGTGACAGATAGATTTTTATCGATGTTTTATTGTTTTAGCTCCTGCAGAAGAGTTGGATGTGTGGTACGCTGAACCTGCATCTCACTTAAAATCCATGAGAATTTACTGGAAGGTAAGTTTTGAATCTTATCGAAAAGTCCTCCAAAGTTTTTGTTTTTCTCCTGAGTGAGTGCTTTTCATTACTTTAAAATGCTCAATGACGGTGCAGGATGAACCACACAACACTGCTGCACTGCTTCATCAGTTGAAGCGTCTGTAGTCTCCATGTGTTCCCTTTTCTCTTTCTCACTCTGTGTCTGTGTGGGCGTGCAGTGTAGTAGCCATAGTAACACTGGTCTTCCTGCTTCACTACTTTGTTCTCCACAAACTAAAGATCAACCCTTGACCACTTCTGAGTTATGACACACACACAGACACACACACACACAGACACACACACCCAGACACACACACACACACCTACATTCATTTAACGCCACATAAAGACAGTGAGAGATAAGTGAAACCTGACAGCAGACACCACAGTTTCAGTTTACAAGAAAAGATGTGCTGAACAGAAATGATGTGTGTTACATACTCATCTTGTAGTGAAAGCCATATCCAAGTCACATGTTAAAGCTCCCTACAGTTTGCCACTGAAGCTTTTCCTTCAACAAAAGCAAATATATGATTTCAGACTTCATGGTGTACTTTTAAACATTTTTCTGGTTGCAGGAGGCGAACAATTCCATCTCTAGAGGGAAGATCATAGATTACAAAGTCAGAGTTTACAGCTCAGACTCTGGATTGGACTTTGTCATTAACTTAACTCGCGATGCCAGGAATCATTCAGTCCCGATCTGTGCTAACTGTGAAGTGATATTATGGGCTCGCAACTCCAAAGGGCTTTCCCCACCTGCTAGAATTATAGCACGTCATACAAAAGGTAAAAAGAAAAAAAAGCAAACCTTGTATGAGTGAATGCTTGTTTAGTGAGCAGGCTTTGTTAAGAGCTTACAGATAAACATCATTACGTTACACTGATACATTACTAATACTGAACCCAGGATGAAGGCAGTGTCTGTGTTTCTCTCTTGTGTGAAGCAGTGAAAGTATTCATAGATGCTCTTCATTTTTCAGCCAAGTTCTCTCAGGATGTGCAAGCAACGGCAGGCAACCACAGTGTCACCATCTCCTGGAGGAAGCCTGAAACTGCACCGTTACCTACAGCGTATGTGGTGGAGTGGTACCCAGAGGGTCACAAGCTGGAGGAGCTCAGATGGGTCAAACTGGGCAGGAATGACAGCCAAGCAGTCATTACAGGTGGGACATGTGGCGGAACAGTGAATACAGGTGGAGTAACACAAAAAAGCCTAGGGCAGTGATGTACAGTTCTTCACTTCAGACATTGATGTCTTCCTGATTTCACTTTTAGTTTAAGTTAGTTGTTGGCAGCCACGTCTTCTCTCTCCCTCTCTCCATTATATTCTTTTGAGGGTATTTATTCTCCCAAAATGATATAACTGTTGTTCACCACTATCTTTCTTTATGCAGATATTAAGCCATTCGAGTGCTACGAGGGAGCAGTGTATGCTTTCTATAATGAGAGCTCAGTGAGCAGGACCATGTTTGCAGGTGTCACCAGTTTGGAGTTCGGTAATACTATTTTACTGAACCATAATATTATCATAATGCTGAATATTACTTTCCGTAGTAGTGGTAGTAGGAGTTGTACTATTACGGTAACTGGTAGAAATTGCAGTGCTATTAACAGAAGTATTAAACTGTTTTCATTATTCATCCTGTTGAGCATCCTGTCTTTTTGGGTTCTGCTTGTTAGTTGCAGCCCCAACAGCTGGTCCACTGGTCCAAGAGAAGGTTGAGGGACACACGGTGACAGTGACCTGGACAGAGCTTCCCAGGAGCCAGCGGGGTGGTTGTATCACCAAGTATACCATCTACATAGAGAATGACAGCGGATACCAGCAGACTTGTAAGAACAATTTTATCTGTGGTTGTTAGGGACTGTACAAAAATTTTAGAGGCTGAGGGAGGGGTGTCAGGAAAGGAAGAAGTAACTGTAAATTTTTATTTTTGCTGAAGAGAGGGCAGGCTGACTTATTTTAGAGAGCAGAGGAGGGTCTTATATTTTTTTCTTAACCCATATTTCTATTAATTATATAAAAATTGATCAAAAAGCTAGATCCAAAAAAATATTTTTCATGTGCACAGTGAAGGTACGTTTTGCCATATGCAGATGATACGGGATGGGGTTAAAATGTTATAGTGCAAAAGCCCTTCCGTACAGAGCTGTCACCAGGTTCATTCATTTAGTGGCTACACTGTTTACTTAGCAGCTCTTTATTCAAAAATAGAGTGCCTGTATTTCCACCATTTAGTTATGGTTGCAATAATACAATACATTATTTTGAGATACTGGGGGAGGCTATTGCAGTTTTTTCTAAGTGAAGGAAGGGTCCAAAGAGGGTCCACATTTTCTAAAAAAAAAAAAAAAAAAAAAGTAAGAGCAGAACCCCACCCTACCCCAATAATTTTTATACAGTCCCTTATTTGGCTGAAACTACTTGTACACTGAAGTCATGGCACATTGTTTGTAGCATGTGCTCTTTGGATGCAGACAGACAGTCACATGAGTAACTTACCTTAAAACTGCTCCTCTGCTGTGCGTATACGACTTTATATTTCAGACTCAGTGGCGGCATCAGAGAGGATGTATATGATCAAAGGCGTGTCTCCAGCGGTCTACAGCCTGTGGATGACTGCCTCGACTGCTAAAGGAGAGGGCCTTGCGGGTCAAAAACTCAAGTTCTTCATCCAGCGTAAGCACCTTTCACAGTTTCATTAAGAGAATGTTTTGACATTTTGGGGTAATATGCTTATTCACTTTCTTGCCAAGAGTTAGATGAGAAGATCATGGAGTCTCCACTGGTCACCTGCCACCTGCTTCTGGCTGTAATGGACCACTATTCTTTTTAAGACTCCATCAGAATTTCTTACAGTGACATTCATTGTGGAATGAGATTTAGACCAGACTTGTCCAAGGAAATACTGTAGCTTAGATAATGTAAATAGACTTTATGGGTTTAATGTGGAGTGGTTATACAGCTTAAAAAAGGTTTCACCGTGACAGCTGTTGCTCCTCTAGGCAGCTGCCCAGCACTCTAAAAATCAAAATAATTGATAGGCAAAAAGCAGGAGAAGGCTATGAGAAGTTGGCAAAGTGTTTTCAGATAGCTGTTTCCTCAGTTTATAATGTAATTGAGAAATGGCAGTTAACGGGAACAGTGGAGGTCAAGTTGACGTCTGGAAGACCAAGAAAACTCTCAGAGAGAACTGCTCAAAGGAGTGTTAGAGAGGCAAATCAAAAGCCCCGTTTGACTGTAAAAGTACTTCAGGAAGATTAAGCAGACTCTGGAGTGGTGGTGCACTTTTCTACTGCACAAACATGAACTTCATTGGAAGAGTCATCAGAAGAAAACGTTTCCTGCGTCTATCACCACAAAATTCAGCGCCAGAAGTTTGCAAAAGAACATCTAAACAAGTCTGATGCATTTTGGAAACAAGTCCTGTGGACTGATGAAGTTAAAATAGAATTTTCTGGCCACAATGAGCGAAGGTATGTTTGGAGAAAAAAAGGTTGCAGAATTTAATGAAAAGAACACCTCTCCAACTATTAAGCACAGGGTTGGATTGATCATGCTCTGGGCTTGAGTTGCAGCCAGTGGCGCAGGGAACATTTCACTGGTAGAGGGAAGAATTGATTCAGTTAAATACCAGTAAATTCTGGGAGCAAACATCACACTGTCTGTAAACAAGCTGAAGATGAAAAGAGCACGGCTTCTACAACAGGATAATGATCTTAAAAACACCTCAAAATCGACAATGGACTACCTAAAGAGGCACAGGCTAAAGGTTTTGTCATGGACCTCAAAGTCCCCTGACCTAAACATCATTGAAAATCTGTGGATAAATCTCAAAAGAACAGTGCAAGCAAGACGGCACAAGAATCTCACAGAACTAGAAGCCTTTTGCAAAGAAGAATGGGTGAAAATCCCTCAAACAAGAACTGAAAGACTCTTAGCTGCTACAAAAAGCATATACAAGCTGTGATACTTGCCAAAGGGGGTGTTACAAGTACCGACCATGCAGGGTGCCCAAACTTTTGTTTCAGGCCGTTTTTCCTTTTATTTTTTTTTTTGAAACTGTAAAAGATGTAAATAAAAAAGTAATTTTGCCTAAAATATTAAAGAAATATTTCATTTTTAACTTTATGCCTTTTGGAACTCATATCATATCAAGTATTCACAGTAACAGAAATTTTGGCCAGGAGTGCCCAAACATTTTCATGCCACTGTATATGCTACAACTTTACAACTTCTAACTGTTGTTCTCGCTATTGCAGAGGAAGATCCACTATCCCCTATAATAGTGTGTGGTGTCGGCTTCCTGATTGTGCCAGTTCTGCTGTGTCTGTACCAGAGTTCAGCAGTAAAACGGAAGTACGTGACCAACAGCAGCTCTATATGGACTTATAACTGACAGCAAACAACAAGCTCCCGTTTCATTATTTTGTTCACATACAGTTCTGCAGAAAAATCAATTATTATGTTGCCAAAGCACGTTTCCATGCCATATTGTTCAGCAGTTTTTCCAAATTCCCCCTCAGGTTCTGGGTGCTTTTCCACTGCCTCAAGCTTGATAAAGTGCCAGATCCTCAAAACAGCAAATGGGCAAAAGAGTGTACCCAGGAGAAGGTATTTATGTAAAAGTGAATAAAAATTTAAGCTACATTGCAGCTTTTTGTTCCTAGTATAAGCCTGTATCTTCCTCCCAAACAGGGCAAGATGAACCTACAGCTGCAGCTGAGTAACTCCAGCTTTACTGAGGAGGAAGAAGTTCTCATCCTGGTGGATGTTGAGGAGGTGCCCAAGCAGAACAGTGACACCTCCACATCTACAAACATCTCCTCACAGCTCCCTACTCAGATCAGTCTGAGCCCTGAGACCGAGCCAGCCACACTGCCGTACCCTCTGACCACGTACATCAAGAGCCTCTCCCACGACTCGGAGCGCTCCGACCAAACACAGACCTCTCTGGACACAAACACAACCACTGACTACATCTCATCACATGGGCTGGAAAACATGGAGGAGGACGATCAGGAGGAGGAGGAAGAGTTTGCAGAAATGCTAGGTTTCTTCCCAAGTCACAATGTCTTCATAGAGCCGTTGGGCTTTGGAGGAAAGTTGACTCTGGATGCGGTCAAAATTGACTGTAGTGACTTCTTTAAGAACAGTTAGTGTCAGCCTGAAACCAGAACTCTGATGAGATGAGGTCTGAGTGGGAACAACTTTGAGAAGAAGAACTGATGAAAGAAATGAAAGAGACTGGACAAAATAACGGGAGGTGGTGCCTGAATTCTTTTTTTCTTTTCCAGTGTCTTTTTTCCAGTGTGGATCACACACGGAGCTGGGAGGTGCATGACCTACCTGTTTGCTTGTTGAAATCAGAACTGAACATAAACAGCTGTCTTGTGGTAGGCAGAGCTGTTGCGCAGTAATAATTTTTGACTAAAGATGTACTTTTTTTTTTTCATTTTATGCATTATCATTGTTTTTTCTCTTCAGAATGGCTATAGACACACTAATACCACGACCAAAATGAACACAGCAGGAGCTGCATGAGCATATCAGATGTGGGAATTTCTGCCTGCCTGAATTGAGGTATATGAAAAAGGCTTCATCCTGATGCTGACAGCACTGATTGGCCTTTTTCACAGCAGATATTTTGACTTGTCATGGTAGTAAAAGCACAGGTGTTAATCACTAACATTAACACTGTCGTACTATGACCTGTCAGAATGTCTTTTGTCAAGACTCAAAACACACTCGCAAGCATTGATGACCATCCTGTATATTGTCTGTGCTTTTAAATACACCTATGCTACCTCAATCTTAGCTCGTCCAAACCATTAGAAAGTTAAATTGTGTCTTAGGTTTGTTAGTGTTGCAGGTAAAATGGTGCTAATAATGTTGTTGCTGAAGAACAAAATCACAATCAATTAGAAAACCATGTGCAAAATTTTAAAATATATTTTTGATGAAACTTTGATAAAAGGAAATATTTGGGAACAGTACAGCCATGCTAGCAGCTTCGACTCACTTTAACGCATATAGAAACTTATTTAATTGTGCAGCTTTATTGGGAGTCTGATTTGTCAATTTTAATATCAATTAAAATAAAAGATTTCATCCTTTGCACGTGGCAGCACTAACCATCTGTATGCAGTTAGATTAAGTCTTTTTTTTAAAGCCTTAATGTCTTCTCTTCTGTGGCCCACAGAGGAACACTGACTTGATTATCAGGGTGGTTTAAAAGTGTGTTTATCAGCATTGGACGCACATGAAGCACTGGCATGCAAGAACTTACTGTTGAGCTTTGACACATTTTGCAAACCTAGTTTAATAAAATCCTGAGGCAGAAGGTGACCATTTGAAATTCTTACGAGGTTTTTCCACAAAAGATTTCTGTGTGGACACTCACCTTTAACAGCACCGAGGTTACTTATGTAAGAGATCATGTATGGGGATACGTGGTTGTAAGCAGAAGCAAAACAAATCAAGTACCATAACATTTGTAAAATCGTTTTACCTGCAGGCAGGATAAAAAAAAAAAAAGTGACAATGCAAAAAAATTTATCGACCATCTTTATTTACCGACAGAGGTCTCTAATAGCAGGGCTAGAATTCACACATTTGTAGAGCACTTCAGTTGTTCCACACAATGAACGACTGTATTTCTTTCAGAGCAATTATGCAGTGGTGCCACTGTGGAAGCTACAGGGCAAGTCAACAGTGGAGGAAAAATATCAGCACAGAACAGACTGCATAAACAAACTGACGCTGGGCTGAGTTTACATCTGTGGAAGGATGCTTGAGTGGAGTGTATAAACAGTCGGAGAAGGTCTGAGTGGGGCTACAGCCGCATCTCGACTGTGTAAAGACACTTCCTCTCCGTATCACTCTGAAGTAAAAACAAAGGCTTTGATTGACTTGCACATGGTGAGTAGTCAGAGATGAAATGGGCAAGGCGGAAGAGACATTAGATGAACAGCACCCCAAATACAAGTAAATTAGAACACATGGAATAACTTTCAGCTTCAAATGAGTCCACCTGACAAGTGTCTCAGGAAAAATGCAAATTTAGGAAAGTAACCACCAATGTGTTCCTCCAGAATGACCTAATGTTCCTCCTTCAAAACATTTCAGTACAAAAGAACCTTAATACAGATTTAGGCGCCATTTCATCAATGCATTCAAACGTAGACAGCATCGCTTGATCAAAGACCAAGGGGTGTCTTATTTGCGCCATGTGAAATACAGTCTCTGAAACAATTTATGAAAATAGTCAAGATTTACAGGCTGAAGATCATAGAAGAATAGACCTCCTGTATAAAATATAAAACAATACCCCAGTGCTAAAGAAAAAAATCCATAAATCTCAATGAGTGAAGCTGTAACTTCATCAGAAATACCTGGTGTGGCAGAGCTTATGAGCTTGGGTTGGAGCTCTGCAGTGCCTATTTCAAAGCAAGCAAGCAATGGCACACACCAAGCTAAAGATACTCTTCTTATGCTTACATTTCGAAATGCATATTTTCAAGCAGCAATTACAAAAATTTATCAATGGACAATGCATAACCTCTGAAAAAAATACTGTATGAAAACATCCCTGCTACTTTTGTTTCCAAGTACAAAACCTCTACCAATAAGTTGCTCCAGAGTAGCAAGAAGTCCTTTTCTTTTTTTGTTTTTTTTTCTTACTTTCTGTTTTTTTTCCATCTTCGTTTTGTTTTTATTGGGTAAAACTCAGTCCTCACATTTGAGTGCCATAGTTATGGACAGTCTTCTCCATCATGTAATTTTGCTGAAGGATCCAGGAACATGCAAGCCTCGTAGTGGAGGTGCTCAGGAGGCTCCTGTAAGCCTGAGGGCCAGCAGCTGGGCATTAAGCCAGGGCTGGGAAGGCCTCTGGGTCGTCCACGTTGGGCACAGACGCAGATGACTGCAAGGAACAGTAAACATTGAGTAGGAGTTAGGGGATTCAAATGAAAATCTGTCACTGCTCATGCAGTGACTCCATTATATGGACAAAACTACAGATACTTGGGCCTTAATGATGATAAACAACAGCTAAGCTTCCATAAGATTATCTACCTTGTCAGTCCTTCCTCCGCGGACCGGCCTAGTGGGTTCACCACGGCCACGACCTCCCCGGCCACCACGTGGCCCTCCACGCCCACGGCCTGGACGGCCCAGGTCTCCAAAGTTGATCTCCAGCTGGGACGTAATGTCATTGGCTGGCTTCCGGAAGTGGTGCTCATCATCTCCCTAAATTACAAAAATAGGGGTGAAAAACCGATTATGATGTTTTTGTACATTTACAGCTTTGGTTTATTTTTACGAGTATCATTTATTTTACGATACTGTGCAACAGCAGTAGAGATTTTACCTTAGACTCATCAACTTCAGGGTCAATCAGATCACCTTTCTTATCCTGTGATGGAGAAATGCAAAATATTACAAACATTAACATACTGAGCAAAATTATGTTTGTACAAACAACAGATGACAATGTTTAAGGAGCAACAATTTAATTATGTAGGAAAAAAATCCTATCAAGCTTATCAAGGCCTGCATTTCCTGTCTGCAAAAATTTTTAACTCCATCTTCAATCCATCTACAAATTGAAAGCTCAGAAGTGGGTTCCTGTTTGATGCTTATTAGTACTTATGTAATTATACTGCCTTGCTCTTATTTAATTTGGCACAAATAACGTGCCAAAAATCAGTAAGGTCTACAATGACTGATCATGTGCCCCAAAATCACATGTAAAATCCTGAAGTTCTCTCAAAAAGCACAGCCATGATCTGGACTCACATCTGCCTTGGACTTGTGCAGCACAAATCCTTTATTCCAATCAGCTCCTTCGTTAGCCTTACGGATGTTGAATTCCACCTTGGCCCGTTCCTTGTCCTGCATGGCCTTCCACTCGTCCAGGGTCATTTCCTTGGGTCCTTCCTCCTTTACTTCTTCAACCTCATTCTCCCTTTAAACACAGAGAGTTGAGTGTTACTAGTAGCCTCAACATCATTGTCATTCAATTTAACTTACTTTTTAATATAAATTCAGGTTGATCTGCACATGAAGTCTTTGGTCAGAAATTAAGAAAAGTAATACTGTAGACTACAGTAAGACCAAAATCTCTCCAAAATTAATTCTTCTTAGTCAGGACAAGGTAAATAAAACAAGAACTTACTTGTTCTCAGAGTCAGCAGGTGGATGCTCCTCTCCCTCGGGGTTCTCTTCAGTGTTGTTTGATTGGTCAAGCTCGCTATGAAGAGGGGGAAAAATAATAATAATAATTAATGGTCAGATGGAAATATTTATCTTTCACCAAAACATACGGTTAGGTATTAAATACTGGGGAATCATTAAGAAATATTATTTTACATTGTGCTTATCAATTACTAAAGTGTAGAGTGGACCTCGATGCTGTTTAAATTGCCTGTTATGCACTTGTAGTGTTTACAATATGGTGGAGACTGGAGCTAGAACTGAAAGTGTTGCCAAATTTCACAGAAGAAGAAGTATCAGACCACTTAGTTTTAGCTAGGGGTACCTAATAAACTGTGTTTATTGTATATTTTGAGTTCTTTTATCACTCAAATTATGTGCCACAACTCTGAACGAGGATAAAATATGATTTTTGAATCAATTAGCTGAATCAGAACTGATGAAATCTAAAAAGGCACCAAAGCCTACCGAAACACACTTCAACAGATCTCCAAATGTGACTAAAGTACCCTGGCAAACCATAAACCCCCACCAAGTGATCTCTAAAAATACATCATACAAGGAGAAACTTACCACATGGAAAAGTGCAATTTATGCAGGTTCACAATAAGAGTGTGTGCACGTGCTTTGTAACTCCAAAATCTCCCATCATGCAAAGTTTGGCATTTTGCATTTATAGGAACTTACTTTAGCTCATCCTTGACGGTGCCCCAGTTGTGAGATCCACTTCCACCACGTTTCTCCTCACCTTTCAGACTACTGAAACAACATTTGCTTTAGCCAGGATCATTACACATGCACCACATTAAAATGCGCACAAAAGGTCTTTAATGGACCTGGTGTAATTTAAGAATATTTATTCAAGCACTATTTAAGAACTGAAAAAGTACTTACGATCGGTCACTGCCACTGTGTCTATCAAATTCACGTTTTCCTCGGGAATCAAAGCCATCGCTGCGACCCATGCCGCGTCCTCTGCCTCCACGGCCGCCTCTGCCACCGCCACGTCCTCTCATCGGCCTGTCACCAATGGGTCTAAAGAGATGGACAAAGAACATCAGTCAACTCAAGGGCAAAGCATGGGTTTCTCTGTGTCAGAAGCTTAGATCTAAGGCAGGGCCATCTCCAGGATTTATATTATTCACCACTTTGGCTGAGATTTTGTGTTATGTTTTGAGGCTACAAAGTTGTAAACAAGACTAACAAAAAGAGATTTAGCAGAAAACCAGTGAAGAAAACGTGCTACTAATGCACATTTTACATTTCCTTCAGATGCTTTAAAGTTTCCAGAAAAAATGATTGTGACTTTTAAATTAGCCTACGTTGACTGATATTTGAAGGGTCTAAATTTACATTTTGACATTTTACTATGTTTTTTTGTTTTGTTTTTGTTGTATCAATTTTACACAGGTAAAAACTGATGAGACCAATGTGCCTGCAGCAGTTTGGGCAAAACTCTAACATACTGAGCCTTATCATTGTAAAAAACGCCTTTAACAGTTGCTGTCCCTACCCACACCCCTAGTACTGGTTTTGCAGCATGTGGAACAAAAAACGCCCTGTGAAAAGTTATGATAGTAGTGGTCTCACACTACTCCTCTTTTCACAAATGGTTAATGCTCGATTAAAATATATGCTCATTGGAAATTGAACTCACTTCTCCACTGAGAATTCGCCGCCCTCAGGCTTCTCGCCAGCGTCACCAGCAGGCCTCTCAAAGCGGCGAGGGGGCCGCCTCTCCACAGGCCGCCTGTCTGTGGGGGGGCGCCCTTCTCCCTGTCCACCCTGGGGTCTGGAGCCATCGCCCTCCGGCTTGCGGCCCATTCTCCTCATGCCGGCACCTAGGATTGACCACAACAGGAGGATTAGAGGACCAATAGAATTGATAGATCAGGAGCCTCTGCTGAGCACCAGACATAAGAAAGAAAAGGGGGTGATTGTTCTGTTTAACTGGAGCAAATGATTCCAATTAATGTGCAGGATATTAAAAAAAAAAATTTTTAACTGGTAGGAGCCATCCATTAAGTACTCTGCAACTTTCTGCTGTCTTTTGTGTATTCTGATACTAAAACATAGTGTAAACTATTAAGTGCACAATATCTATCAACAATTTTGTTTAAGAAAGAGAGTTGTAGAGAGTTGAGTCATTTTACATTATAAAGAGCTCAAGAGTTTGCAGCATGATCAGTCGGTTTCCACTCTGTTTGAAAGTGTGCTTATCAGTTAAATCATCCTGTCACTCTGGATGGAATTAACACCTTCATAGTCTTGACCCTCCTGGGCACATGGTTGACTGCGACTGGCCTAGTCCCACCCATTGCCTAAATCACCATCTACCAAAATAGACACCCTTCAGGACACAGCAGCAGCTGGGTGCAACATAGTCTGCACACCTGTCTCATCTTCTCTCAAGCAAACAGATATGGCCCCACTTGGCAGCTTGACATGATGTTAACGGCCAACTAAGTGCCTGTGAGTAGGCATCCGTCTCAGTCACTTCCTGACACTGGACGCTTCACTTCTGCATGTAGTACATTTAAGCTAGTACCGACACACCGCAACATCAGAGTACAAACTCTGACTTTTTTTTTTTTTTAAACCGGCAAATTGATTAATTAAATGTAACAACAATCTACATAGATAATTTCTGGGTAAAAAGACATGGTAAAGTAAATGCGCAGACAGTTCGACCACATGCACTGAGCACGTATTGTGCGCCAATGGGAAGTGGCAGTTTGGAGGCTGTGCTTTAACACGCCCCACACTGCAACCACGAGGTTCATCACCATGAGAGCGCCGCAACTCCTAATGTCTCAGTAACAAATCCACCGGCACATCGACTACGATTAAACTGATGGACTGGCTTTACGTTGTTTTAACAACAAGCTGTATTTGCGTGCGTCGGATTTCGCTTAAACCAAGACTGTATTTAAATAAGTATTTAAATGTCAGAAACTACCTGCTATCAGTCTATCCTGGGCAAAGTCAGCAACAAGTGGCCTTAGTGAAAGTCGCGACCTGACAGGAGTTAAATTTAAACATTTTCAGGCCACTTTCTCTGGTTAGCCGGGCTTTCTGGTTCTACCTGCTCGACAAGGCCGGGAGGGGGGGGGGACAAGCCAAAACAAGTTGGCTTGCAAACTGTTTCACTGTATCGCTTAAGCCACGCAGCTTCCAGCGCAATACACGTTTGTAGAAATGTCTTTGTTCCCGTAAATGACAGCCGACGGGGACACAAAAGAAGCCATGCGGACCTCATGTCCAGGGGGGCTTATGAACCGTTGCTAGCTAGTAAGCAAGCAACTTAGCGTGTTAGCTCACTACCTAGTTGCAGCTTGACTAAGACCTAAAACGCAGAAAAGGATCTTACCATCTTTCTTGAGTGGGACGGGTGCCTGGGTCTCCTCCTTCTTATCAGCAAGTGGGACCTTTCTGTCTTTTTGGGACTCCTTTTTCGGCTGCTTGGCAGCCTGGGCTGCAGTCTTGGCGGCACCAGGAGCAGGAGCCTCCTTCTTCTTCTTCACTTCGGCTTGCTTCAGCAGCTCAAACGGATCAGACTCATCGTCAAATAACTGGTCGAACCGATTGGTTATGGCACAGCCAAAACCTTCTTGCATTTGTCCGGGCATGATGGCGCCCCTTCAGCAGGATTTTCCTCCGATTCTACGAGGCTTAGTGCGAACACTTCGCTAGATGAAGCCACAAGATGGCTGGGAAAAGGACTTTCTTCTCTTCCGGCGCGATAGACATCCGGGACCTCGGAGTTGGCGCGGGTGGGGTGTGTAGTTCTTTTGACGATGAGCAACTATGGACGTAGATAGTGGACACGCCAAAGAAAAAACGACACTACCCACAATGCCGTTCAACGCCAGTTTCTCTAGCCTCTGTGAAGCCAAGCATGGGAGCTCTCGCACAAGCTCTTGTTTTGACTCCTCAGGAACCCCCCCTCAGACCTTCAGACTGCTGCTCCTCGACACTGTATCGGCTTTAAAACCTAATGGCGCTGCGCTACTCCGTCACCCCTGTTTAGTGCTGCCATCATACCTTTGCAAACGTTTAAGGCAGACAGCATGTGCACCTGTTAGTTGCTAATATATTGTAAGTTGGAAGACAAGAGGAGAGGTCAATATATAATTTAGCAATTACTGTCAAAATCAGAAGTTCCCCACAGTGACAAACTGTACACTGACGGACTGTCCTGACATTTAACTGTGGCTCTGAACGAGTATTCACACTACACTGAGCCCCAGGCATTTTTTAAACCCTGCATGTAGTGCCAGTGTAAACGAAATTTCACACTCGCATTTAGATATGTGGTTAGCGCCACTCCATGGAGTAATAAAACCTGATCCATTGCAAATGTCATTCTGTAACACAACAGTGAAAACATGGTGAAAGGGGCCAATAATCAGGTTAAAGAAAACATCTCCTATTTCTCAGCCACAGTCCCTTTGATACTGGAGCAGGGGAAGATGAGTTAACAACACAGGGAAGTGAGCTGCAGATTGTGGATAAAAGCATTTGTACACCATTGTATATGCTCTGTTTCAGGTATGATCCTCACCTGTTTTGAAGGTTATGCTTTCACCCCCGTGTGTCTGTTTATGCATAAGTCATTTGTTAATTAGCCATTTATCTGAGATATCTCCAAACAATGTTCATGTACAACAAAAAAACCCCTAAGAAATCTTAAAATGTAGTTGATGCACAGTGGGAAAGGTATCCTTAGGGGGTGATCTGAATCTGAGATTTCCACATTAAATGATTGATAAAGTCAGCTGCGTGACAGCATTGCATTTCGTATTTTATCAGACAATAAAAAGGGTTAAAGGGAAAAACACTAATTCTGCATTTGCAGGCTTTAAAGTTGGAGAAAAGTAGAAGTTTGTGCCCAATAAAGTTTCTTTTAGCACTGTGGGTTGTTATCCTCCAAACAATTTTGATCTTAACGAGAAAAGCAATGCACTTTTTTAACTGGAGGCTACACGAAATACAGTCACTTTTTGTCAATGTTTGTGTTAATGTTAAGTTTTTTCAAAGAATAAACACTTAATGTGATAGAAGATTTAATGCTCAGTTGAATTACTTTAATTTGAAAATTCCCAGTATCCTAAGAATTTTGTACTGCCGAATCTAAATCCTAAAGGTAATAGACAAAATATTACTCATATTTTTACAATGATTTTAGAAAATATAAGTGTCCAGTGGTTTTGATGCAACATTCACATAGGATATTATAGTTTTATTCTGAAATCTTAACATTTTATTATGCCTGAAGGATGGTTTTTAAATCCTGGGTTAAATATGAATCCCCAGAAAAAGGCACTGAGTTTGAATGTCTCATTGATCATTGATGGTATTTTGGGAGATGTGGGTGCTGAAGTTTGACCTCACAAGGAACGTCGAACCCTGCCAGCTGATGGGCTTGTTAGGGAACATCGACCTGTGTGATTGTCGAGGGGGGGGGGGCAAACTGACTCGAGGCACTTAAGACCTCAGATCAGTTTGTATCTTGCTTTGTAACAAAGATACAAATGTACAATTTCACTCAGTAGAGACAACCAAATACAAACAGCATTGAAAGTTAGACTTTAATAATACAAGTTTTAGCGGGTATAGTGAGTCTGTCGATTGGTGTTCTTCTAAGTGACCGTGCAGAATTCCCCAGTTATGGTCAACTTAATCTGTGTTTATAAATTCTGTCCTGAATGGTCTCAATTTAAAATCCATATAGTTTCAATTAAGCTCGTTAGGCAGAAGTTTCTGACTGTCTCCCAGGGCGTTGAAGCTCTGCTGATTTGTTCCCCACTTTATCACTGTTCCTCCTGGCTTTATTACATTAGCTGTGATGCAGGAATCAGCAGGTGGTTCCTAAGGATCATGTCATATTAAATCATACACTTTACCATTCTTGGTCCAAAAATGGAAAATCTGAAAGTAAAAGAAATTCAATTTGATGAATATTAATTAATACTGCAAACATTATGGCTTTCCTCCTGTGAGAGGTAATCCTTTTACAACTCTCCACACATACCCCTGGATTTATTAAATTCTATCCTCAAAAATGAAGGGGATTAAGGAGTTTAAATATGTATGTTTCATTATAGGAGTGCTGTTTATGTGCAAGGTTACCTTTTATTTTTTTTTTTAACAATATCAAAATGGGTTTATTAGACCCACACAGACCTCACACAGCTGTCATAATGCTGATATTTTTAAATTCAGTGTAAGTAGAAAGGTGACATCAAAAGCAATCATGTATTTTCTTATTGTCTCTGTTACTGAAGCAAGTGGAGCTGACGTGGCCCAGCCCACATGGGTCTGGCAGCTCGCACTGACAGTCCCTCCTGAGCGCACCAACCGATTCTCACTCCTGCGCATCCAAAGATGACATCTCCAGTCAACAAAGCCATGATAGAGTCCTACGCGCTCATGGTCATGGTCATGGGCACGTTTTTCGTCTACTTCTGCGGGATGGTGTGGGCTTTTTGCAACCCGAAACTGAGCGGAGCAGAGGAGGAGGAGGAGTGCGGGACTGGGAAACAAGCAGCGGAGCACGGAGACGACTGCTGCACCTCAAATCCCGCGGAGCGGAATTTCAGGTGCGTCTGTGCGCACGGGCCCCCGGCACCGCCGTACACCGCAGGGGGAGAGGGGTTCACGCAGGCGACTTATGTTAACTTAAGGGACGATACTAATAGTCTGCTGTCAGACTGCACTGCATTTTGTCGTGAGGATCATGGAATTAACAACCAGGTTGGATACAGTCCCTCCTGCCCCGCCTAGGCTGAAAACCTGGTGACTTAAACCACCATCCAAGTCCGCATATTTGCAAAGCTGTGTTGTTCTCCTCATATAACATCATGCTATATGGAGTGAATGGACTGAAAAGGAACAAAAGAGGAATAAAGTGGATGAAAACGGGCAATGCTCAATTTTTGTGTAAACTCTTTCCCAAAACATCACAACAGGCATTTTAATTTGTGCTTGATACAGATGGAAACAGCAAATCAAACTTAAAATGCTTATAGAGCTGCTCATAATTTCACTGTAACTTTTTTATCCCTGCTTTGAATTCAGCCGTGTGTGTTGTTGCGTAGGGCAGAGGAGTCTCATTTCTGCGAGGTCTGACAGCCCGTGTGCAGGCTGCTCCCAAGTGACCTGCAAGACAGGAATGAAACTCTCTGCGTCCCAGAACTATGTGATATGAGTCAAGATGAGCCAGATCGTGCAGGACTACTGTGGGACATGCTGGGATTGTATTTGTTTCTCCCTCAGTTTCTTCCTTACTTCGCTTTCTAGTTGCAGTAATTTCTCATACAAAGCCTCTGACGTTTCCAAATCAATATCCATCTGCAAAGAGGAAAAGAAGACACAAAACCCGTTGCGCGAACAATTTTACAAGACTATTTCAGCATATTTTTAAAGGAGAGTATTCCTTGCCGTACCTTATGTGGTTGTGTGTAGTTGTTGCCCAGCCCAGATGTTAAGCTGTGGTACTTGACTTGTGGGTCCAGTGATTCAGGCTTTTGCTTAAATAACCAGAGCTACGAGAAAGAGCAGCATTTTTGAATTAAATTGTATTAAATTGTATTAAAATGTGTATGCAAATCAGAAATTTTCTTTCACATACCAGGGCTTCAGCTCCATTATAAGGTGTCAGGGTGAAAGTGTTGGTGAACATTCTTATCTATGATCACAAAAGACAGATGCCTTCAGATATAAATCAAATGGCTCCAAAACTGACTTTATACAAAGAACACAACATATAGACCATTAAGACTAACTGGAAGAACAGGCATGTGTCAGTAACTTGTACTGTAAGAGTTGCACTCACAAACCAAAAGAGAGGCATTAGCAGGGTCCAGAGGAATGCTGGGAAGGCGGGCAGGATGCCATAGGTCAGGCTGGTCATCACGAAACCAGGACAAATCACAGATGAGTACAAACCCTAGAAAGCAAAAAGGCAGTAGGATCACGGTCATCAATATCCTTAGTAGCAAGGGTGATACACAGCATGTTGAGGTGTGCGAGAGCCGACCTGTTTGTTGTAGTGTGTGTTGAGCGCCAGGCTGAGCAGGTCGGAGGCATATTTGGAGGAGCTATAGGGCTGGGTGCCTCTCTGGTGCTGTATGTCTTCGAGATTAAAAGCTGAGTGCTGAGCGTTACTGGAGGAGGTCCAGATCAGCTGTGAGGTCTGACCTGCGTGGCACAGGACTGGCTCCAGCTCCCTGATCTGGGCCATAACACAGGAGGACACCACAGCATTAGAATATTCATCTTAACAAGTCATTAAGGCTCAGTTTCAGCCTTGAATAACAAAGCAAAGAAAAATCCTGCACTTGTTTCCGCTGCAATTTGTATTGTAACAGAACAGAATGAGGCAGACTGCTGACTTGAATAAGAATTTTAACTTATGAGTGCACTTTTATTATCATTACATTTATCTTAAACTTACTCATTAGGATATAGATTTTAAGCAGCAATGACAATGATATACCATCTCTTTCCATGTAGATGCAACAAAACTCCTTTCAGATTCCTTAAAGTAATCAGCAAAGTTAAATTCCTGCAAAACGTTATTGACTTTATTGAATGTTTAAAAAAGACCTCACAGAAAATTTGTCCCTTTTACTCAAACTTTCTAAAAAGAAAGTGTTTTCCGGTCTAATCTACGTGTGAATACAACAGCAAAGATAAACTTATAATCTTTTAAAAGTGTAAGCAGAAGCTTTGAGAAGGTTTCTCTTAATAGTCGTCAGAAAACACACGGTAAGCAGAAAACTGTCCGCAGTGTCCTTATGGCTAGAACAGTATGGACTATTAATTTTTAATGAGCATCGCTGCTCAGTGACAGACAGATCCAGTATCACCTACTTTTGTTCCACAAGGGCAAACAGCTGACAAGAGAACTGAAGGAAATATGGTTTTGTATGAGGAGGTATGGAGGAGGAGTATGTTTTTATCCTATGTGTGAATCAGACCATAATACCGGATTATTCGGTTGACAAAGTACCAGAGACTCACTAGTAGGAAGTGACCAAAGAGATTGGTTGCGAAAATTTCTTGCAGACCATCAGAGGTGAATCCATCCTTCTGCGTCAGGATCCCCTCGCCAGTGGCCAACATGGTGATGATATTGCTGAAATAAAAGCATTATCGAAAAGTGAGCTCTTGAAAGGCAGCATGGGAAATAGATGATCGAAGAATGCAACGTTAGAGTGGAAATATACAGTATGCGGGTCATGGAGGAGCTACAGGAGTCAGAAGCATCTAAAATCAAGAGTGTACCTGGAGAAGAAGCCTCTGAAAAAAGCTTTTACATCAAACTGTGGGTTTGGCATGATGCCTGCATTCAGGTAGAGGTAATCCAACCTCTTATACCTGCAGGTGACAAGCAAAGGCACAGATCTTTCATGCTGTAGCTTTCTAACATACACAAAGAACCAGAAACACAACCTGGTTCAGTGCTTATTTGGGTATGTGAATGTGTGTTTGACTTTCATGCAGCCACGAGTCCATCCTCCCACCTGCGTTTGACCTCCTGTGCAGCAGTGATGACGGAGGACATGCTGCTGGTGTCCATCTGCAGCAGGGCCACCTGTGCTGTTGGGTGAGAGGTGAGGAGGGCAGAGCGAGCAGTCTGAGCCCGACGCATGTTCCTGCAGGCAAGACACAGCTGCAGACCCTCCGTGTCCTGGGTGAGGAGACGCTCACAAAGGGCCAGGCCAATGCCACTGCAGGGAAACGCATACCGTGGACACTTATTACTATTACTACCACAGTACCAGGATTTTCAAGATAGTAGTATGTAAAACTGACCAAAATAATTGTTTATTACACATTCACATACTGTAAATAACATAATTATGCTGCCATTTTGACCAGAACTCTCTCTTTATAAATAGATTTTAAAAAGTCAAATAAATAAGTAATATATGAATAATACAATAAAATAATCAACAGGTAAACATTCCTCAAATCTCATTAAAGATCTTAAAAGAAAGTTATGAATTCTTTACACTTCAGATGCCAGACTTCAGGTTTAATATAACAACAATAAATACAGTCATTACCTATTTGCTCCAGTCACCAAAACCACCTTATTCATCGTTTCAAGTCCAAACTGGAAACAAATACATACAGAAAGCACTAACTTTACAGTCAAATGTTCTTTCGATGCAACAAGTTTTGAGTCTAGTCCATGGCGTGTTATTCTTCAGTCTTCACTCCACCTTCATGCTGTGATTGGACACTACAGCAGGACCCAGCCAATAAGATCCTGACACCAGTCAGCTGAGCTTCAAGGGCCACCCACACAGAAATATTCAGCTCTTATGAAAAAGACAAGAGCTCACAAAGAGATAGACTTCCCTGTTTAAATTTTATTTGTATTTTGTCTATCAATGTACAAATTTTGTTTAAAACGCATATAAAAACATTCTCACTGAAAAACAAACATTTGAGTACAAATATGGTGATAAAACTAAACAAATGATGAAGTTTGTTAGGGTGCAATAACATTTTTACAGCTATACATCTGCCCCCAATTCATTTATAACACCGAGAAAATTTTAAATGCCATGAAAAGATTTCTTTATTCGATGAGGATCAGCACATGCTGAAAGGTAAGAATGACTTCCACGTAAAGGTTGACACACCGTGCATTACGGGCAGACATGAGTGTCTTTAATGTACGAGGTAAGTAGGACAAAGGCCTCTGATAAGAGTGCAGAACCTGTAAATACAGCTGATCTAGCTGAAACAGTGGTATACAGCATGACGTTCAAGCTATTAGAGCAAAACACAGAATGCACAGAATTATTCCTTTTGGAAAAAAAAATTAGAAAAGATGAAGAAAGGATCCAGCATACATCAATGATAAAAAGGGCAAATTGAATGCTGATAACTAATTCCCATAGAGGAATCACTTGACTTTGTTAGTTTTAGTGTTAGTTTTCATGAGCTAATATAAACTACTGTGAAAGATATCTGTAGCAGTCATACCAACTCCTTGGTTCCAGTTAAACACATGATTGAAAGTGAATATTCCCATTTCCTCTCCATTCC
Source organism: Xiphias gladius (assembly GCF_016859285.1). Classification (NCBI taxonomy): domain Eukaryota; kingdom Metazoa; phylum Chordata; class Actinopteri; order Istiophoriformes; family Xiphiidae; genus Xiphias; species Xiphias gladius. Next base: position 21,656,859 of record NC_053405.1, on the reverse strand, counting down.
TGATTTTCAAGACTATTTACTTTCTGTTGAACTTGTTCAACATCCACAACGCACTTAGTGAAAATCTTTCCAATGATACAGACTGTAGACATACTCTTGAACCAACATAGCCCACGGCCAAAACACAGCCTGGAATACCTGACTTTGCAGTTTGCACTGGGAAAAAAAAAAAAAAAAAAAGTACTCTGAAGCAGTTTGCTTGGTGTGTAAACCCAAAGTTTGACTGAGAAAATTACTGAATCAAATCAATTCTCCTCACACATCAACTTAAAGAGCATATTATTAAACAATTATATAAACAAAACATCAACAGAACAAACACATATGAACATATAAATATAAAATACAAAATATTGATATTTGAGATTTAGACTTAGCTATTGAAAATACACAGTCATACACACGTCATGTTCAAATCACTGTAGGAAAACTGTAGGGAGATGACAAAGAATGAGTTACTTGATATTCTTATTTAAAATGTGTGGAGCTTGTCTGATATGAAATACTTGAAATATAATATAAGTGTAACAGTAATGGTTTGCTGCACTTTTCCCTTCTACATTCAAGCAGTCCTCCAAAAGAAAACAAACAAAAGTTCCTCAACAATGTTTCATAAATTTGTTATCAAACACTGCGACATGGGAAATTTAAACTCATATTCAAAATATCACTTACTACATTTAATTTTGGCCTCTACAACCCTCGTCACAACAAAACCTTGATCATGGTGTGTGTTGTGTATGTGTGGGTCAGGGTTCAGGGTTGGTGTACAATAAAACAGAAACGATTTTCCTAAGAATACCTGTATGTCTATAAAACATCTTAGCCAACGTGATTGTGCTAATTAAACTTCGACTGACACACACAAAATGTCTGTGGTAGTCCATCTTTGCAGTGTGTTAAGTCCATGGAACAGTGTTTCCCAAACTGTAGCTTGTAGCCCACACGTGGCTCTCACCCTGTTTCTCTACGGAAACAAGACAGCTTAAACCTGGAGCGTGTCTGCTACTTTTGCCAAGCACCATTTCCCTCCAGGGATGAGCTGACCGGGAATCACTGTCTTAAACATAGCCCTGGCCTAAGGCTGTATTTCCAGGAGGGCTTGGTGTATTTCCTGGAAGGAGGGCCGCTCTTTTGTGTTCCTCCTCCAGCAACTCAGCATGATCTTGTAGAGCAAGTCCGGACACAGCACAGGCTGAGGCAAGTAGATCTGCACGACAGGGAGATAGAAATAAATCCAGGGATTCACTGGATTTTTGTATACAGGTCAAATTTTTGTAGCGGCACTCACCTGTCTTTTCTGGTCCCTGAAAAACTCCCCTGTGTTCTCTATCACCTGCTCATCAGTGAGCTGAGAGTAGGGTTGCTCTTTGCAGAAGTTTAGTATCTCCCACAGGGTCACACTGAAGGCCCACACATCACTAGCTGTGGTGAACTTACCCTGCACAACATGACGGTGTAAATAGTGATTAGCATGTTTTCAAGCACAACCAAGCAAAATATGCTGGTTTAATTCCAAGAAATATACACATAAACACAGCGGAAGCTCAACAAATATCACTCTCAACTTGTCAGGAAACTATTAAATGAAGGAATTTGCCACAAGAAGCAGTCCTCACCAGCAGGATGCTCTCCCATGACATCCAGCGTATAGGCAGGACAGCTCTGCCCTGGATGCGGTAGTAGTCACCACTGTACAGGTTTCTGCTCATGCCAAAGTCGGCTATCTTTATTGTGTACGTCTTGCCCACCAGGCAATTTCGTGTGGCTAAGTCTCGATGAACAAAGTTTAGAGAGGAGAGGTACTTCATCCCCGATGCTATCTGAGTGGCCATGTAGCACAGATTATTGAAGCTGGAGAGGAGAAAGAAGATCTAGCGTCACGGGTTCGGAAGGAAAAAACAAACTTGTAAACACAAATTTACAACAGCCACGTACTCACCTGACAGTAGGTGCATTGCTGAGCAGAGCTAGTTGTCCCTCGGGCTCGTGGCGGGACAGAAATTGATTGAGATCTCCATTCTCCATGTACTCTGTGATCATACAGAGCGGGTCGCTGTAGATGCACACAGCTAGGAGGCGAATGATGTTAGGGTCCTTCAGACGCGACATGATCTTTATCTCTTTCAGGAAGTCATTCCTACCAACACAAAAGCATATGCATTTTAAATGACGTACTTTACACAGATACAAAGCATAATTATATTAACTTCATATTTACAATTCAAGTTACAGGCTACAAGAGGCACCAGAGTCAATACCTAGCGTTTTTGTTGGCATCTGAACGGAGCATCTTCACAGCCACTAAAACTGGCTGGTCCTCAGGGATGTCAAATAAAAACTCCTTATTCATGAAGTCCTGCATTCCCTCTGCTTCACACAGGTGCACCTGAGAGGAGTGGAGAGGAGAGTGTTAAAATTATATCTTGGCCTTTGCCAATGGTGCTCCTCTAAAGCTGTAAGTAACGCTGTAGAAGACTGGCAAAGGGCACACACCTCCCCAAACTGGCCCTCTCCCAGCTTCTCTTTGAAAGTGAGGAGTTTCCGCGGGAACTCCTCCACTGCAACATCCTTCCCTGATAACAGGTCCATAGTTACTGCCGGGATGGCATATGTGTTGCTTCCAGTCACACCTTGCAGGTTTACAATGTCTGCCTCTGCGTAGTGAGGGACGCCATCTTGGACTACAGTAGCTGTGGTGGATTTAGATGTTGCTGTGCTGGTACAAGCTGGAACACAATACGGGACACTGTAACTAGGAACATCAATAAGTGACTGAGCATGTTTATTGTGCATATCAGTTGAAATTGATGTGTATACGTAAGCAGACATGTGTGTCCACCTACCAGGCTCCTCTGAGCTCTGTGCAAACTCCGGCAGCTTACATATGAGGCGTGAGGGCTCTTGGTAGTCCGGACCGAGGGGGAAGATGCGCTCATAGGTGGAGTTAGACTCCTGTTCGCTGGTTGTACTCGACTGGTTGTGGTTGTAGGCGAACGTCTCACTCTGTATTGACAAACTAGCAGTTAGTTCATCATCCAGCATCCGACGAGAGGCCTAGAATAAAGGACGTGGGGGTGAAGGAACAGATCTGACCAACTCCCAAAAGGAAACACAGGAATCTCAATGAAAATGCGGAAAATCTACGCCAGCCTATATGGGCTGGTTTTTGCTTGATGCATTCTGTTAAATAAATCACTGATCAGCTCACCTTCTCCAGCATCTTCTGCCACACCTGCCTCCACAAGATGATGACAATGATGGCCACAAGGATGAAGATGATGGCCACCAAACAACCAATCAAAATCCGGGTGTTGCTGTCATCTACTTTGTGGGTGGGGTCATCTTCTGGGGAGAGAACAGGGAGATATGGCTTCTAATGATGGAGACGTCATGTGGATTTGGGGGGACCATACAGTACATCTGTATTTAAATCAGACTACTCCAGTAGCATTTGCCCACCCAAAAACTAGACTACATTTTTTTTTTTTTTTTTTTTAATTGGAAAAAATAAACCGATCTTTGTGAAATGTATTGCAAAGACAGGATACATCTTTCTCACAGGGAGATCTTTTGGTTTGTCAAACAGGTCTAACATTAATCATAGTTGTATTCCCATTCAGATGTGACAGTGTAAAGATCCTGCTGTTGTGCATGCTGGCTCAGAGACATGACTTACTGACACGCCTAAATTGTTCAGAACCAATTAAATACTGGGATTAGTTGCACCCATGCTTTTCCTGCCTTGACAAGTAATAAGGTGTGTCCCGAATCCATAGTACGTGCTAATTTTATACAGTATGTACTTAATACCAGTGGTCATTCCTGTATCATACTGTTTAAGCAGTTAGTATTCAAAAATATCAACATACCTAAAAAATTTATACTAACAGGAAATTATGCAATATGAGCAAAGTCGGATGTCAGTCAAGCTACACTGAAAATTAAACGTCACAAATATGAAAATGTGTTCCAGCACATTAAAAAATTGGCCCTATTTAGTATTCATGCTGTCTAGTTTGAGTATACTTTATGCTAAACAGCTCAGAATTAGTATGTAGAATGGATTTGGGACATCACAAAAATGTCTGCTGTGAATATGTCTCTTTAAGGCCATTATAAGTACCATGGAAAGGTTATATTACAGCTCTGGACAGAAACTAATCTCTCTCTCTCTCTCGCTTTCTTTCTCCTCTGTTGGTTTGAAGGAGAAAAGCAGCAGGGAGGCGGTATTTTTCTTCTGATCTATTATTAGTAGTATAGACGGGTGTGTGTGTGTTTCGTTGCGATCACTAACCTGGTTGTGTGTTAGGTGGCAGTCCAGTCTTGGGTGGAGCCAGAGTTGTGTTGTACATGGCCGTGTCTGAAGGGGCAGATGGCACAGAGTTCGTCAGACATTATTTATTAATATGAAATCACAACATCAAAACTGACTTTAACAGTTTCTTTTTAGGTAGCAATCTGAATCCTTAGGTACCTTGTAATATAGAGTTTGAATACTGGATATAACAACATCAAAATTTAAATAATATACAGTTTCCTACATACATACAAGTGTAAAACTAAATAAAACTAGAAGGGGTCATCTTACTGCGGTTTGCTCATTGTACAGACAGTTCTTTAGTCTATACCTGACTGGAAGGTGATCTCGCTGAACAACATCCAGGCATCAGCAAAGTAGAACTGGCATTTGATGGCACTGGCCATGTGATTGGCCAGGTTGACGGTGACGAAGCGGGCGCTGGGGTTCTTCTCGTCCACCACAGGGCTGAAGGAGAGCGGCGTGGCCTCCCAGTCCGATTCAGAGCGGAAGTAACACACCACCTGGCGGTAAGCCTTGACGTGCTGGGAAAACATGTTGTTGCAGTGGACCTGGACATGGGACACATGGGGAGGGTTTCTGTACTGATGAGAAATGTAAAATTGAACATTAGTGAAAAGATAAGCTTATAGTACCAGGAGTCTCACCTTCATGGTGGTAAAGTTTCTTGTGCGGTCAAACTCAAACATGATTTCCACATATCCACTGGGGAAACTTTCATTGTTCCAGCCCACGTAGTCATATCCAGGCCACACATTGTAGACGTGACTGTGTGTAAAATCATCCAGGCCACACACTCCATCAGTCAGCTGGCCCAAGCCCTCTGTCATACTGAGAAAAACAACGCCGGTGTGTAACAGCCAGAAAACAAAGAGAAACATCTTGGCAACATCCTTTATATTTCAAAGCATCATCACCTCTGTCAAAATGTTTTTAATGGTAGAACCATTCAACACTAGGTGGCAGCATTACAAAACCAATTCCTCACTTCTGCTGTTGGCTGTGATACTGTAATATGGGCCATTTTCTTTTCCCTCTTCACTGTTTCCTTGACAGAGAAAAGGAGGTATGTGTCATGGAGGACATTATTCACCATGCCATAATCCAAACTCTAATGTCAACATAAGACTCTGATTTGTTCATTCCGGTTTCGAAACTCTGTAAGCACAGGTTGACTCAGTCATTCCCATGAGGTACTGCCTAACAGTAAACCACCATGACCTGCTCACCACTGTCTGTCTCTCTGCTTTCACCATGGTGACCAGGCAACAGAAAGGTGAGGGGGGAAAAGTACTAACGAAGGACGAGAGCAACGTTGAAGCAGTGCAGTGGTGTGCGAAAACAGCAGAACTAAGATGGTGAGGAGGGAATAACGAAGCACACACAAAGAAACACACACACCTGTAGATGACGGCCCCGTCGTAGACAGAGTCGTTGAGGTAAACAGGGTAGGCAGGCGAGGTCATCTGCTCTCCTGCTGGAGCGTTGTATGACACAAGACCGTCTGTAAAGCAGATTATTCAGTGGGTCCATTATTTCAAACTGATGCTGTGCAGAAAGGTATAGCTAAAAACACAGAATTATTTGTTTGACATTGTATTTGAGATATTTCATCTTAATTCTTTGACCAATGTGTCACATTGTAATACACTGAAATCGGCACAATCTACCATTTGGTGTAATGCAAAAATTTCAAGTGCGATACTGGATTACTTCAATGAAGCACTAACAAACAGATAAAAAATATAGCATATGTTGTTGAAGGGTTGATGAATGCAAATTCCTTCTTTTCTTGTTATTTACTTTCTGTGTTTGTTTTTACACAATCAAGCAGGTTGTCTTACAATTTCTCATTAACGGCAAAGGGAATGAACAATATGAATGAAACTGCACTTATTTTTTCTGGCATATTGGATTGTATGGAAAGTGTTTTTTTGGTCATCAAATAACTAATCTAACCTACACACCTGTGCTGACTATGCTCAAAATGCATTTTAGCATGTGTGCCCAAAAAGCACTAGAACACAAGGGGGCACCAAAAATGCCAAAAGTGGCATGAGTCTAGACAAGAGTGCCAAAGTTAAACTTAAGATTTTGAGCATGGGAACCTGAAATTTGAGGTTAAAGTGAAAAAACAAAAAGCAAAGAACAGAAGTAATAGGGTGTCTAAGTACCGCTTTCTAACTGGAAGCCGTAATTAACACGTGCCAAATGCACACAAGCAAAAATTGTGATCTGTGCAGCACTTTTCAAAAACAAAGTTAGAAAGTGTTTACATTTAGGGATAATATGGGAAACATTAGCTTAAAGTGGTTATTCAATATTTTTTCATTGTTAGATTGTTATAGTGTACATCCGTGTTGTTAAAACAACAGTGCCCTGCTTGTAAAAAAAATGTGACAGAGAATCAGCTGATCCTCTCTATCTTTACGGCGTCAAAGGTGAGGACTGCTGCCTCAGCTCAGTCGTGACCTTTGCTCCTCACTTCCTCGCTCACCAATCCTTACATATCCTCTCTTCCACCTCAGCCACAACTTACCCAGCCATTCACAGCCGTAGAGCTCCACTCTCATGCAGACGTTCATGGAGTGGTCTGTGACGGGCATGAAGCGGACAAAGCGAGCGATGATGGGCGGCTCGAGGTCCTTGAGTACAATGTCGTAGGCATTTCTATTTCCTTCAATTACCTGCCCGTAAAACAAACACATCTTGACCTCACAAAAAAACTCACTAATGATTGAGAATGACTGAATCTGCATGATAGCAAAGTCATGGCCTCTTTATATAATTTATAGACAATGAAAAAATATCGATTTAGTTCAATATACTTTCACTATTGTGTCTATAAACACAGTCATACCAAATAAAAGCAATGACGGGCCATAAAAATATGACCTGAAGATAGACACCTCTACATCAGAAGTTTGTTATAGCGGTCAGAATAAATTATACAACGACATCGAAACCAGAAAAACTTGGGGAACACCCCAGCCACTGCACTGATTGATGGGTTGACTTGCCTGCTTGCCCTGCCTGTTTCTCCATGAGATCCAGCGGCTTCCATCACGGCTGTATTTAATCTTGTACATCTGGGCAAACTCATTACCAATGCCTCCCGCGTGTCGACCCTGGGTGCCCACAAGGGTGATGAAGTGGAGCGAGCGCAAGTCAATCTGGAGGAATTCCTTCAGGCTGTCTGGCTCGACTGTTATCTCTGGACACCACGCGCCATCGCCCTCCTCGAAATCCAACCTGGAGAGAGAAATATGGAAAGGGAAGGAGGAAAAATGATATAACAGAATTACAGCAGGAAAGGGAAAAGAGTAAGGGAGAAGAAAAATTAGGACAGGATGGAAAGGGAAAGGTGAGGGTAATGTAAAAGTGAGTGTGGTGGCGGATTTCAGTTCTAACTGCCTGTTATGAAAACACCTCGGTGAAATCCTGGGTCGTAAATTCATCTTAAAGTGTTAATTTTGGGCAAGGGGCTGGCAGGGGAGATGGGGAGCTGGGCGTGACTGAAAACACAGCCAGGATGGATGGGGAAAGTGTATTGCATCATTATCCTGATACTTACTGAAGGCCACCCAAGTTTTGCTTCACACACACACACACACGCTTCGTTAATCATGTGGCTGTAAGTAGAATTGATACCTCAGCTTGTGGTTTACTGCAAATAAACAGGCACAGGCACCTTACAGGATAAACCACCCACACACACACTCATTATCAGGGTAAACATACTATGAAGCACGTATGTGAGAGTTTGTATGTGTGCGCTTTTGTAAGACCTACCTGCCATATCTAGCAGCAGTGGATTCGGACCACTGGCTGGAGGCAGAGATGTCCTCGTCCTGTATCTGCCCTCCTGACATGCCCAGAGGATACCGACACACACCTGAGATACAACAACACCTTTCGTTAAAAGGCTGGAAGAAATAAACAGATAAGCAAGTGAATATGGAAACTGTAATGAAGGTTATTGAAAAACCACTTGAAGAAACATCCTCCATTTCTCCTGCCATAAACACTATTTACCAAATGGGGGAAGTGACTAATTACAAGCAATGTCGTTAAAGAGTAGCTTTTCTTGTTTACCAGCACATTTTTGAGGACACTCTAAAAGCAGTAATTCTGCTTTAACTTACAGTAAGTCCAGTTTCGATTATGTAGTTCTGGAAAAGGCAGAATTACAGAAAAACCTTTGGGTATACTGTTATGACACATTCAGGAAAATACGACCTGTTCCTGTTTATTTCCACTTTTTCTTCAAAAGCAACCTGTGAAAAAGATTTCTCATGAGCATAACTGGCCATCACTTTGGTGTGTATTACTGAATCAGTAAGTAACTAAGTACTCAATGCCAACTGTAAATAAGTGTAACTAAGTAAGTACTTTACTAAGTAGTCAAGTGCTGTGTCTACGTATGATAGCGATGTAATTGTACATTACTTGAGTATCTTAATTTTTTGTTTCTTCATTCTTTTACTCCACCAAATTCCAGAGAAATTTTTCAGAGAAATATTGTCCTTTTTTACTCTGCTAAGTTCATATTGTTATTTTTCAGCTTCAGATTTTAAAAACCTACAATAAGGATATAAGATATGATGTTATATAATAAATTAAATTATTTTAGCTTTATATTTTAAGTACATTTGGTGTTAATACTTACATATTTTGAACTGAGTAATGTTTTGAATGCCGGAGTTAGCTGCTTCCGAGTGACTTACGTTTTTAACGATGTTGTAATGCTACTTTTACTTAAAGGAATAATTTGACATTTTTCAAAAATTTCTTTTTTGTCAAGTGTTAAAAGTTAGCTAACGCTAGGTTAGTAGCTAGCGTTAGCTGCACGCTAGCTAAATGTGAAGCGATAACACTAGCCAGTAGATGCTAATTTAGCATCAAGATTGGAAACGGGGGGAAACACCTGGCCTGGCTCTGTCTTAAGGTAAACTTCCAACTACAGCACCAATAAAGCTCACTAATTAACACTTTATTTATAGTTCATTTAACCCACACAAAAGCTAAAGTGTAAAAATATCAAATTGTGGGACTATTTCTTGGTCAGGCTAAGTGACTTCCGTGAGTCTTGTCACCCTGGCAACCTCAGGGTTGGCAACCAGCCAACACTCCATGCTACATGTAGCCTATGAAAAGCTAAGCTTACTGTCTCTTGGCTGTAGCTTCGTAAGCAACAGATTGATATGAGAGAGGTATCAGGTCAGTGAGAAAGTGGATAAGCATGCTTTCCAAAATCTCTAACTATTTATTTATACAGTAAAATATCTGAACTCTTCTTCCCCCACTGCCAGTTGGTAGGATATATGGATATTGAGCTCGGATCTAAGGATCTCACAGTGGCCCTTTGACAGTGATCTCATGGAACAAAGTATCTATTACTTAAAAACTTTTTTAGTTCTACTTGATAAACAATTAAGTATATAACAGCAGGATATTCTAGTAGTTTTTCCACCACTGTTATTCACCTGGATTATCACACTCTGAAACATACAGATCCCCTCACTTCTCTCAGACCAACCACAGCGCTGGTTGGTGCTGAAAATTTGAAACCATACTCCAACATTCACCAGACGCTCTCAGACATTTCTGAGACAGAACTACCTAATTCCCAGCTCCTGTCAAGAAACCTGCAAAATGTGATGGATAGTGCTGGATGAAGCGATGGGGAGGTGGTGCTAGGGGAGTCCACACACACGCACACAACACAGACACAGACACACACACACGCACGCACGCACACATATACACATCCAAGCAACTACACGCTCTTTGCAGACAAATTGTGGTTGCTTTATTGAAATAATAAGCTGGATCCATTCAGTGTCTCTGCCAGTCCAAACAGCGCCGGTATCAAGCTCATGCACATGTACAGGGGTTGGTTACTGTGTGTATGTGTGTGTATGTGTGTGTTCGAGTGTAGGCGTGTGCGTGCGCGTGTGGTAAAACTGGCTGGTTCGAGCCCATCACGCCCCCACTGTGCGGTCAATAAAAGCAATATGCCCTCTGTTTCCCGCATGCCCCTCCACCCCCTCATCCTCCCTTTTTTTCTGTCTCCTGTCTGTCCTCTCCTCCTGTGTGGTCTCTCTCCTCTCTCTTTTATTCTGTCCCCTTCAGTGGCGAGAGCTGATTAAATTTAACATCGTGATGTAGAAAATCTTTATCTCATTAAGACTCAGTGGGTTGGTGGCTAAGTGAGCGTTACACAGTCAACGTGGTATCTATTAACTTTTACTGATTCCTGGGTATTTCCAAGGGTAAAAATAAAAAGGGCACTTTCCCATCATGCATTATCAACAGGGTTGTGTTGTAACACTGATAACTCCACCTAACAGGATATGACCGCTAGGTAGCCTCATTCAACTTGAAAGAGCCTTTGGAAAACTTTTCTGGATTTCTGTGTATGTGATAGCAATGGGTTGTGGCTTTCAGCAGAGCTGGAAGCAGAAGTTAAATGGAGGCTGACCCTGTTAGCTCGGCCCCTTGTCTCACAGAAAAACCTTTGAGAAGATGCCAGTAACAGCAGAGCTGGACGTTCAAGGCCTTCTCTGTCCCACTCCTGCTCTTTCTGTCCTCCTTTTTCTCTCCCTGTGATTCTCTCTTCCTCTTTTCTTGATCTCCTCCAAATATTTGCTTAAAAGTCAAGATGTGGAAACCCCTGAAGGGTTGGGACTGGGACTCATGACCTGATACACCGCTCACATGTCTTTGCACACACACAAACACACACACACACACACACACACACACACACACACACACACACACACACACACACACACACACAAAAGCACACACACACACACACACATACACACACACTCCAGACAAGCAAAAAGCAGGCATAGATGCAACCGCACACACGCATCCAGGCTTCGTCTTGGCAGTGACACAGTGACAACTTGAAGGAGGCACAAACAAAAACTCTTCCAGATGTCTTCATTCGCCTACTCTGTCCTCTTTTCATCTTGTCCTCTCTAACCTTTGTTATACACTGCCCTCTTCACTTCAGCCCTCATCATTTATCCTTATCCCTGTTTACACCCTTCCCCTCCGCTCCACTCCTGTTTCTCTCCTCGCACTAGATCGCCTTGGCTATTAGCGGACCACATCTACTGAAACCATCTCACTCATCTCATATTCTCGGCATATTAGCGGTATCCTTGGCTACAAAATTACAAAACCATTTCAATGATAGGTGCGGTGCTCAAACTGCATGTATGATAGCTGTACTAAAACACAAATTGTCAGAAACCGCTTCAAGTGCAACAACAGAAATCTCCAACAAATGATTTAAAATCAAATCAGGGTAGGATAAGATGACAAAGAACATCAATGCTTAAAAATAAAGTGGAACATTTGGAATGATAATATCTGGTGACTAGTAGCTAAAATTTTGTATCTGTCCTTGTGTTACAGTGTTGCTCTTGCAGCCCAGTCCAGCTAGAGGTTATGGGGTTTGAGGTGGTTGGCGTTCCTGCACTTATGAGAGCCAGCAGAGCCTAATTCACACAGAGGTGAAGAGTGTAAACAGGAGTCAAGACGGAGAATGAAATGAGCACAGCGCAGCATCTCCCCTTTTATTCCTACTGCCTCCACACTGGGATGAAACATTGTCAGAAAGACAAAAGGTACTCATGGTGGAAATGTTGGGGTCACTATGTGTATGTCATGTGGTATGAGGTGGTGACATAAGTTTCACAATTTTCCTAAGAAGTCTTGCCAGAAAGATACAGTGATACAGACCACAGACAGTGCAACATCATCAGTTGAGGAAAACACAGCAATTGCCTGGGACATAATTGATGAAAATAGGAATCATTATCAGTCTTTAACCACATCCTAGAGAGAGCCAGAGCGAGAGAAACAGGCTTCAGTATGTCGTGCCGGATGTATGACCGCTCTTCCAAATGTTGGTTTTTGCTGTGTTTGTTTATCTACCCAACCCACTCAGAGGTGACCCCTGGGGTGAGCTGTGGGGGCAGTCGAGTGTGTGCATTTAAACGCATGCACACATGCGCAGATTTAACCTCCCGGCACAGACACACACCACCCCCACCACCCATTAGGCTTCATATTTGGCCACAGCATCTAAAAATACCACCCCAGAAAAAGGTGGAAAAATACCAGCCTTGTGTGGTGTAGGAATAGAGAGAAAGAGAGAGAGAGATGAAGGAGTAACGGACCAAACCCCCCCTCTCACCTCTTGATTTTTACCGCACCCTGACGACTGAAAGGCAGGCTTGTTCTGTAGTGTTTGCTGTCCAACCATTGACTCCAAATACACTCACACATACACACATTGTGTAGTCACGCAAGTTAATGTTCCCATCTGCCACATAATACCTTTCCGTCATATGTCAGGACAGTTTTGGTTGTGTTTGAATGAATTTATGAATTTACTGTCTAATTTGTTACATATTAAAATGTGATCATGTAACTTGCTGAACAGTGGCCACTATAGCCACAAGTGGGAATTACAGGATTACATCTCAAGCTCCTCTTTAGTCAGTTGCTTTAAAGCTGCAGTAATCATTATATTCATTTTCACAATGCAGTGGCTCAAAAGTGTACATGCAATATGAAAGAGGTCACCTGTAGCTAAGAACCCACACCCGAATTATCACCCGTCTCTGCAGTTCTAACAGGTTGTATGGAGCCTCTTAGCACCTTTTAGCTTATTGTTTAGGTTTTATGGCCGGCAACTTTAGTGTTGTGGTTCACTCTCACAGCTCTCACCAGTAAAAAAAAATGCCTTGTTTTATACTGGTGAGTGTCTGCTGGAGTTGTAAATAGGCAACTGTTAGCTTACACCATAACAACTTTATAATGCAATTATATGTCAGTGTTGTGTTTACAACTTGTTCTGCTGCACACAGGTGGCCAAAAAAATCAATTTTTACTGCTTTAAAGACATTGGATTACATTCAGTCAGTTGCTCTAAACAGTGGAATTGGATCACAAACACAAAACAACAAAAATGTCTCCTGGTTACTTATGCTTTGTTTAAAAATTTGTGAAAAAACAAAAAAATGTATATGTGTGAGTTGCTAAAACATAGAGTAGTAATAGTGCAAGTATAAAAAGGTTATAACATCAGCGAATTGGCTCATTAATGTCAAGACACAGTAATATCTATCTAAAGTTAGCTAACATTAGTTAGCATTGGCCACCAGAAGCTGCTGTTCATACCAGACCAAGTAAGACTATTACAGCAAAACTTGAATTAAGCAAAGATTCATTTTTTTGATCATGAATTCAACTTTTGATTGGTAAGAGGAATATCATTTCTTCATTCAGAAATTAATTTTTCTCACTGCAAAGTTATTATAGTGATGAGTGATTTTTATGATTGAAAGAGAACATTCTAATGCACTCCTTCATCCATCTGTCCATTCATTCATTCATTCATTTATTTCATTTATTCGTTCATTCATTCATTTATTCATACATTCATCCATTTGTTTATTTATTCATCCATTCCTTCATCCCTTCATTCATCCATTCATTCATTCATTCATTCATCCTGGATTTATTCGAAACATCCTCACAAGAAGATACCCACACAATAATAATACTGCGTGATATTTGGCTGCTCTGCCCAGACCCACGCTCACATCCACACCTCCTCTTCTCTCTCAGCAGTGAAATAAAGTTCGCCCACTCACGAGTAAAATGGGAAAGACAGGGATGGTATAACTCCATTGCTTGGGAATTTTAAACAGGGGAAAGTTGGCATCACTCAACATCTCAGCTCAACTAAATTCAGCCATGAATATTTCCAGTCTGTGGAAAAATGACCCTCTTCTCAATGCAGCAGAACTAAAGCATTAGACAGAATTATAGGTGGATATAGCCTGCTACCATATATTAGAGCAGGTTGAGATTTGAGCTTTTAGTGACACTAGAGGTGATTGTCGGTGGTTTCTGATTGAAATCCCTTGGGTCAGATTTTAGATACAAAACTTTGTCTTAAATGGTGAACTTGTTGAACTTTGACCATGATCAGATGTACAAACAGTCCTTTCCATGACTTATGAGTGGTCAAATACTGGGAAACGCACACCGCACACACTCGCACAGACACACAAACACACATACACACAAGTGCTGGGGAGAAAGACAGAGCTTATTTCAATGGACTTTCCTGCTGTCAGAATGTCTGGTATGCATTAGCCACAGACTCCAGTGGGATAGCTGGATCCACAGCATGCGTGTGCATGCGGGTATATGCATGTGAGGAGGCACAGACACACACACGCACACACGCTCACAAAAACAAGTAAAAGAAGAGAGACAGGAGAGAGAAGTCCTACTGGGGTCAAACACTCAAAACCTTAATTAAGTCTAGTTGAGAAGATGTCTCGTAAAATATTCATGCATGGAATTTTTTTGGTGGTGAACGCTAAATGGTACAAGATCTAAGATTGTGTATAAAATTTTAAATGTAAAAAGCATCGAATGTTACATCCTCATCTGGTTAAATAGGCCAGAAATGTGGCAGTTAACATATACAGACATACTGTATGCATGAAAGCAACCACAGCATGAACACACAATTTCACTTGAAAACTCCCTCTATAAACACTCTATGATTTCTATCTCACTCACTCTCTCTATTTTTTCCTTCACTTTCTTTAAACTCCTTATAAAACTCTCTTTTATTCTGTTAGTTTTGGCACAAAGAACATATGAATAACAGAGGTTTGAGAGAGTGTTTACATGTGGTGTGTCTGTGTGTGTTTTTGTGCATGTGTGAGAATGATTCAGTGTATGGATAAATGCTCTAGAAAACAGCTGTTGTTAAAAATCTTTAGGTTTAAACGTAAAAATGTTAAGTTTGTAGATTTTCTTCTGAACCAGAGCAGAAAACCCCTTCAGGACAGTTTTAAATATGGCTGTCATCATGACCTCATGTTTGCTTTTATTTTCATACTCTCTCAAAATGTAGTTTGGTTAACAGTTTTAAAACACTGACGAATATAATGTCAAAAGTTTTATTTTGAAATTGGAAGTTGGGTGGAGTAAGTCGGGAGGATGTGGAAGTGATGGGGCATTTTTTTCCACTGATGGGTTTTTCTTTTTCTTTTTAAGCACTACTTGGCAAAGTGAGGTCAGTGTGACCTGTAAACTCTGCGTTGAACCTTTTAGACAAAACCATCATTAATAACTGTTTAGATCTTAGTATATTCAGTCATTATCCTTTCAACAATGAGGAAAACTCAGCCTGATGACAGAAGCTTTGAGACTGAAATCATAAACAGTAGCCAGTTCAAGGTTTTTACTGGCAAATATCTGCTGTATTTCTACTACTTCAACAATAACCAAAAACGTTTTTTTATTTCCTGTTTGACTCTGTCTCTGCCCACCAAATATTGCTACTCTAATTCCTTAAAAAAAACAAATTGGTCCCTTTTCATTGACGTCACAAAAGCCACCCATACAGTGGAGCGAGAGCTGGAGAAAGACGTGCATGCTGGGATCAAAGAGGCCAAACCAGAGAGAGGGGACCACATGGCTCCCACAAAGCAGTACTTATTCAAAATCTGAATCAGTCACAGTCAGGACTAGCAGACTGCAGCACCAAACCCAAAAACACTAAACCAAAACTCACAAAAGTCATTTTATAGTATTCACAAAGTCTTGAATATGATCTCATTGCAGTCTGAGCATTCGATTATAGATGCCCAAATCCTGAAAAGTGGAAATGAAGTTTGCCCTCTAATGGTGGCACATACCCGGGTTGACCTGTGCTGTGACAGCTCCTAACAGGTAGAGGAGGATGAGCAGAAGGAAGTGAATGTCCCACAGGTGCTTCATCCCAAACACATGCACAGAGACAGGCTTCCAATCTGAAAGACATGATGGAAACAGCAGGTTACAGAAATGTCAGTGACACAGTTTAAAATAGCTCACTATATAAGCTGCTGCATGAACACGGTTTATTATGAATTTACTACTCCATATTCATGGGAACCAAACATTTGCTTAGATATATAAAGGAAAAAAAGGAGATTAATTGGAAGCACGTTTTTATTTCACTCAATAAAAGACATAAAAATTACCACCTCACAGTGGAATTTCCATTTCTTTAGTGGTTTATCACACTATGAGACGAGGCCTTTTAAATTCTAACTGTGGTGATATTTCAGTATCAGCCATACAAGACAGTCTCAGTTCATATGGAATTAAAATGCATGTTTTTATTTTTTTAATTGTTCATAATACACGCTAATTGTAGGAACAAATGATGAATGAATTAATGACTGCAAGGACAAATGATGGCAAAAGAGACACTGAGACACTGAGTCACAGACATGACTTCAGCTGGACAGATGGAGCGCCAACAAGCCGCCTCCAACTGACCACTTAGTCCAACAGCAGAGAAAAACAACTAGTTTCAACTAGTTTCTGTCCACATTTCATGTATGATTTCACAGCCCAAATGTAGAAGTAAAAAAAAAAAGGACAAACAAGGAAATGCTGATATCTTTTGTACTGTCACATAAAACTTTGCTTTTTTAAATGTTTACAATGCGGAAGGGATGTGTTCAGTTACACGATTAAGCAGTTTTCACCCACTTTAGCAAAAGCTTCCACTTACTGAAGTATGCTTCACTTAAACGGCTTAGTAGCTACTCGGAGAAACCAACTGGGGCACTTTTACTGCTGCTCAGAGTCTCTGTCTTAAACTGAGGTTTGTTTAAATCGTTCATATCTTGTTAATCATACCCTATGTAACGGAATTATGCACACCTTTCATTTCTTATATTAGTCAAAAAGAAACATTGATATCTCACAAGTTTTTTGATGCTTTCTTAAAATTTTAGTCACTATCTAATGATTTTGTGTCTTTATTGTTGTACAGGCAAAAGGCTCCAATGTAAATACTAAAAGACATCACCAAAGCAGGGTTATCTAAACCCAATTATACACGACGCAAAACAAAACTACCAGAGCACTGTGGGAATTTTCACAGAGGGAAATTAGAGAGAGAGAGAGTGCGTGTGTGTGTGTGTGTGTGTGTGTGTGTGTGTGTGTGTGTGTGTCAGACATTTCCTGGTCTTCATCACAGGCCAAAAACAACATTTTCCTGACATCTCCCCATTGAAATAACAGAAGGATCAGCAGCATGCCACTCCGAGCTGTAGCGCTTCGGTCTGAATCACAGTACAAGCCTTCATTCACATACTGTTCAATAATCAGCTGTCAATGGCTGTACTTTATTATAATGGCCCTGTTCCCAAAATCTCATATACGCTTCATTCTTGTTGCTTTTTTATATTCAATGGGGGATCTCCACTAGCAGCAAACTTTGTCTGCTAATGCTCCAATTAGCCTCTGTCCACATTAACCTCGACATATATGAAATGCAGGTTCACATGTGCTGCGCTCTGTCTATGGGAAACAAATCCAGGCCTGTTGAGGTCATGCTCAAATTTACATTTGAAATGATACCTGATATTAAAGAACAATTTCCTCAGCTTATCCATGTTGCTTGGCTGACGTGATTGGACGTGCATTTGGAAATATAACACTAATCTTTCTTGAATTGATAACTTTAAAGGATACCTGTAGTAAAAACAACCTCAAACTCGTTTCGTGCGACCAGTGTTGATGAATTTTGTGACACTAATTACAACCTGACTTGCGTCTTTCATTGTGCCCTCACACATGATCTCATTGCTTTTCTTACTTCCATTTCCTGCAGCTTCAGGTTACAGCCACTTCCCACTGAGACTCCTTTTACAGAGCTTAACTCCTCTTAGCTAATGAAACACAAACACCTGATGGCTTGTGTGCATTTGGAAGTCAAGAATATGTGTTTACCATGTGCTGGAGAACATTTATGTAAAGGCTGCTTGTGTTGTATAGAGGAGGAGAATTGACCTTTGGTTCTACATTTGGAGACTCTCAAAGGACTAAACTGGCTTGTTGCATGTTTTAGCCCATTTACTTCAAATCACATACATTTTACAGTACTGCTCACCATTTAGGAAAGTATGCCATTATTTGGGGGGGGGGGTAGTGCCTCAGTTGCCAACATTTCTGGTCCAAGGGGAAATATATTCAAAACTACTGGATTGATTACCATAAAACGTAGCATAGACATAAAAGGTTATCGGATGATGAATTCACTTGACTTTGGTGTTCCCTTGACTTCCCATCATCAGGTCAAAATGTCCACTCCTCCAACACTTTAGTGCATGACAGGATATATCTGAACCGAATAACTGAATCCCCATCAGCCTCAGCTGTGCTGTGAGATCAGGGTTAACATAGCTTGTTATAAAGCTGTTGTTAGCATATGAGAATGTTAAGTGTTAAGATGCTAAATTTAGCATTACCCCAAAAAACACACTGAGCCTGAAAGCTATAGCTGGTCTTTGAGCCAAGCGTGACAAAGCACAGTTAACAGAGATAAAAGCTGAGCCACATCTGACGACACACAGCTGAGCCTAAAATCCTGAGCCTAATATGTCCTAACATGGCCACCACACCAAGATAAGCCTTTTAATTTAGATAACGACATGGCCTTTTCCTCTGGCACCATCCTCACACCAAATGTTACACATCTTGCTCCACTAATGGCGAGGATGTAACACTAACAAAGTTGTTTTTCTTCCGTCCACTGCATTACACGCGCTTGACGGCCTCATGACACCACTGGAATGGATAGAGACTCATACAGTCCTGTTAGATTAATAGATGTATTTTAATGCCATTATATTAACACAACCATTTTTCAGTACATGTCGACACAGTACAAATTCACATACACTCTAATATAGCTTTAAATTTCCCTACCTTGTAAACAACCACAGGTCTCAGCACATATCTGTGTGGTAAGAAAATCTGATTGCAGAGACTTTGAAACTGCTTAACAGTGGCATGAAAATACAGCTGTGTGGTACATTGAAATGGTGGTAAAAAGCGCAGACATCTAAGTTTTGACAGTCAGCCAGTCAATAGCAGCTTTAACAAACTGCGGCTGGGAAATCATACCAACATAAGAAAAAATGGGCATAGAGACTATGCAAATGAGAGTCTGTGTAACAGTCAAGTCTTAAGGCTCAGATGTTGAAGCATCCCACTGGTACATGAACACATCCACCCAGAAGACTCTGCTTAACTCTTTTCCTCTTAAATGGTTTGAATTGGTGAGAAAACATGTGTTGTTGTTTTTTGTTTTTTTACTTTAAAAGCTTTTGCACCAATTTATGCCTTAGGAAGACATATTTCTCACAGTTTCTGTACTTCTCTCCAAAATTACAGCAAGTATGAGATCCAAGCCTTTGCTGATATTCTTATAGTTATAGCATTTATTCTTTTAACTTATAGCATAAGTTAAGTTGAGTATACAGTATGTTGAGTACCAGAAACTGTCTAGATGGTCATGGTTTAGTGAGCGTTAAAATGTGGAAGCGGATTTCCTGTGGATCAGTTGTAGTGCTGTTGGCTCCTCAGGTTGCAGCTGTGTTCTCAGTACCTGTATGAAGCGAACAGCTGTTATTCCACAACAGGCTTCTGCTTTAGTAACATCAGATCAGTCAGCAGTGCTGGAATTACAGGCACAGGTTCACAGTTCTGGAAACTTCTCTTTCGTTCTCGTCTTACAGGAATACAGCAGGAAAAACTTATTCATGTCCTATCTCGGTTTCAAAAATGATCTACTGCAGCATTTTTTTCCCCTTCCACTTTCAATGACATATTTCAAACTTTCAAGGGAAAAAAATGAAGAAAAATAAAGTTATAAGCTTATAAAAACATTGTCAAATCATTTGAAGGTTTAAATTTCAACTTACTGTGGAGAAATTTCACAAGTGTCCATTGCCTTTTATTTGTTATGCTCTTGCTTTCATCAGACTCTGAGTTTTTCCACACAAAGATCATTAGCTGTACATTTTCATAATGAACTATACTTTATTCCGTCAGCCATTTCCTACAAAAAGGTGCAACTTTTTAGTTTGAACAATGAAAATTGATCTTCAAAATTAATTTCAACAACTATATCTTACATTAACACTTTCTCTATTTTAAGAATGCAGCAGAGAGATGGGGAAAGGAGACGGATGTCTGCAACGAGGACCAGCTGCACAAACCTTTCAGTGATAAATTTATTCTCATAGCTCATGAGAGACAGAGCAGGAAAAAAAGAGATCTAGGTCACATAGCCTTCTCCACCTGCACGTCAGAGCAGAGCACAGAGAGGTAGACAGCAGGTTTGTCTGGACCATTTTAATTGGCATAATGGATTGTATACTATGGGCCAGTGAACGTTTTTTGAAATGCTCCTTTAATTGGGAAGAAATTCTGGAAAAATAACTCTTCCAGGCACTGTATGTCTGACACTTTACCGCCAAATAAGCATCATTCAAGAGCAACCAGCAGGCACAGACTGGCAGAGTTTGGTTTGAATATCTCTGAGGCAAAGTCTGATCTCCTCTGTAACCATGGCGTCCAGGTATACTTGGACCGCCTACTTTTTCAGGAGCGTTGAGCTCACTGCTAACTAATGCAAAAGTGAAGAGGTACAAGGAGCGTCACTGGCGAAAAATAGGACAAAGAGGAGGTCAAGATGGACGTGCCAAAGTTGTGTGTTTTGAAGGGGGAGAAAAATGTCTGATGAGGGATACAACTGGAGTCAAAAAAGTAGTGTTGAAATTTTGCTACTGATTAAAACTATAGTATCTAGATGTTCATTATACTACATGAAATTATATACTTTATGTACTATGTGTATTGAAATTTGCCCTGTGTGCAGATATGTTGCCCCTAGCAATGCTAGTGGCGTGGTTCTGGGGATGGCATGTTAGTTAGTCCACGCCTAGGTCCTTAGTGCTAATTATAAGATGTTGAAATGCTAACATGCTAAACTAAGACGGTAAACATTAAACCTGCCTAACTTCAGCATGTTGGCTTTGTCATTTGACATTAGCATTTAGCTCACAGTACCTAAGTACAGCCTCATAGAGCCGCTAGCCTGGTTTAGACCATAAAGTTCTAAATTCAGCCTGGTATGAAAGAATCAGAGCTGAAAAATCGTTCATACCACAACGCAGCACACTCCTGGGTCACATTTATGAAAATAAATCAAAGTCAGTTCCACTGACACTTCTAAAAGCATTCAGAATGGGGAACAGAAAATAAACCTGAGCTGAAAGTGTATAGAGTAATCAAAACAAGGCCCTTTGAAATAGAGAAGCATGTTTGACACTTTTTCACTCTTCAAGTGTCCAAGGGGGCCTTTTCTAATCAAATTTAAATCCAAGTGTTACAGGTTGGGACCAAAGTGAGAAGACACAAGGTCACTCGAAAGAATGAGAGTGAGAGAGGAAAAGGGAAAGAACATTACTTAACCAGTTTATAACTATAGAGAATGACAGAGACGTAACAGAGTTGAGTTTGAGTTTCACATCAGGTCCCAGCTTCGCTCTGCACTACCTCCAGACTATAAGTTATAAATGTCTGGGCAATAACTCATAAAGGAAAACTGGCCTCATATATTCCTACTCCAGAAGACTCCTTTGTCCCCCAGTGAAATATTTTTAGCCATCAGTGTGGTGAGGAGACCCATGTGTGCAGTCCCTCATTCTGATTTCATATGTATCAAAACCCAATATCAATATATTATTCATCTGTACAAACACGCAATCACAATCCTTTTTTTTTAGCACATCTGCATGTCTTCTTTGGGACAGAAAACATAAGTATTATTTCTAGTATGTTCAAGGCTCAATCTGTGTTCATAGTGCAACTCCCTATTGACACTCATGGTTGTGTGTTAGCACTCACACAGACAACATTCAGTAAGAGCGGGAAATATATCAAAAACATAGTAAAGTTGCCCTGCTATTGTCTGTATCATTTTAAACCATTGATAAATTATATCCAGTGGCCAAAGGCCCTAAATAATATTTCCGGACCAGTTGCACATTATGTACCATTTAGCCTCCCAGATTCAAGTGTTAACTGTACACACATGTTATCTGAGGCCCCTGGGCACCAGCTCCACTGGTCCCATCAGTAATCCCATAGTGGATAATAAAAGACCATATGTTTGTTTTATATTCAATATAAACTTCAATTAGTTTGTATTTGGCAATTTAAGCTTAAGGTTGCATATTTGTGTGTACATTTCTAAAAATACATGTGAAGGTAATAATTTAGAGGCAAAATAAATTATTATATATTATATTATATTATATTATATTATATTATATTATATTATATTATATTATATTATATTATATTATATTATATTATATTATATTATATTATATTATATTATATTATATTATATTATATTATAATAACAAAAAGCTGAGCATACAAACAGTCAGACCTACTTTTCTATATCTCAAAATCTTTTCATAACTACCAGCATGTTTGAGCATGACAGGCATGTAAAGTACAGGAACTTTCTCCCAGTAGATCACATAGAAAAACTAAACCATATGTGGTAAATTTACTTGCATGTAGTGGCAAATGACTGTATCTACTGTACCAGTGGGATTTATGGCCTATCACTTCACATTAAACACAATATCTAACATGTCAGTTACTCACCTAAACTAGTATCTGTGTCCAGATATATTCATAGATATCTGCGGCTAAAGCGCTCAATCACAGCCCCATTCAGACTGGACATTTTACAGAAAGAACAAACTTGAATCACTCTGACTGGACCTTTGTTTGAATTCAAACAGCTTATTATAAACGCCAAATGTTAATAGGCAGCAAGCAGAGTTTATTGTATCAACTTGGCATACAGAACGTCTATTGACTTGAATTTCTGCTTCTGGGGGAAAAAAAAGTCTGTGCCCCATAAATATCATCTCCCCCTCGGCCAGTTCAGGAAGTGGTGAAGGACAGATACTCCCCTCAGAAACTCACAAGCTCACAGAGCTAGACCAAGAAATCAGACGGAAGACTTAAATGCATCCATGAGTTCGTAAATTTGTGCAATTCATCAAAGAAGTCATAACTAACTATTCTAGCCACTTTAATAAATATTAAGACTTCACTCATCAACATCCACCTCAATGGTTATTCAACGTTTGTCCCTTGAAGCTTGAAAGACACTCATGCATTCAGTAAGAGCTCACTGCTATGTCCTCCTGCACAACTCTGACACTGCAAACAGGATAGCGGTTTTACTTTGTTTGATTCCCAGGCTTTTTTGTTTGTATAAATAATCTGATTTTCTTGGGAGGGTCGAGCCCGGCACACAGAGTAACATTGGTGTACCACCAGGTCCTGCACCCTGGGAAAAGCCTGTAAAGTCAACACACAGGTTTACTTGGCTCTGCTCCCTGCCTCTGTCTCTCTCTCACACACAGCAGCGTCAACATTTGGGGTTTTACATGGGCTCCAGCAGAAGCGGAAGCCACCAGCAGAGGTTCAGCAGGTCAAGAACAACTGAACATTTCACCATTCAGCCACTGAAAACTCCCCTCTATCTGCTGCCATTAAAGGAGGAAGGCACAAAGGTCTGAAGTTTTGTAAAATTACATCTCTTCTTTCATAATCATACATCTCAAATGCAGGTCATAATCTTTGTTAAACTGTATGAATTCATGTTGATCAAAATCTGAAATGTAATTACAATACTTTCACATAATTAGAATAACACTGTGACAAGTTAATTTGCAAATTTAACACATTATGTTAAACATATTATATCAAAATGTTGGATGTTGATTACATGCTTTCACATCTAGTCACGGTTCATGCTTTTAATGAATGTAAATTATAATGAGAGCAGTTTAACGAGGAACAACACGAGTCTGTATTTTCCTTGTTCCTTGTTACACTGCAGTGACTGTCAAGAGATTATCCAGACAATCATTACAGCTGTAACATGCTGGGTTTATGAGCTGCGAAGAACAAGGCAGATCACATTTTACTCTGGTTCGTTTCTACAACCTCAACCCAAAAATGATGCCTAGGACTTCTAGCTACAAAGCGCATATACAGTATATACTATAAGGGTGTGTGTGTGTGTTTACGCACCCTGTTGGTGCCAGGCCTGATTGCTATACAGTGTGCCAATATGCTATGCACCATGGCCGTCCACATGTGCTTTCTATTACATCCTCTTGTTTCTCCCTTAAGGCTGTAACATATCATCACAGATATTTTATTTTTATGGGAATGCATGAAATCCAAATCACATCTCACAATCAGACCCAGGTGGAGACATGTAAACACACAGCAGTAAAATGAGGTGCACATAGGTGCATGTAGGCTTACACTTACGAACGCACACACACACACACACACTCACTCACACACGTATTAAATTTGCTTGACTGGAAGAGAAAACAATCCTCTATTGTCTGGGTAAGACACCTGGGGAGAAGTTAATTATAGGATATCTCACACCACGAATCCACATGTAACAATATACAAGCTAAATTTGAGTGTTGCACTGTGATAAATTGGATAAAAACAAGACTCTGCTCAGTAAGCAATAGTTTTACAGTAATACCAAACCAAAAGCTAAAAAGCTGAGGTCCTGGGCTGCTTCTCAAGCTGAGATACTATACATATCGAAAGCTTTAACTCTAGTGAATGTTGTCTCTGTGCCCTCTCTTGTGTCATGTCCTGCTGTATTGAAATTTTTCTTTTACAAGGAGGTCAGAGGTCACACTCAGCTACAGAGCTGCACGGCAGGAGCCGGTCTAGATTCTGTCTTTATGCGTGCTGGCATGGGGGCATGAAGGTGAGTGAGGATACACTCTCTATAATGTGATGACTTTCTCCCACCCATATAGTGTTTAATAAGGCTTTATTAAACACTATATGGGTGGGAGGGGCTTTCCTTTAGGTTAGACAAGCTCAAGCAGGGGCACACCTGCTGTAACACCCCACTTATGGTGCCTTTAGGGACCTTTAGTTGACTGAGGACATGAACTGTTCAAGCCAGTGTGCAGGTGCTCATAAAAGGCTACCAGCTGCTGTTTAGAGGCCACAAGGGAGAGAGAAAATGAGAAACTGCAGGAGAGGCTCTTGGCCCACTTACTTCACCTGTAAACACTCACACACAGATTCAGCACTGTATCTAATCTGCCTGCTAAATCTAGCAACAGCATTTCAACAAAGACTCATAAATGTTCATTGTGAATATCGTGCAATGACAAGGCCTGTGTTTGTTATGTAAGGAGAGTAGCCTAAAATCCTTGACTGGAAATCCATTTTGATTGAATATCCAGGGCCTGAACCTTACAGCTACACTGTCAGATTGGAAAAACAGCAGCCCACGCCAAGAGACTTTTTTTTTGTTTTTCCATTCCCCCGTTAAAGCAGAGGTCCGTTCCCAGCACACTGCTTAAATCAGGAGCATTTGTGAATTCAACTACAACAAGGAAGTGCTTTCTTAAGTTCGAAAAAAGTACACCTGAGTTCTTAAACAAAGTATGTAATGACCGGCACTGAATATTGCATCTTATCAGAATATACACTCACCACTTTTCGAACTGAGGAAGGAGCTTTACCTTTGCTGAGGACAATACCATATTCTGCTCTACTCTGCAGGAAATTAATGAATGAAGTAATGTACACACAAGCATCACTGATACTAACACAGTAACACACAGTGGTGCAAGAAGCAATCAGACCTTTTACCTAAGTAAAAGTATGAATACAAGAATGTAAAAACACTCCAATACAAAGTATTATCAGCTAAACGTACTTAAGCTATCAAAAGTAAGAGCCCCCATGAGTAATGTATTATCATGCTGTATATGACATTATTAGATTGTTTATACTGATGTATCAATGTGTGTTCAGCATTTTACTGTTGTAGCTGATTGAGGTAGAGCTGGTTTTAACTACTATACTGTATAATATATACTAGGGGCCTGGCCCCTCCAAAGGATCCCAAGATAAGTCTTAGGGGTCGTGAGATGATTAATGGGAGAGGAAAGCAGAAAAAACAAAGTTCTGCTACACTTTTATCTAATCTTTTCTTTTTGTGTGTGAATACCGGATAATTTGAACAGTTATTTCAATGAAACCATCTGAAAAGTTTATAGGGGAAACATCTATTCAGAGGAACTACTAACAACTGCAACATGACAAGGGACCCCAACCAAAAAAAACAAAGGCCAAAAAGGTTGGCTACTGTACTTATACAGTACAGCACTTGGCTATATGTACTTTAAAATTCAGATAAAACTAGTTGCAACAACAAAGATAGTAAAAGTTTTATAAAAAGCCCAGTGTTGTCCGCACAGCAAGATTCGTCAGCAGTGACAACTCATTCATTGCCCGGGCTGTCAGTTGTACACAGTGGTAGCCTGCAGCGTGTCATGAGGTCCATTTGATGTTGAAATATTACCTCAGATCCTCCCTGACAGCCTGCAATTAGGACAGACAGAGGGAACTGAGAGACATCGAGGTGGAGAGACAGATAATGAGCATCAGACAAACAGACAAACAGAAAGAGGCTGCCGCATGTAAACAGGGGAGAGAGAATGAAGACTTAACGGAAGAAGAAAAAACCAAGGCCTCATGTGCAAACACAGAGGAGGTTGTGTGTTACTGTCTGTGTGTGCATCTATCCTTTTGCTCCTATATAATTATTTGGTTTGGTGATATCTGTGTTCAGAATAAGACCACTGACCATCTGCCTGCTCGAGCAGGCTTCTCTGTAGCCTGGATCAAAGAAGCAACCTTAAATTCACTTCATTAATTATTCCACAAGTGAAAATATCACAGGAGAAATCAAATTTGTGTCCTATTTCCTGGAACCAGAGCTAAATCACCTCTAGTTTTGGAAGCAAACCTCAAGTCAGAGACAAACAAGTAATTCAAACTCAGAAATAAGAGGGGCAGATGCAGACCTTCTTTAGGCTTCATGTAACCTAATCCCCCCTAAAATGGTAGGTGATGAGTGAGGTGCTGGTTTGGGCAGGGTGGAAGTTCAGGCACGTGCGTGATGATAAGTCAACAGCGCAGTATTTTAGGGATGGTGTTCCCTTAAAATGCTGCTATTTCTACCAAATTACAGCATGCCCCTCAGCTAGAGAGAGCACACAGCTGGTTTTCTCTTGCCAGAGGCATTGATTTGAAAACACTTCCAATCAAACTACGTCGGCGTCGAGTTACAGCTAAGCTAAGTAAGCACCGGGTGCCTCCAGTGCAATGTTTTGGATGTGGGGTTGAAATTACAGCCTTTGCTGTGGCATGTGATTTAGGGTCTGTATGTGAGGATGTCAGTCAGCCTTCGAACTCTAGAGGGAAGGGCTACTAATTGAAATGACATGTTAGAAAGATGCAGTGATAACACACTCCTTATGTGGTTCCATCTATACTCTCTCTCTCATTCTGTCTACCCCTGTTTGTGTGTGCGTGTTTGCCTATATATAAATTAAATCAAATTACACCCAGATAATGGAGTGATGGCTTAGAATCAAATCCCCCTTGAACGTTCCCTCCCTCTCTATTTTCCAACTGTCTGGAGAAATAAAAAATACTGAATATGAGTACATTATACACTTCCCTCTGACTTCCACCACAGGCATTTCGTATATTTCCTTGTCATAAGCAATGGCTTCTCCATTCTGCTTTGACCAAGAACTTGTTTACCCTGATAAAGATGGTTTCCTATTTACCAGCCCCAAAAGCACAACAACAAAGAGAACTTAAAGGAGAAATCCATGCCCTGATACTCTTTACACTGTCATAAATTGTCAATCTGTGGTGATCAGTGCGTTCCAGGACTGAAGTTGTGGTCAAGTTTTGCAATGTCACTTTTTGTTTTCTGCAGCTTGCTTTGTCTACTTGTCCTTCCATTACTTCTTTGTTCTCCAGATTTTGGCACAGCACAGAGAAAGTGGCTGAACTTAAGTGGAGAGAGGAGAATGGATCACAGAATGAGAGGAAGAAAGTGAGTTTCTGTAAGTAGGAAAAATCATGTTACACTCCTCACTCAAATCAATATGTGTCACGGTCCTGCGCTGCAGAAAGTGCAGAAATTAGTCTTTCTACCTGCTTCTTCACCAATGGATTTCTCTCTGAATACCGAATATGAACATGTATATTGAACATCACTGATCATCATCAAATTACACAAAACCCTGATGTTTACTATTGATGTTTTAGATAGTTGAAATATTTCACATGTTGTCAATAAAGAAAATATGTAGGTATGACATTATGTCATCTACAGAGCCGTTTTTTGCATGGAAAAAGGTTTATAAAAACCTAAATTGTCTCATCTGTGCACAGCACATTCAAAAAAAGAGTCTGGACAGTGCTTCTGCATTTTAAAGTAGAATCTCCCTTTAAATGACAGTGCTAAAAGACTGAGTTGCATTTCTGTCTTTAGTCTCTCTAAATCTCAGAACTACAATAAACAGTAAACCTTTCTGAAACCCCTGAAAGTATCTGCTGTACACCCTGCCTGTCGGCCTGCAATAAATGATTATTTTCATCATCATTAATCAATAGATTAGAAATAATGATGATAAGGATAGATAAGAAATATAATATGTGTAAATAACTTTCATTAGCGTTAACAGTAGCGTAAAACAGAAACGAGCAGCAAATCTTCACATTAGAGGCTCAGGAAACAACAAATATATGACCAAAGTACGCACATATAAACTGAAATTTGTTATTGATTAATTATCAGTTTAACTAACTGATAATTAATCATAACATGAGTAACTAATGTCACTCATGTTATGAAGGCCTTGAGGTCAGCATCAGCTATTATTTGCCATAAGGCCATATTCTTAATAAAAACAAAGAGCAGTCATGTGTACAGATATAAAAACTGCCCAGTCATACACACAAACACACACACATACGCGCGGCTACCATGAATGACCTCGGGAGCACCTTGACTCTCCATAACAATTATTCCATTGATCAGCACCACCTCCCCCCGAGTCTGTCGTTGACTGCTCAGGTCATCGAGTGCTGCTTCACATGTCAGAGCTGTGAGCTCATATGTATTCTCAGCTCTTCAGGTAACTCCTCTGTTGTAGGGTTAACTTACCAAATAACTTCAGTGAGGTAGAAAAGAGGCCTCTGTGTGCACATCTGTCACCTACATACCAAAGCAGGATACCTACATACCATCTACGTAATACCTACATAACAATGAAGAACGCACACACCGCTTCCATGACAAAAGCAGGATGTGTGTTCGAGACAGAAATCTTTTTCAAAGCTGTAACTTGAATATCCAACATTTCATCAGCTGACCACAGTGAACTCAGGGGAGAATCTAAGCAACCATAAATGAGTCAGTTGTTTAACTTTTCCAAAACATTCTTCTAGCTTCCCCGCCACAATAGAGCAAACAAAATGTGTTGAGCTTGATGCAGTGAAATAAGAGTCATATAATTTTTATATTAGTTACACCTCTTTTACCGCTCCTAAAAAGGAGTGTTGGTGCTATTCTGCACAGTAGAGGAATTTGTATGGTGCAGTAAACACTGTCCAGACAGACAAAATTACACTTAAATTATTACAGCTCCGACCCGACTGAGGACGCAGAATTTTATGCATGTTCGAAAATAAAAATAAATTTTTCAAAGTTGAGGAGATCGGCTTCCTCTCGCGTTTTGATGAATTTTAGAAAGAGAAAAACCCGTCTTCTATATTCTTTTCTTCCTTCGTGATCATTATTTGAAATGAAAAGGTGTTTAAATGAAGGACTCACATTCTCAACCAACCACAGCAAAGTGAAAACATGTGTAATAGCCTTTGTTAGAAACAGCTGGATCTGCAGCAACAGAGCGGAGGGGAGTTTGAATCTGGCACGGCATCGTTCTGCTCGGCTGTCCACTCTTCTAGTCTGCCATGCAAACAGCAGCCACTTCACACAAAATGTATGTGGAGTATAAACATGCAAGTAGGACTATCACAGTGGAATTCATCAAGTAAACCTTATGGCATCCACATAGGTTTCAAGAGAGCTGATCACTGTTTGAAGTCTCAACTTTACAGTCCAAACAAAGACAAAACAGAAAAGGATATCGTGTTAAAGGTGAAAATTGTAGCAGAAAAGGATGACTTACTTCTAAGATGTTTTTTTTTCCTTTCAGACCATTTGTTCAGGGATGGTTTTAGATTATTCCACTGAGAGTCAGACGGCTGGATGTTACAACCCGAGCCCTTCTCTCGCTCTCTTGCTCACTCTCAATCCGTCAGTCGCCTCCACCAGGACTAACTGGGCTGATGTAAGACACTCCTGCACATAGGGAAAAAAAAGAGAGGGAGAGGGAGAGAGAGAGGGAGGCAGGGAAAAAAACTTTGCATTCTGTGGATTCTTGGGAGCATGCCAAAGTCCCAGAATTCCACATGCCACACATAAGGTTTCAATTAAGGTCGAATCCAATGCTCAATCAGAAAGCTTTCTTCCTCCTGAAAAGAGCCTTTCTTTTGACAGCTGGAGGCTAAAGCAACTATAATTCAAGGTAATGTTTGTGTTGCTATCCTCTGAAGAAATTTCTCTGTCATTTCATAACAGATTTATAGGACATGTTTGTGTCTACTGTCTCAGATGGTTTCACATTAAGTTTAAAATGTTATAATGACTGTAATATAAAATCATACTACACATCTGTTGAGTTTGATCATAAAAAAAAAAAATCCTGATCTTTGATTATAGTTTAAAATCTGCTTTTGTATTAAAGTCAGTGGAACCAACACTGCGGTTCGTCAAAGGTTTAATAGTCAAACCAGATCCATGAAAAATGTGAGTCAAGTGTCAGAGAGAGGTTGTCTTCTGATCACGTCATAAAATGTGTGTTTTGCTGCTCATGTGGCCTGAACTATTTGACCAGGCTAAAGACATTCAATGGTCATTTGGAAATATGAAGGTTTTATTCAAAAGACAGGCTTCAGGTTTTTTCTGGTTTCTTGATGTGTAATAGCCGCCTGTTGTGTTTCCTGAGAAGGAAGACATACTATCCTGCAACAAAGTGGACTACAACGGCTTGAACATTTCAATTTGGATTTAGGGGATTTGGATTTTAAGGATTTTATTGATTTTATTGTCTACTTGAACGGAGGTTTTTCTCGGCTGCTTTTGCACATTTTTAGCCACACCAGCGCCCTAGGGATGGCAATATCCATCTGTTGGTCTGTCCGCCACTTTGGTCCAGATTGGAATATCTGAATTACTTGATGGGTTACCATGAAATTTTGTACAGACACTAATGGTACCCAGTTTTAGAGTTTGGTGATGACTCGACTTTTCCACTAGCACCACCATGAGCTTGACATTTGTGGGTTTGA